>NC_092336.1:419134166-419758333 GCF_046630445.1 Rutidosis leptorrhynchoides
TTATTATTCGCAATTTCATTATCGTTATTTACTTTACGCTTTAATTTAAGTCTTGTATTTATTTTATATTTTACATTAGGTTTTAACTGCGACTAAAGTTTTAAAATCGACAAACCGGTCATTAAACGGTAAAAACCCCCCTTTATAATAATAATATTACTTATATATATATTTGTATTTTTATAAAAGTAAACTAATATAGCGTTGAGCTTTGTTTAAAGATTTCCCTGTGGAACGAACCGGACTTACTAAAAACTACACTACTGTACGATTAGGTACACTGCCTATAAGTGTTGTAGCAAGGTTTAAGTATATCCATTCTATAAATAAATAAATATCTTGTGTAAAATTGTATCGTATTTAATAGTTTTTCCTAGTAAAATATAAACTATTTTATATACACCTCGCATGACATCATATTTACTATTGGTATATACCAATAAAAATCTGCTCCTTAGCAGCCTTAAATGATTAAGAAATATGTGGAACCAACCATTTGTCAAGTAGCATGAATTATTTAGCAAGAAAACAAAGTTAGGTATTTTTTTTTCCTTTATAACCTAAAAACGTTTTTATGCATGCACACCATTTCTTCACCCCATTTTCTCATACTTACACTTCCATTTCTCTCTCAAAATACTCTTAACTTCATACTTGATCATCTCTAAGCATTTTCCCCATCATTTAGCTTCAAAAACAACACTTAAACCTCATAAGAAAACCTTACAAAAACACTTCAAGAAATCCTTCCAAGAACACAAACTTACTTCCAATCTTTCATTCAATTCCATCACCCTTTTGGTTCTAGCTTTTTACTCCTCTTTTACAGCAACCTTGTCCAAGGAACTTGAGGTAGTAACTATGTTCATAACCTTATTCGATTCATATATATATAGCTATCTTATTTTGTGGTATAAAATTTTAACAACAAGAACATAGTTTGAATGTTTTCAAACTTGTTTGCAAACTAAATAGATCCTTATAACTTAACTTTTAAAATACTTCAAGACCTGTAATATAACTTAAATATATGCTAATTTAACAAGGTATAACTTGGTTTTTCAAAGAACACCTTAAAACTGAATCTACGGTGTCGGAGTGTAACCGGGGGCTGTTTTGGGTTGGATAATTAAAAACCATCTTAAACATTGAATTGGAGGTTTATTTTCTGGAACCCCGCGACTCGCGACTCGCGGGGTTTGAAGCATAAAATACCGCGACTCGCGGAGGGTATCTGACAGGCGACAGGAAGCCCTAATTCAGCATTAATTACGGATTATTATTAATTATAATTATTATTTAAACCAAATTATTATTATTATTATTATTAGTTTTATTTTTATTTTTACTTTTTATTTAATTTATGTATTTAGTATTAATTAGTTTTATTAAATTGTAAAATTAGTAGTTTTATTAAATAAATAATATAAAAATAATATTTTTATAAAAATTGTACTTTTTACAACTTTTTGTATATTTTTATATTTTGTCCCTTTTTAATCGTTGTAGCGTAATATTTGTATTTTTTCGCTCATATTTAATTTTAAACTTAGTTTTTGCTATAGTTATTTTTACTCCTAGATTTTTAGGCTTAGCCGTAGAATTCCTTAAGTGCTTTTTATTTAGACTAAGATTTAGGTGCTTTAGAATTTTGCGACGCCTTTTTAAGTTTTAGTTTCTTTTTAAGTTATTTCCATTTGGGATTTAGTTTTTCCTTGTAAGCTTTAATATTTTTAGACCTTTTACTATGTATCAATTATCATTCCAATTAGTAATCTCAATTTGCGATTATAATTTTAAGTTAGTTGTAGTAATAAGGTTAGGTTAGTAAAGTATTTTTAAGTTTTTATAAGTTTCTTTTATTTTTCCGTCACCTTTTATTTTTCAACCATTTTTTTTTCTTTTTCGACCTTTTGCGACGAACTCTTTTTCTCTCTTATTTCTCGCCATTCTAGTTTTTAGGACTTAGATTTTTTTTTTATTCTACTTCTTATCTAAATTTCTTAAAATTACGAAAATTTATTTTAAGTGGTTAAATTAATAGACATCAAAATTTTCTGGTTCGTAGTAATAGTTGGATTTGTACGTGGACCGGGTTATTGGAGCCAAACAGTCCTCAATTATATTGAGACCAAACGAATCCTGCCCCTCTGCTGCATCTTTTGGCTATTCGAAACGTGGGCAAAATCAGAAAAGTCTATTAATTGGATAACTTATTATAATTTTTCTTTCTTTTAAAAACTAATAGGATATTCAGTGAATGCACCGAGCAAGACGTTCATCACCTTTTGTACGTTCACCACCTGTAACTAGATCAAGACATCGTTTAACAAATATAACCGCCGTTGATTTTTCTTTAGAATCGTCATCCAGTCGACCAAGTACTTCAGTTCAAATTTCCGATAATCCATTTTTTGAACCCAACCTCACAATTGAGAATCCGGAAAATATTCAGGAACGGTTCGTAGATCCTGAACCATTAAACTTTCCTCCGGAACCACCAATCATTCAAACAGAGATTGTTGAGGAACGAACCATTAAATCAGAATCATCTAGTGATACCGATTCAACAAATTCAATTATGGAGAATCTGGAACCTTTAAGTATGGAAGACCGAATGAGAGCTAAACGCACTGGCCAAGGTCACGCAATTACTCATCCAGACATTAATGCGCCAGATTATGAAATCAAAGGACAAATTCTACACATGGTGACTAATCAATGCCAATTTAGTGGTGCGCCGAAGGAAGATCCAAATGAACATCTACGTACCTTTAATAGAATCTGCACACTATTTAAAATACGAGAAGTGGAGGATGAACAGATATATCTCATGTTATTTCCCTGGACTTTAAAGGGAGAAGCCAAAGATTGGTTGGAATCGTTACCTGAAGGGGCGATCGATACATGGGATGTTTTAATTGACAAATTTCTTAAACAATTCTTTCCTGCATCTAAAGCCGTAAGACTTCAAGCAGAAATTGTTACGTTCACACAGAAACCAAATGAAACTCTATATGAGGCGTGGACAAGATATGGAAAGTTATTAAGAGGATGTCCGCAACATGGTTTAGATACCTGTCAAATAGTACAAATATTCTACCAAGGATGCGACATCACTACAAGAAAAGACATAGATATAGCAGCTGGTGGTTCTATTATGAAGAAAACCGAAACTGATGCTTACAAAATTATTGATAATACTGCTTCCCACTCACATGAGTGGCATCAAGAAAAAGACATCGTTAGATCATCTAAAGCAGCTAGAGCCGATTCTAGCCATGACTTAGATTCCATTTCGGCAAAGATAGATGCTTTCGAGAGACGAATGGAAAAGATGACTAAAGATATTCATGCTATACGAATTAGTTGTGAGCAGTGTGGAGGACCACATTTGACAAAAGATTGTCTCAGTATTGAATTAACAATGGAACAAAGAGAGAATATTTCATACATAAACCAAAGGCCTGGAAATAATTATCAGAATAATTATCAACCGCCAAGACCGATTTACAATCAAAACCAGAATTATAACCGAAATATTCCATACAACAACCAACAAGGTCCTAGCAATCAACAAGTATCCAATAATACTTACAATCAGCAAAGACCTAATTTTCAAAACAAACCACCACAACAAACCGATGATAAAAAGCCGAATTTAGAAGATATGATGACGAAGCTAGTTGAAACTCAAACGCAGTTTTTCACATCTCAAAAACAAACCAATGAACAAAATGCTCAAGCATTTAGAAATCAACAAGCTTCTATTCAAAATCTGGAACAAGAAGTAAGTAACCTAGCAAGGTTAATAGGTGAAAGAAAACCGGGAAGTCTACCTAGTGATACAAATGCTAACCCCCGAAATGAAACAGCTAAAGCCATTACCACAAGAAGTGGTACAACACTTAAACCACCTGAAATACCTGTAACTTCTGATGAAACTATTCCTACTCCACAAGAACCACAACCTGATCAAGATAAGGAAAAAGAACCGGTAGTTGAAAAGGTTAATGAAGATAACACAGTTAAGGATAAACCTTATGTTAAACCATACCAACCACCACTTCCTTACCCGAGTAAAATGAAGAAAGAAAAACTTGAAGCCGAGCAATCCAAATTTTTGGATATGTTTAAACAGATAAATGTAAATCTTCCTTTCATTGATGTGATTTCAGGAATGCCAAGATATGCTAAATTCTTGAAAGATCTAATCTCAAATAGAAAGAGAATGGAAGAACTCTCGGCTGTTACTATGAATGCTAATTGTTCAGCAGTACTGTTGAATAAGATACCAGAAAAATTATCTGATCCAGGAAGTTTCACAATTCCATGTTTTCTGGGTAGTCTTAGTTCAATAGAAGCATTGGCAGACTTAGGTGCTAGTATAAATCTAATGCCGTATTCACTATACGCTAAACTAGACCTTGGAGAATTGAAACCAACCAGAATAAGCATACAACTAGCCGATAGATCAATAAAATATCCTAGAGGGATAATGGAGAACATGCTAGTTAAAGTTGGTACTTTAGTATTTCCAGTAGATTTTGTTGTTTTGGACATGGAAGAAGATTCTCAAGTTCCTCTCATATTAGGAAGACCATTCTTAAACACGGCTAAAGCAATGATAGACGTGTTCGGTAAGAAACTGACCCTAAGTATAGAGGATGAGAGTGTTACCTTTTCAGTTGATAGAGCAATGCAACAACCACAATCTGCAGATGATACATGTTATTATATTCAAACTATAGATGCACATGCAGAATTATTAGAAGAATTTCCAGAATTACAAGGAACAGGAGAATGTTCTTTAGGAGAAGGTAATGAACCAATTGATGAAGCTGAAATGTTAGCTACACTTATAGCTAATGGATATGAACCAACAACAGAAGAAATTCAAATGCTAAAAGAAGAAGACATATATCGATATAAATCATCGATAGAAGAACCTCCGAAATTAGAGTTAAAGCCACTTCCAAACCATTTGGAATACGCTTATTTACATGGTGAATCTGAATTACCTGTAATAATATCGTCTTCTCTTACTGAAAATGAGAAATCACAACTCATTTCTGTGTTGAAAGCTCATAAACCAGCCATTGCATGGAAGATTCATGATATTAAAGGAATAAGTCCTTCGTATTGCACACATAAAATCCTTATGGAAGAAGGTCATAAAACGTATGTGCAACGCCAACGAAGACTAAATCCTAATATGCAAGATGTAGTTAAGAAAGAGATTATTAAACTGCTAGATGCAGGTTTAATTTATCCAATCTCTGATAGTCCATGGGTAAGCCCAGTTCAATGCGTGCCTAAGAAGGGTGGTATGACTGTCATTACAAATGAGAAAAATGAGCTTATTCCTACTAGGACTGTAACAGGATGGCGTGTATGTATTGATTATAGAAAATTAAATGACGCCACCAGAAAAGATCACTTTCCCTTACCTTTCATAGATCAAATGTTGGAAAGATTAGCCGGAAATAGTTACTATTGTTTTCTAGATGGATTTTCCGGATATTTTCAAATTCCAATAGCACCCGAAGACCAAGAGAAAACCACATTTACGTGCCCTTATGGTACTTTTGCTTACAAACGCATGCCATTTGGACTTTGTAACGCCCCTGCAACCTTTCAAAGGTGTATGATGGCGATTTTTCATGACATGATAGAAGAATGCATGGAAGTTTTCATGGATGACTTTTCAGTCTTCGGTGATACATTTAAATCATGTCTAGTTAATCTGGAACGAATGCTAATTAGGTGCGAAAAATCAAATCTAGTACTTAATTGGGAGAAATGCCATTTCATGGTTAAAGAAGGCATCGTTCTTGGACATAAAATTTCAAAAGAAGGAATTGAAGTGGATAGAGCTAAAGTAGATGTAATTGCTAAACTTCCACATCCCACCAATGTTAGAGGAGTTAGGAGTTTTCTAGGGCATGCCGGTTTTTACCGACGTTTCATAAAAGATTTTTCTAAAATTGCCACTCCTATGAATAAACTCCTAGAAAAGGATGCACCATTCATCTTTTCAGATGAATGTATCAAATCTTTTAATATTCTTAAAGAAAAACTCACTAATGCACCGATCATGATAACACCAAATTGGAGTCTACCATTTGAACTAATGTGCGATGCAAGTGATTTTGCAATGGGAGCCGTTTTAGGACAAAGGATTTAAAAACGATTTCAACCTATATATTATGCTAGTAAGACATTACAAGGAGCACAAACGAACTATACAACTACTGAAAAAGAACTCCTTGCTATTGTCTTTGCTTTTGACAAATTTCGATCATATCTCGTTCTAGCAAAAACGGTGGTCTATACCGACCATTCTGCTCTTAGATACCTATTTTCAAAACAAGATGCTAAACCAAGATTAATACGTTGGATCTTACTCTTACAAGAGTTTGATATTGAAATCCGAGATAAAAGAGGAGCAGAAAATCTCGCCGCTGATCATCTTTCTCGTCTTGAAAATCCCGAATTAGAAGTTCTAAATGAATCAGCCATACAAGACAACTTTCCTGATGAATATCTATTGAAGATAGATTATAAAGAAATCCCATGGTTTGCAGACTATGCAAACTACTTAGTTTGTGGATTCCTTGAAAAAGGATTATCGTACCAAAGACGAAAGAAATTCTTCAGTGATATAAAACACTATTTCTGGGAAGATCCACATCTGTTTAAAAGTTGTCCCGATGGAATAATACGCCGATGTGTATTTGGAGATGAAGCTAGTAAAATATTAAACCATTGTCACACAGGACCAACAGGAGGGCATTATGGGCCTCAACTAACAGCAAGAAAAGTTTATGAAGCTGGATTCTATTGGCCTACAATTTACAAAGACGCACACCTTCTTTGCAAATCCTGTGATGCATGTCAAAAGGCCGGAAAAATAAGTCAACGTGATGAAATGCCACAAAATGTCATCCAAGTATGTGAAGTATTTGACATTTGGGGTATTGACTTTATGGGTCCATTTCCAAAATCTCATAATAATCTATATATACTCGTAGCCATTGATTATGTATCTAAATGGGCGGAAGCACAAGCTCTCCCAACTAACGATGCACGAGTTGTAGTCAACTTTTTAAAACGTCTTTTTGCAAGGTTTGGAACACCGAAAGCTTTAATAAGTGATCGGGGTACTCATTTCTGTAATAATCAACTTGAGAAAGTTCTTAAAAGATATGGAGTAACTCATAAAATCTCCACCGCATATCATCCACAAACAAGTGGACAAGTTGAAAATACCAACCGAGCTTTAAAACGTATTCTAGAGAAAACAGTAGGATCAAATCCGAAGGAATGGTCCATTAAATTGGAGGATGCACTCTGGGCTTTTAGAACAGCCTACAAAACTCCAATTGGAACCACACCTTTTAGACTTGTTTATGGAAAAGCATGTCATCTTCCAGTAGAAATTGAACACAAAGCATTTTGGGCTTTGAAGACATGTAATCTTGATTTACATGAAGCCGGACGTCTACGATTAAGTCAACTAAATGAATTAGAAGAATTAAGACATGAAGCATACGAAAATTCGTTAATCTATAAAGAAAGAACGAAGAAATGGCATGATAAAAGAATCAGAAGTTCAAAAGAATTTAAAGAAGGAGACAGAGTTCTTCTTTTCAATTCACGATTCAAGCTATTTCCTGGAAAATTGAAATCAAGATGGTCTGGACCATTCATAGTCAAAAGAGTTTTCCCATACGGAACGATAGAATTGATAAATTCAAATGGGATTGAATTTAAAGTTAATGGTCACAGAGTTAAACATTACATACATGGTCCGATGGAAGTCGACAACGAAGTTAATCACAATTTCGACACCACAGCTAAGTAAGTGTGGGGAGAATCAAGTCTTTAAAGGATAATATGTATTTCTGTTAGAGTTAGATTGTCTGTTTTCGTGTAGTTCTCGAAAATGGAACCCGAATGGTCTTTCCCTAGCAGACCCTAAAGAACTAGTCTTCTCCCCCCATTCTGAATTTTTATTTTTTTTTAGGTTTTTACGAAATGAAGACTGCCTGTGAACTAAACCATGGTCTAATGCTACACGCTTTGATCACTAAACGTAATAATGACATACTACCGAGTGAATTAGTATCAGTAATCAGAGAAAGAATGGACGGAGTTAGAAAAGAATCCAGATGCGAAGATAATAAGTTACAATTTGGTAAAGGAAAATCAAAATCCGCAGCGAAAAGAAGAGCACGACACCTAGAACGATGTCACAAATGCGGAAAATGGTCACATGGAGGTAAATGTTCAAATAATCAAACCTATTCAAATACCGAATTTGTTACTTTATGCAGAGACGGACCGTTCATATGTTTAGAAGAAAAGACACTGAATGCTCGAGGTTACGCTTATGTAGCAATGGAAAACCAATTAAACCGACTATCTTATGAATGGAATAGATCATATAACTAAGAAATCTATTTCACAGGTATGTCTGTACAGTTTTTATTTTTATTTTTATTTTTAACCTTTTGATAATAAACGCTAATTTGTTCGCTAAAAAGTATTAAATTGGTATTGAATAAAATTAGGTTTGGCGACCGAAATTATTGATATCATTCAAAAATTTATTACATCACTGCGAAATTTAACGTTTATTCTTAAGGTATAAATATCTTTAATCAATCAACCCAAAATATTTCAAAAATTCGTCATGAGTTAAATTAGGTCTTGGAACCGAAATTACTTTACCGAAAAGAGGGGCGCATATTTTTGATAATATTTGATTGATTAAAGTGGGATAAAAAGCCAAAAAGATTTTTAATTTTATTTTTACCATGTTTTTAAAATTAATATAAATCTTAAATTAATATTGTAAACTTTGTAAAAACAATATATTTAAAATTGTAAATATTTGAAAAATTAATATAAGTTTGGTGTGAATTTATAATATGAATTTTTAAATTAAGTCTGGTGTGAATTTTTAAAATATGAATTTTTAATTTTATGCATTTCAAATTCTAAGTTTGGTGTGATTTTTTTTAATATTAATTTTGAATTTTATATTTAAGTTGTGTGAATTTAAAAACAAAAATTTACTTTATCTCATTAAGTTAAAAATATGATTTTTAAAATTCGTCGTAAGTTGAAGACTAGGTCTTTGAACCGAAATTGCTTTACCCGAGGGAGGGACGAGAACTTTTATTATCATTATTTTCAATCTTATTGATTTAAAGTATGCCAAAAAAATTAAAAAAATCCAAAAATCTAAGCTTTTAAAACAATCGCTTGAAAATGACAAAATTTTAAAATTTTGTCGAGGGACGGACTAGGGCATCGTCCCGAAACGACCTCGTCCTAAAAAGAAACAAAATTTTAAAATTTTATTAATTCTAAGTTTTAAAAGTATAAGGTTTTTATAAAAAAAAAAAAAAAAAAAAAAAAATTTTAAATACCAGAAATCAGACCCCATGCGACTCGCATGGGGTGTAGGCATATATCATGCGACTCGCATGATGAGTAAAATCGGGTCAGATACAAAAAGTTCCAGCGGCCTGTTTCTTTCTCACAATACACACACATATACACGAACTTGCACCCAAATACTCTCAAAAATCCGCCATTTTTCACCAAATTTCTTGCAAAACTTCACAACAATCATGCCTAGATTCAGTAGTTTCAACCCCTTCAGGAACATGGTAAAGATTTCACCCCTAATCTCTTTAAATTCGAATTTTTGTGTTCTTGAGCTAGAAATTTTATATTTTGATTTTGTTAATTTTAGGTGTAATTAGAGCTAAATTGTTGTTATATTATGCATGTATATCCTAGATTGAAGCTATTTAACATGAATTGAAGCTAAAAACTTCAAATTTTTAAGAATCTAGGGTTTGTGTTCTTGAGCAAATTTGGGGCTTTTTGATATAAACAGGTTATGGCCGATTTTTGTCATGAATTGTTGCTAAATTAAGTAGTGTAACATGTTTAGGTAGTTAATTGATCCAAACTTTGAGCCTAAACATGTTTTTGAGAATTAAAGTAGACTTTTTAAGTTTAAAAATTCATGAACTTGGATAATTTGATATAAAGGCCATTTGAAACTTGTTTCATTGCTAGTAGTGATTATTTTGGCATGTTATTTGCGATAAATGCTTATGAACTTGATGTACATTTTTCGTATATGCTTATTTGACAAAGTGTAGACTTGACAAAAATATGAAAATGAGCACTAGTTTGATTTGAATGCCATGTAACAAGTGTTTAATTGCTATAATGATTATTGTTGACATGTTTAAGAGTTTAAATGTGATAAAACATTGTACACATTTTCGTATGTAAAAGTGTAGAATTGTTATTGTTAAGAAAATGTGTATAAAATGTGTTATGAATTAAACATGTCATCATAATTGTTTCAAGTTATTATTTTGCTAACACTAATGCATATTTGGATGCACAAATTTTGTGTTTAATGTGTTTTGCAGAGAAATACAGATACGGACGGTGCATCATCGTCCAGACAACCAGAGCCCGAACCGGAAATGTTTTATGAACAAGAACAACATATGCAACAAGAAGAAGAACAACATGAGGATCAACATATTCCATATCACGATCAAGATCAATTATTCATGAATCAGTTTCGTCAATTCGCTCCACATCAAATGATTCTGAGCTTAGACATTAATGAAGATCAATTACACCCAAATCTGAGATTTGATCGATGTTGGATAGAGTATCCAGATTATCAAAAGAACATGCACATTCTCTACTTTAAGGTTGTTGAAATGCCAAGGGCAATTGACTGGGTACCTTTGGAAACAGTTGACCTTGCCGAACCGATTCGGGAATTATTGGTGCAAAGGTATGGTAATTCTCAGTTTAACGATTGGATGCGCCTATTTTCCATTCGTAGAACCATATATAGGGAATGGTGTATAGAATTACTTAGTACTATTAAGTTAAACAGTGATGTTAGGAGGATAGATGATAGAAGCTTTATTAGATTTCTGTTAGGTGGACGCATGTACAGAATGTCCATGATAGATTTAGCCAGGGCCTTACAGATTTACACCCCTGCTGAACTTTTGAGCCCCGACTGTAATAGCCTGATTGCCCAAGGAGAAAGGATAGATAGGGAATTTGATATTAACGCCGTCTGGAGGCGTATGTCCCACTTTAATGAATTTCACGCCAGTGGAAATCATACATACTTAGATATAGATAGAGCTGAACTCCGGGTGATTCATAGATTCTTAGCAAACACAATTACACAAAGGGGTAAGAATAAGGAGAAATTGACCGTAAACGATTTGTTCTACCTCAAGTGTATTAGAGACCCGAGGAGTTTCGTTAACATTCCCTATTGTGTTGGTTATTATCTCGCTAATGTAGTTTCGGGGATGAAATCGGGGAGTATTATAGGTGGTGGTATTTTCATTACTCTCATTGGAGAGTATTTAGGTGTGGATAAGCACCAAGGGGGTCCAATGAACGAAATAGAGGACGAAGGTGAAACTATAAGTTCAAACCTTATCACGGTGCAAGGGTATTATTGATGAGACGTGGTCGGGTATATCGATACGAGGGACCTCAGCGACAGGTAGAAAGAGGTTCGGATGACGAAATGGAAGAGGCGAACATCATTATAGGAGTTGTTCGGGAGACTGCTCTTGATTTAGGCGTTCGTATGGAGGATGAATACATGACGAACTATGATAGGCATATGCAGTACGAGGCATGGCAACGTCGGAATGACTACGAGCATTCCCGGCAACGAGAGCATGGCCGATGGGATTATCATCAGCGCCAAATTATAAGCCAGTTGCAGCCTGGCGAGATGTATTATCCGACCCGACCCGCATACTATCCTGCACATCAGCCAGAAATGAGACCACCCTATGATTTATATGATTATGACGCAGCATACCAGTTCACCTATCACCAGCCATGGAACCCTGATCCGAACATGAATTGGGATCCATATCCTAATTTTCCTCTTAACCCGCCTCCTGATGAGTAGAGATAAGTTGGTAATTTATATTTTTATTATTTTAAACACTTAACATTTTAATTACATTTATGTAATGTTTGATATTTCTATTATTATTGTGTACTAATATTTTTCTTATAATTTGAAAGTGGGATGCCAAAGTTCCATTTCAAATTGCATGTATGATTATATTTGTATTGCATGTATTTTATGTTATGCACAAAACAGGATAGAACAACGCGTTTTCAAAGACTGGCATTAAGTTCAGCAAAAGCAAGTAATTTTGACGACAAGATGCAAAATATATGTGAAATAACAACAAGACGGAATGAACAAATGACGTGCACCATTTATCATTCAGCAAACAAACGCCAATATATTTGGAAACTTTGGTAAAATTTAATCATTTTCACACAAATCACCCTCAATAATTTAAATTGTTGCTGATTTCTTGCAAATGAGGGCATTGCAAGATCTTAAGTGTGGGAAGGGGTTAAATTCTTTCGGATTTTTTAAAATTTTTTTTTTTTTTTTGATTTAAACACTTGGTTACCATTAAAAATGCTAGTAACGCAGTAGTTGTGTTAGAATCTAGTGCTCTCCGATAACAAGGAACAGCCCTAGTCTTATATACTAACTACCCAATTCTAGTAAAATTTTTCAAAATTTTCAATTAAATGAATTCAAATCATGTTTATACATATTTATGAACGATAAAACTAGGTTTTAACACCGAAATTATTGTTACCTCGGAAAGGACATAAATTGAGAAACAAACTAAAATGTTAAAATTCATTTAAAATGGAATAGAGGACGATAAAAAGGAAAATAAAAGCCAAGTGTGTAACAAATAACTGAAAATACTTTTGCTTTGGACTAAACTAAACTGTTTTACCCGATGAAAGAAAAGAAGAGATGGATCTACACGATGAATCAATTCCATCATTAAAAGGAAGTAAAGTCTTCCGAAAAAGAAACGCACTTCTTGATTTAGGTCATGAAGTTGTCGTCCAGACCAGCTGTAGGTTGACGAAAAATCTAGAAAAGTCATCACTAAAATCAGCAGGAAATCCACGGACCTCAGCATTAAACAGGGTCGCCAAGTGGTCAGATTTATCCTAACCATGAGAAGGATTTATCTCGTACAATGGGGGGGCACCATGAAAATTAGCTTGATAAGACTAATGAATCGAATCCCCAGAAAGGATAATCTCCTTAAAGATTAAAAATCAGCTTTTAAGACTGATATTACTCAATCCTAGAGATTGACCTTAAAGATTGAGAATTCAAACTCATGGAATTCAATGATATCTAAACTCGAGCTTGAACGAGAAAATATTTTGATCAAAATTATAAACCGATTTGTTTTCTGAAAACCCTATTTTCAATGCGTTCATTACCATTGAACGTAAAATCCTAGGAATTCACCTGGAATTCATTAGGTCACCTGAACTAAATCGGGTGTCAACCGTAAGAACGGTGGTTGCATAGTGTTCAAAGACAGGACCTTGTGCCAGACCGAAAAATTATAAGGGTGAGCTTTACTATTGCTCCTACCAAGGATAGTAATTGCGTCCGACACGTTATAGACCATAATCAAAAGCATGTCACGGGACATTGCCTTAACAGTTGCTTGTTCAACGCTTTCCTTTACAACCGGACGGTAGTTTGCCGAAAGGTAATATACGGAACAAGTAAACTGGACGTGTTGCTTTCCAAATACAAGGTTAGCAAGTGGGTGACACAAAACCGCAAGTTTGAGCTAAAATTTTCAAATCTGAAACCCACCAAACCCACAAAAATATTTTGCAAACACCGGTAAAGGGTTATTCCGGAAAACTTATCTAGGGTAAAAACTAGATTTAATTTTCAAAAGATCAAATGTTTTCATAAAGATCCAATTTCCTTAATGGATCTAAATTTTTATAGTCATGTGGGACTGTAAACCATATCGTTACTACCATTGTTTATACCGCCGTATAGAAATCACTGATGTACAAAGTGTGAAGAATAAAGAAGTGATTCTAGTATTTCAAGACGATATTGCTTGAGGACAAGCAACGCTCAAGTGTGGGAATATTTGATAATGCTAAAAACGAACATATATTTCATAGCATTATTCCTCAAGAAAGACAAGCTTTTAGTTGCAATTGTTCTATTTACAAGTGATATTCGTTTAAATAATAAAAGGTGAAGACAAAAGACAGATTCGACGAATTGAAGACGCAAACGACCAAAAAGCTCAAAAGTACAAAAGACAATCAAAGAGGTTCCAATTATTGATAAGAAACGTCTCGAAATTACAAGAGTACAAGATTCAAAACGCAAAATACAAAATATAAAATTGTACGCAAGGACGTTCGAAAATCCGGAACCGGGACCAGAGTCAACTCTTAACGCTCGACGCAACGGACTAAAAATTACAAGTTAACTATGCAAATAAATATAATATAATATATAATTAATTATATTAATTATATATATATTATATATATATATATATTATAAAACCGTCGGCAGAGAAACTCCAAGGGTTTGAGCTGTAAATACATTCTCCGCGACTCGCGGAATTTGAAGAGGATTTTGCCGCGAGTCGCGGAGCCCCAAATTTCAACTCTGGCTATAAAGCAAACCGAATTCTGATCAAATTTCATATTCTATTTCTCTCTTCTCTCATATATACGATATATATATATATATAATTTATATTTTAATTTTAATTTTAATTATAATTCTAATAATAAGGGTATGTTAGCGAATGTTGTAAGGGTGTAAGTCGAAATTCTGTCCGTGTAACGCTACGCTATTTTTAATCATTGTAAGTTATGTTCAACCTTTTTATATTAATGTCTCGTAGCTAAGTTATTATTATGCTTATTTAAAACGAAGTAATCATGATGTTGGGCTAATTACTAAAATTGGGTAATTGGGCTTTGTACCATAATTGGGGTTTGGACAAAAGAACGACACTTGTGGAAATTAGACTATGGGCTATTAATGGGCTTTATATTTGTTTAACTAAATGAAAGTTTGTTAATGTTAATATAAAGATTTACAATTGGGCGTCCCTATAAATTACCATATACACTCAATCGGACACGATGGGCGGGGTATTTATATGTACGAATAATCGTTCATTTAACCGGACACGGGAATGGATTAATAGCCACTAGAATAATTAAAACAGGGGTGAAATTACATTCAAGGGTAATTGGTGTAATTGTTAACAAAGTAGTAAAACCTTGGTTTACACGCAGTCGATAACCTGGTGTATTCATTAAACAAAGTATTAAAACCTTGTTACAATTCGAATCCCCAATTAGTTGGAATATTTAACTTCGGGTATAAGAATAATTTGATGAGGACACTCGCACTTTATATTTATGACTGATGGACTGTTATGGACAAAAACCAGACGGACATATTAAATAATCCAGGACAAAGGACAATTAACCCATGGGCATAAAACTAAAATCAACACGTCAAACATCATGATTACGGAAGTTTAAATAAGCATAATTCTTTTATTTCATATTTAATTTCCTTTATTTTATATTTAATTGCACTTCTAATTATCGCACTTTTATTATTCGTAATTTCATTATCGTTATTTACTTTACGCTTTAATTTAAGTCTTGTATTTATTTTATATTTTACATTAGGTTTTAACTGCGACTAAAGTTTTAAAATCGACAAACCGGTCATTAAACGGTAAAAACCCCCCTTTATAATAATAATATTACTTATATATATATTTGTATTTTTATAAAAGTAAACTAATATAGCGTTGAGCTTTGTTTAAAGATTTCCCTGTGGAACGAACCAGACTTACTAAAAACTACACTACTGTACGATTAGGTACACTGCCTATAAGTGTTGTAGCAAGGTTTAAGTATATCCATTCTATAAATAAATAAATATCTTGTGTAAAATTGTATCGTATTTAATAGTTTTTCCTAGTAAAATATAAACTATTTTATATACACCTCGCATGACATCATATTTACTATTGGTATATATCAATAAAAATCTGCTCCTTAGCAGCCTTAAATGATTAAGAAACATGTGGAACCAACCATTTGTCAAGTAGCATGAATTATTTAGCAAGAAAACAAAGTTAGGTATTTTTTTTTCCTTTATAACCTAAAAACGTTTTTATGCATGCACACCATTTCTTCACCCCATTTTCTCATACTTACACTTCCATTTCTCTCTCAAAATACTCTTAACTTCATACTTGATCATCTCTAAGCATTTTCCCCATCATTTAGCTTCAAAAACAACACTTAAACCTCATAAGAAAACCTTACAAAAACACTTCAAGAAATCCTTCCAAGAACACAAACTTACTTCCAATCTTTCATTCAATTCCATCACCCTTTTGGTTCTAGCTTTTTACTCCTCTTTTACAGCAACCTTGTCCAAGGAACTTGAGGTAGTAACTATGTTCATAACCTTATTCGATTCATATATATATAGCTATCTTATTTTGTGGTATAAAATTTTAACAACAAGAACATAGTTTGAATGTTTTCAAACTTGTTTGCAAACTAAATAGATCCTTATAACTTAACTTTTAAAATACTTCAAGACCTGTAATATAACTTAAATATATGCTAATTTAACAAGGTATAACTTGGTTTTTCAAAGAACACCTTAAAACTGAATCTACGGTGTCGGAGTGTAACCGGGGGCTGTTTTGGGTTGGATAATTAAAAACCATCTTAAACATTGAATTGGAGGTTTATTTTCTGGAAAAATGATTTTTACTATGAATATGATAACACATAAAAATTTCATGATTTAACTCAAAGTATAAGTATTTTTCGAAAAATAATCATTTAAGGTTGTTTACATGATGGAAAATGATTAACTTCATAAGTTTCACTAAAGTTTGACCTATGACCTGTGATTTCGAATACAAACTAAGGTATTTACAGTTCATAGTCTTAAAGAGGGACTCGATCCAAGGAAGTGGCAAGTTGAATCAACGAAAACGGAGTTGTAACGAAGAAACTATGACCAAAACGAGATCGGATATCTAAGACTAGTTTGGCTACGAAAATAATTGGAGAAAATTAAATAAATCACATCTTTTTAAAATAACATGATATTTTATATATATGTACTCATAATTTAATTTTATATGGTTCAGGATCACCCGTAAACAATACGAGAAGATTAATCATAAGATCCCATGATTGTACGCAACACGTCATTTGACAACACCGGTACTTTATGTACGCAACACGTCATTTGACAACACCGGTACCATGGGTCAAGATTAATCTCGACCAATACATATATGATGGGGGGTTTTTATTTATTTCATTGGGGGTTTATTAAACACCTAAAAATGAACCATTAAAATTGAATTACTAACATCGGACTGCTAACTACGGACTAAGAAATTATTAAAACTATTAAAAGTATAAAAAGTATATATATGTGACGATTGTTTAAAATAGAAATATATTGATAAACTATATATGGATAGGTTCGTGATATCAATCGGAGACCAAGTCGAAATTACATATCTTCAAGACAAAAGTGAGTATATAGTCCCACTTTTAAACTCTAAATATTTCGGGATGAGAATACATGTATTTTATGTTTTACGTTATGGACACAAGTAACTGAAAAATATATTCTACGTTGAGTTGTACCACTGGCATACTTCCCTGTAGCTTGGTAACTAATATTTACAGCGGTATTGTAAACGCGAATCCTGTTGATAGATCTATCGGGCCTGACAACCCCAACCGGACTGGACGACCAGTATTCAACGGTTGCACAGTACTTCGTTTCGTGACTACACTTGGTACGGTGTAGTAAGATTTCATAATAAAGGGAATATGCGACGTGATTAAATGTTAAGTATGGTTACCAAGTGCTCAACCACTTAGAATATTTTTATTAAACTGTTTATATATGAAATCTTGTGGTCTATATATATATTGCTGCCGGCATTAAACCTATATCTCACCAACTTTATGTTGACGTTTTAAACATGTCTATTCTCAGGTGATAATTAGAAGCTTCCGCTGCAACATGTTGAATTTAAACAAGATCTTGAGTATGCATATTTGTGTCAAAAATAAAACTGCATATCGGAGGATTTGTAATGTAAAATATGCTAGAAATCGTATTGTTATCATCACATGTAAAGTTTGTAAGTCTAAGATTATCGCTAAACGATAATCATCTTTATTTTGTCTAAAGCTTGTATCAAAATAAGAATTATGGTTTGTAATGTAAAATATATGCAGTTGTTCTTTTAAAAATGTCGCATATAGAGGTCAATACCTCGCAATGAAATCATACGTTATCTAACACGTTCTTATGGTTAAGGACGGGTTATGACAAATTAGCACCATTATCAAAAAGTATCCTTGCCGGATTAGAATTAACCATAAAGGTACCTGAGATAACTTTGTTAGATTGCTTGGCTTCCTCATTGGTCATCAAATAATTGCGACCCCTAGCCGTACCCACCACCTTCTCTAGCCGCTTAACATTATCGTTGCGCAAATCGAACACTCCGGCCTCTTGTGACCTTCTTTGTTACAATTAAAACAAACGATTTTGTTGGAAGATGAGTTCGTACAGTCACGGGCCAAGTGCCCTTGTAAACCACAATTGTAGCACGTGGGCCCAAAACTCTTAGAAGCCCCCTTTTTCACACTACCGGTGCTCTCGGTCACACTCTTGCTCTTCTTGTTCGAGTGGCTAGTAGCTTCAAATTTTCGTTTGCCAAAGGTGAAGTCACTCTTTCTTGGAGCAAGTGACTCAAAACCCTTAGCGATATCAAATAGCTCATCAAAAGTCTTCGCCGAATTCCTACTAATCCTTTCCTGATAGTTATTATTCAAGGTTCGGTAGAAATCTTCTTTCAACATATGATCGTTCCCGTCATACTCCGGGAAAAATTGGGTCTTTGATAAGAAAGTGGACTTGAGAGTGTTCAAATCCATTGACCATTGCCTTAAAGTACGTAACTCGTCCTTAAGCTTTGAAAGATTGGTCGAAGTTCGGTACTCCTTGAAAAATTCTTCTTTAAACTCATCCCACGTCAAACTCATACTTTGTTCTTCGCCATAAAGTCGGATTTTCGCCTCCCACCACAACTTGGTATTACCCCTCATCATGCTACTACCAAACCTCGTCTTTTTATCGAGAGGGCACTCACTAGTATGAAAAGCCCCTCCATATCGGAGATCCATCTAGCACTCTTGAGTGGGTCTCGCTCACCTTCAAAGGTGGGAGGTTGAGCATCTTTGAAGTTTTTATAGTGGAAGTGTCGCCTTCCCGTGTTATCCTCTTTAAGAACAATCTTAACTTGTTCCTTGACTAGATTGACTACTTGTTTGTCAATCGAATCCAAGAACATCTTCTTAACATCCTCTAAGAAGGCCTCATGATGCCTTTGCATAATGGCCTCAACCTTGGCCGTAAACTCAACATCCTCGCTCGAACCTCCTTCATTGGTCTCGGGTCCGTTTCTCGTCTTCATACTATAAAACGGAAAAGGTTAAGCAATGAACGAAAAGACTTAACACATATGTATATACACCACACTACCTCATCTTGCTCAACAATCGTCATACATTGCTTGTTTGACACGATTTGAACCCGTAACAATGGTAGCTAATCATTGTTACGCGAGCACGTCGCATTAACTTGCTAGTACAACGTCTATCTCGCTTGATGATTGCTAACACAATACAAAACAATTAGCGCAAGATTAGTTCACATAAACCTAAGCACTAATCAACTCCCGGTCCAACCCGTCTCCTACAAGTCCCGCATAAAGCGCATACACAAATAAATCTAAGTCTAGGCACCTATCTCAAGTCGCCTAAATCCCTTAGACCATGCTCTGATACCACTTATAACAACCCAAACCAATAACCAACCGATTACGTGAAAGAATTTTTTTATTTTTTTTTTACAGAATAGTGCGCAATGCGCACCACCTCAGGGTGCGCGAAGCACACAGGGCATTTTCAGTTCTGTCCGGTTTTGTCCATTTTCAAATAAAGATCTCCACTTCCCGACATATTTAGACGAAACACTTTTCACAATATGTTATAATGGTTAAAACTCACATGATTCAATAATAAAATGAGTTTTACAATACGGGGCCCACATCGGCCGTTTTACGAGTTTCATACAAAAGTTTGAGTTTCAACCACACTAGTTTAAATTCCAAACGACACTATGAGCATGGTGTTTGGGGTTAAACTACCCAATTCTCGGTCAAACTCCAAAAGCTATAACATCCAAAAGTGTCCCCTAAACAACAAGCGAGATCTCTAATCCATACGAATGCCCTTACCCTTGTCTCCGCCGGAGCCTATAAAAAGATAAATAACGAGAGGGTAAGCAAAGCTTAGTGAATGCAATAATTATACCCATATATATATATAATATACCTACTTGCAATCACTTACACATATACCGCATACACGCTAGCAATAAAATTAGCATACCATCTCAAGTACAAAGCTAATAATCTTCAACAAACCGCTACTAGCGTAATCAATAACATATAATCGACATAATATAATATGCTACAAAACAATACACAACCATGGTTAACCATTCTCGCGTCATGGTGCTACCGGCTCTTTGGTTCACACCATACACATTTGTCATGATGCTACCGGCTCTTTGGTTCACATCACAACTCGAGTCATACTCATGCTAGAGTGCTACCGGCTCTTTGGTTCACACTCTAACAATGCTAAGGTGCTACCGGCTCTTTGGTTCACACCCTAACAAATCATGCTACAGTGCCACCGGCTCTTTGGTTCACACTACAACACACGTACTATGACGCTACCGGCTCTTTAGTTCACATCATAGCACTCTCGCACGTACTATGGCACTACCGGCTCTTTGGTTCATACCATAGCATACAAATAAATACATTACATATATATGCATATAATCATTCCACTCACCTTAACGATTTGGTGACGATTTATACCTCCACAAGCTTTAAAGCAAGGTACCTAATATAATAAGTACTCGATCAACAAACAAACTTGTTGGACTAAATACCAACACTTCACTCATGTGCATTTAATGACTTAAATGCATTAAATGCCCCATTTTCACCAAAACCACCATTAAGGGTCAAGACCATCATTAATCACTTAAAAGCTAGTGATTAAGGTCCAACAACACTAACTATTACATAATTAGGGTATTTCATACCCATATTTTCCAACTAGGTCAATCATTAGCCCTTTGACTAATTTAAAGTCAACACACCCATTTCGGGTCATCCACTAACCCATCTAACATCCATTTACTAATTTACTAGGTGTGCTAGTGATTATCTAACCAATTAGGACTCATAAACATCAATTAACACTTTGAAACCCTAGGTTAGTTACCATTGAGTCTTCATGACTCCATCTTACCCAAGAACATTCAAAATCACCAAATATGGGTTTTATGTTCTTCATTTACCCAAACCCTAACCCATACATAAATCAAAGTAAGGAAATCCAAGTTAGAACATACCACTACAACCAAAACGTAGCTAGAGAGGAGATGGATAACTTTAGAACTCGAGCTAAGACCCAAAACTAGCTCCTCCTTCCTTGGCTTGAGCTTTCTCACACAAGAATCTCACTCTCTTTCTAAAATTGAAGTGGAAAGGATAAGGTTGTTGATAATGGAGTTATGACTCTCCCAAAACTGCCCTACTGGCCTTAAACTCGCCCACAAGTGAAGTTACCAAAAAGCCCATCAAAATATCTAATTAAAACAAGTAGAACCCAGCTACAGTGGACAGTGCGCCACGCACACCAATAGGTGTGCGTTGAGCGCACTTTGCCCAGCTCAGCTTCTGACCTCAGTTTTAATGCACAACGTCACCCACGCTTCATGTACTCTATTTACAGCTCTGTACAATAAATATTAGTGTCTTACATCGTTACCACCCGGGAAAGGCAAATGTGATAGCCGACGCTTTGAGTAGAAAGGACAGAGAACCTATACATGTAAAAGCTATGAATATAATTATTCGTACTAACCTTACTACTCAAATAAAGGAGGCGCAACAAGGAGTTTTAAAAGAGGGAAATTTGAAGAAGGAAATACCCAAAGGTTCGGAGAAACATCTTAATATTAGGGAAGATGGAACCCGATATAGGGCTGAAAGAATTTGGGTACCAAAGTTTGGAGATGTGAGAGAAATGGTGCTTAAGGAAGCACATAAAACTAGATACTCAATACATCTCGGAGCAGGAAAGATGTATAAAGATCTCAAGAAACACTTTTGGTGGCCGGGTATGAAAGCCGACATTGCTAGATATGTAGGAGAATGTTTGACGTGTTCTAAGGTCAAAGTTGAACATCAGAAACCATCAGGTCTACTTCAACAACCCGAAATCCCAGAATGGAAATGGGAAAACATTACCATGGATTTCATTACTAAATTGCCAAGGACTACAAGTGGTTATGATACTATTTTGGTAGTAGTTGACCGTCTCACCAAGTTAGCACACTTTCTGCTAATGAGAGAAGATGATAAAATGGAGAAGTTGACGCGATTATACTTGAAGGAAGTTGTCTCCAGACATGGAATACCTGTCTCTATTATCTCTGATAGGGATGGCAGATTTGTTTCAAGGTTTTGGCAGACATTACAACAAGTATTGGGAACTCGTCTAGACATGAGTACTGCCTGTCATCCACAAACTGATAGGCAGAGTGAAAGGATGATACAGACACTTAAAGACATGCTACGAGCATGTGTTATTGATTTTGAAAATAGTTGGGATCGACATCTACCATTAGCAGAGTTTTTCTACAACAACAGTTACCACTCGAGTATTGAGATGGAACCGTTTGAGGCACTTTATGGTAGAAAGTGCAGGTCTCCGATTTTGTGGAGTGAAGTGGGGGATAGACAGATTACGGGTCCAGAAATCATCCAAGAAACCACAGAGAAAATCATCCAAATTCAACAACGGTTGAAAACCGCCCAAAGTCGATAAAAGAGCTACACAGACATTAAAAGAAAAGATATAGAATTTAAAATTGGAGAGATGGTCATGCTTAAGGTTTCACCTTGGAAAGGTGTTGTTCGATTTGGTAAAAGGGGAAAACTAAATCCAAGGTATATTGGACCATTCAAGATAATAGATCATGTCGGACCAATAACTTACCGACTTGACTTACCTCAACAACTCACCGGGGTACATAATACTTTTCCTGTCTCGAATTTGAAGAAATGTTTTGCTAAATAAGATCTCACTATTCCGTTAGACGAAATCCAAATCAACGAAAAACTTCAATTCATCGAAGAACCCGTTGAAATAATGGATCGTGAGGTTAAAAGACTTAAGCAAAATAAAATACCAATCGTTAAGGTTCGATGGAATACCCGTAGAGGACCCGAGTTCACCTGGGAGTGTGAAGATTAAATGAAGCTGAAATATCCGCACCTATTTCCTGAAGATGCGTCAACACCTTCAACCGCTTAAAATTTCGGGACGAAATTTATTTAACGGGTAGGTACTGTAGTGACCTGAACTTTTCCATGTTTACATATATTAAATGAAAACTATATTTACATGATTAAATGTTTCTTATATTGCCTAAAATGATCATATATTTAGACGCAATATCATTCCAAAATGTAATGTTTTTAATTGTAATTTCCTTATTTTTAATTGTAATAGTTTAAATAAATAAGTGCGAAGACGAAAGACGAAAATCATTTAAAAATGAAGATTTAAAGACGAAAACGAAGATTTGAAAGACGAGAATGTCCAAAATGCTCAAACGTACAAGTTACAATCCAAGTCGTTCAATTTATTGATGAATAACGTCTAAAAATGACAAGAGTACAAGCAGCGAAACATAAAGTACAAGATATCTAAGCATACGAAAAGGCGTTCGAAATTCCGGAACTGAGACATGAACCAACTATCAACGTACGACTCAACGGAGCTAAAATTACAAGTCAACTATGTGATGACCCGGGAATTTCCGACCAAATTTAAAGTTAATATTATATGATTTCGACACGATAAGCAAAGTCTATTAAACTGAGTCTCAAAACCTTTGAACTGTTTTATGAATTCATTTTGACCTTTTACCATTCCCGACGACTCACGAACTATTGTGTGTATGTATGTATGTATGTATGTATGTATGTATGTATGTATGTATGTATATATATATATATATATATATATATATATATATAAGTGTATATATATTAATTTGAATTAACATGATGCCATTTTAACATTTGAATTAAATATGTAAAATATGTAAGTTATTATTAAAATGAATATATATAAATAAATATATAATATTATTACAAATCTATATAGATATATATATATATATATATATATATATATATATATATACATAAAAGATTTCTGTTAATAACTATTATATTGTAATATTTGTAAAATTTATAAATATTAAATATTCAAGATATATATATATATATATATATATATATATATATATATATATATATATATATATATATTACTATATAATATATATTATAAATATGATATAATTAATAATTGTAACATACTAAATTATAAGTTAAAATATAGTTTATACATTAATTGTTATTATAAGTATCATTAAAAATTATTATTATAGTATCCTCATTATCATTATTATTAAAATCATTATTAACAATACAATCAATAATCATTATCATTAATAATTTTAATTATAAGTATTAATAATTGTTGTTATTATTATGTTAGTTATTAATATCATGATTCTTATTATTATTATCACTTTTATAGTTAATATTATTTTTATTATCGAGTAGTATTATAATTATTATTAGTGTTATTATTAATAATATTATTACTATAGCTAACATTATCATATTCATTAATAATGATATTATCATTATTACTATTATAGTATTTTGAGTTTTATTATTATTTGTAATATTAAGTGTACTATTAAAATAGTTTTTTTATGTATTAAAAACTATTAGTATTATTATAAAGATTACTAATTATTTTTATCATGGAAAAATACAGTATTTCTATTATTATTATTATTATTATTAGTATTTTTATTTTATTATTGTTATTAATATTTATTAATTAATAATATGAATTAAATATAAAAATAAAATAAAATTTGATACAGATACATAGATGTTACAACCCAAACCAACCCGCATTAAACAGCGTTAAATTTACAAAATAAAAAAAAAATTTGCTGAACTGCCACCTGGCGCGGCGCGCCATATAGGCCGCGCGGCGCGCCAAACCTGACTGTCCGGAAAGTCTTTAAATGCGAAAATGTTTGACTAGTTCCCGACATATTTAGGCGTAACGCTTTTAACCCCATGTTCTATATATAAAAACTAGCACGTTCTATTAATAAAATTATGTTTACGAAGCGGGGCCCACATCGACCCAAATTACCCTTTAAGTATCAAAATACAATTTTCGACCATAAGACTTTTAATACAAAACAAAGCCGAGTATGGCGATTGGGGATACGCTACCCAATCCTAATAAATCCAAAAGCAAGCCTTCTACGCAAACTATGCAAGTCCTCTAATCCTCGCGCTTACCCGAGCCACCATCCGCATGCAATCTATAAAAAGAGTCAACAACGAGAGGGTAAGCTAACGCTTAGTGAATGATAATATACTACATACATATATATGTATAAAATGGACACGCCACAAAATAACAAATACCGCATACCGAGGCATCCATATATAAGGTACTACACTAAGCATACCGTACGATCTCTAAGCAACGAGCTAAAGATACAACAACAATATAAGTTCACCAACGACGATGTGAACAACGCCAAATAGCTACACCCGGAGGGTTAGCTACAACACAACAATACATTAATATATAATAATATAAACGAACAAGGTTAACACCTTAACCCAATACCGAGAACCAAATACCACAATGAAGATTGGCCGAACTACACGAGCCTTAGTAATCCGAAACCACACGAGATTACTATCTTCACAACATCGAGGTTGGCCGAACTACACGAGCCTTAGTAATCCGAAACCACACGAGATTACTACCTCAATAAGATGACCGAACTACACGAGTCACCATGAATCCGAACTACACGAGATTCATTTGATAAGATGACCGAAACCACACGCGTCATCGTGAATCCGAAACCACACGCGATTCACATCTCCAACTCAAACCCACGGTCACGGGATTATAAAATCCACCACATCAGGGCTACAACATCCAAATCACAATCACGTGTGATAATGTACACACGAACGTGTACTTCGCCAAAGATGGTCAACCAAATGCACAACCGTGCCAATTGGACTTATACAAAAGTCCATCAAGTCCACCTACATGTGAAGTGAGCTCTATAGCCGAGAATCACTTCACCCGACCCGCACCCATCCTACACATACATATGTACATAGGATAATATCACTCACCTTGAAGTCTTGAAGAGTGCTTCCAAGTAATCCGCAAGTCGCCAATGGGAAATACCTAATCCATTATCACAATTACAACATTACACTTAGAGTGGATTCACAATTCAACCCAATTCAACCATTAGTGCAATTTCGACCCAAATGCACTTCCAAGCACAAACCGTGCCCAGACTAACCCATAATCACTAACACAAGTGAGAATGGTCCCAATATGTCAATTACACTCGAACTCAAGTGTTAAACACGTGTCATACCCATTTTGACACTTAAACCCTAATTTTGACCCATAAAGGTCAAAATCTCATCCTTTACAAGTTTTGACACCTAAACACATTTAACTCGGTTCTATACTTCAACTTAATCCATTTTAAGTTTATAAACATCATTAAATCGCCAATTGGGTCATAATTACCACCGAACCCTAATTTGACCCAAAGTCACAATTAGTCAACCATAATACCCTAAATGGGTTCCAATACTTCAATAATCACTATACCTAGTGATTAATCTCCAAACCAAAGCCTAATCAAGGCCAAATCGTCATCCAACCCAAAACCCGCCAAGTGACAAGAATAACTAGTCACCATAAACCCATTTCATCACCTAAAAGGGTTACACAACAATTTAACTCAAAACCCTAACTTGAATATCAAATCAAATAAATGAAATTCGAAGTTTGAGCTTACCAATACCACCACAACGTAGCTAGGAACGAAAGGAACAACTTTAAAACCCGAGACTTTGAACGATTCGAGCTTCTTCCTCGTCAAAACCTTCAATCTCTCTCTAAGTCTCTCTCTCTCTCTCTCTCTCTAAGAATGGATGAAGATGATGAGTGGATGTGAATGGGATCCAAAACTGATCCAAACTAGCTCATAAGCCTCACAAATCCGGCCCCATGTGATTTTACCCTTTTACCCCTCATTAAAGCAATTAAAAATAAAGAGGGTTCTGTCAGCAGCAATCGGCGCGGCGCGCCCCAACCCTGCGCGGCGCGCAACACAGCTGAACCAGATTCCTTTCCATATTAATTCCATATAAATATTAAACGAAGCCCGTTCTCGTATGTCTTTTATAAACAAGTATACAAAATAAATATTCGGGTCTTACAACTCTCCCCCACTTAAACTCGATCACGTCCTCGTGATCCTCGTCACTTAATCAAACGGACCCCACTTACGGTCCTAAACATAAGTTCCAACCTGACTTTCCTAGGCAACTATTCTCATTGAAGCACCTTTAACACTAAAATCGTCATCCGCGATTTTCTCAAATCCACAATCCGAGCACTAAAACCATGCTCCTTCCCTAACATCGGGAAAACTCAACCAATCTCGTACCGAGATATAAATCCCTTAGCGTACTATTACCGAGTACAACGCTAAAAGCACCCAAGTCCCAACCTAAGGTCAACAACCCGAACCGATGAAGACCGATCCAAACGAATCCTTACGGATAACACCACTCAATAGACATCCCTTGTAGTGCGCAATACGACCAATACGCAACTACCGTAACATCATAATCCAACGGTTAAAAACCGATAGCGCCCAAACGACTATGGAAACGCAAATCCCAAGGTGTACGAAATCAACCATCGTCACACCCGTAACCAACATGTGAGCGAAACACGGCTATCGCATCACTAATCTCACAACATGGTCCTCACGACCCCACCATCGGTGTATAAAACAACCGACAGATCACACAACACGAAGGCTGGCCGAAAACACACGCGCCTTAGTGAATCCGAACTACACGCGACTCACTACCTTCACCACAACACAATCGGGAATGGCCGAACTACATGCGCCATAGTGAATCCAAACTACACGAGAGTCACTATCCCGAAGGAATGACCGAACTACACGAGTCATTTGTGAATCCGAACTACACGAGACTCACTCCTCAATACAATGACCGAAACCACACGAGTCATTTGTGAATCCGAACTACACGAGATTCACTTCCACAACATCGAGGTTGGCCGAACTACACGAGCCTTAGTAATCCGAAACCACACGAGATTACTACCTCAATAAGATGACCGAACTACACGAGTCACCATGAATCCGAACTACACGAGATTCATTTAGTTAAGATGACCGAAACCACACGCGTCATCGTGAATCCGAAACCACACGCGATTCACAATCTCAACATAGGAATGGTACTCGCATTTCCCACCGGTACTTCGCATTTCCCGATAGTGTTACACCATACCGATATAACACTACTCCCTTGATGAAGTCAGCGGACCCCGAAGGTCATGCTCCACCAATCACAACACCGGATGAAGTCAGCGGACCCGAAGATCATGCTTCACCGATATAACATCACGCTCATGATGAAGTCAGCGGACCCCGAAGGTCATGCTCCACCAATCACAACACCGAATGAAGTCAACGGACCCGAAGATCATGCTTCACTGATATAACACCACGCTCATGATGAAGTCAGCGGACCCCGAAGGTCATGCTCCACCAATCACAACACCGAATGAAGTCAGCGGACCCGAAGATCATGCTTCACCGATATAACACCACGCTCATGATGAAGTCAGCGGACCCCGAAAGTCATGCTCCACCAATCACGTATTCCCATGATGAAGTCAGCGGACCCTAAAGATCATGCTTCATCAAACAACCATACCATAATCGAGCAAGAACCACCTATACCAAACATAGGTACCAAACAATAATTCTCCACAAGAGAACCCGACACACACCTCCCTTAACCGGAGGATTTCACCTTGCTCGCCAAACACGTCCATTATCTCTCAACGAGATTTACCACGTTACCACCTCGGTGATGATTCAAATCCAAACCATAAGTACAATTTATTCGAAATTGTACTCTACCACAAATCGACCCAACCAGGTCTCGACAACACTTTCCGGATCTACCAATAGCATCATCCGAAATCTCACACTATAACTTCCTCGTGCGGGAGTGTAACTCCCCCACTTAGAACCACGTTCCATATCCACAACTCGTACAACCGCACAATGCTACCACAGGTAGAATTTACCAACAATTGGGCTCACACGACCCATTACCATATCTTGCTCCAACCTTGAGCACACGAAGGATTTTAACCAACCCTTAAACACTTTGTACGAAAAGTGTACCGCAACACAATCGGAGTCGAACACCACGCTAGTAGGTATAAAAGAGGCACCTAATGTCGCGTCATAAAGACTCCATTACCAATACACATCGAGATTTAAAATACTCGATCTCAAGGGTTCCAACCAACCGACGAACCTCATGATTCGTCACTTCAACATCAAAGCGAACACGCGCTTAACAACCAAACACCAAAACCATTTCCGTGGCTTGGTAGAAACGTTTCCCAAATACTAAGGAATGCTTGGTTGCACCAAGTCTTACGCCCTTCGCCCTTCAATCAAACATCAACATAGGGTACTTCCATTAGGAACGTCACCCATAGCATAACATGCACAACAAAGGCACGCAACTCAAACTCAAACGGCATTTAATAAATAATCAAAAGACATATTTATCAAAATTAAACGTACCTTAACGTCTCCTGGCCGCACCCGTCCCCGCTAACTTGGGACATTCTGACTTACGATGTCCTTCTTTTTGGCAATTGAAGCACACCATACCATCACCCTTTGGTACCGAACATTCCCAAGACTTGTGACCCCTCACGCCACAATTGTAACATCTAGCCGCACTAGAATCCGACATACCCGTTCGCGTACCACCCGTGCTCACACTCGGACCCTTAGCCCTCTTACTCGGAGCACCATAAGAAACGACCCTTCGCTCACTTGAAGGTTCACCCTTTTTCGATCGTGAATACGACTCGAAACCTCTAGCCAAGTCGAATAATTCCGAAAACGATTTCGCTTGACCCCGGATAATTTTACTTTTCAAGTCATTATTCAAGGTCCGATAGAAATCTCCCATCAACAAACTATCATTCCCCAAATACTCCGGACAAAAACGAGCCTTCGCCATAAAGGTCGTCTTGAGAGTACTCAAATCCATAGATCCTTGTCGCAAATTTCGCAACTCATTACGCAATTCCCACAAATCGGCCGAAGTCCGGAATTCCTCGAAGAATTCCTCCTTAAAGTCGTCCCACGATAAAGCCATAAACGTCTCGCCACCGACAAGATCAATCTTACCATCCAACCAATCCCTTGCCCTACCCCGCAACAAAATCGTAGCGAGTCTCATCTTTCTCTCGGGAGGGCAATCAATAGTACGGAAACACCCTTCGACGTCCGAAATCCAAGTTGTGCTTACCAAAGGATCCGGCTTTCCGTCATACATCGGGGGTTTAGTCCTCATGAAGCTCTTAAGATAACGCTCCATTTCACCACTACTTTGAAGTTCGGAATACCTCCTTTCCATTCTTTCTTCTAACGCACCCATTTGCTCCGCAACGGCGGCCGCAACTCTAGTATTAAACTCCTCGTCATTCGTCTCGATCTCGTTTCGCGTCGCCATTCTAAAGAATGCAAAACGATTAGTCCACGAACGTGTAAAACCGTACGCACGACACAGCCCCATCTTGATAAACACTCATCGTACATCACTTGTTAGACACGATTTGCACCCGTAATAAGGTTTGCAAGTTCTTATTACGCACACATGCCGCATCGACTCGTTAGTACAACGACCGTCTCGCTCGATGATATACACAAACACAACCAAAATTCTACGCGGTACAAACACACGCGAGAATTATTATCACAACACAACAACATATTAATAATATCCGCATTACTAATATAAACGTTAGTCAACCTATAGCCAAGGCACTAACCAAACCCATTCCGACCCGTAATCCTACAAGTCCCGCAACAATTTAAGCACACACAAGTCTAAGTCTAGGCACCTATCTCAAGTCACCTAAATCCCTTAGACCATGCTCTGATACCACTTGTAACAACCCAAACCAACCCGCATTAAACCGCGTTAAATTTACAAAATAAAAAAAAATTTGCTGAACTGCCACCTGGCGCGGCGCGCCATATAGGCCGCGCGGCGCGCCAAACCTGACTGTCCGGAAAGTCTTTAAATGCGAAAATGTTTGACTAGTTCCCGACATATCTAGGCGTAACGCTTTTAACCCCATGTTCTATATATAAAAACTAGCACGTTCTATTAATAAAATTATGTTTACGAAGTGGGGCCCACATCGACCCAAATTACCCTTTAAGTATCAAAATACAATTTTTGACCATAAGACTTTTAATACAAAACAAAGCCGAGCATGGCGATTGGGGATACGCTACCCAATCCTAATAAATCCAAAAGCAAGCCTTCTACGCAAACTATGCAAGTCCTCTAATCCTCGCGCTTACCCGAGCCACCATCCGCATGCAATCTATAAAAAGAGTCAACAACGAGAGGGTAAGCTAACGCTTAGTGAATGATAATATACTACATACATATATATGTATAAAATGGACACGCCACAAAATAACAAATACCGCATACCGAGGCATCCATATATAAGGTACTACACTAAGCATACCGTACGATCTCTAAGCAACGAGCTAAAGATACAACAACAATATAAGTTCACCAACGACGATGTGAACAACGCCAAATAGCTACACCCGGAGGGTTAGCTACAACACAACAATACATTAATATATAACAATATAAACGAACAAGGTTAACACCTTAACCCAATACCGAGAACCAAATACCACAATGAAGATTGGCCGAACTACACGAGCCTTAGTAATCCGAAACCACACGAGATTACTATCTTCACAACATCGAGGTTGGCCGAACTACACGAGCCTTAGTAATCCGAAACCACACGAGATTACTACCTCAATAAGATGACCGAACTACACGAGTCACCATGAATCCGAACTACACGAGATTCATTTGATAAGATGACCGAAACCATACGCGTCATCGTGAATCCGAAACCACACGCGATTCACATCTCCAACTCAAACCCACGGTCACGGGATTATAAAATCCACCACATCGGGGCTACAACATCCAAATCACAATCACGTGTGATAATGTACACACGAACGTGTACTTCGCCAAAGATGGTCAACCAAACGCACAACCGTGCCAATTGGACTTATACAAAAGTCCATCAAGTCCACCTACATGTGAAGTGAGCTCTATAGCCGAGAATCACTTCACCCGACCCGCACCCATCCTACACATACATATGTACATAGGATAATATCACTCACCTTGAAGTCTTGAAGAGTGCTTCCAAGTAATCCTCAAGTCGCCAATGGGAAATACCTAATCCATTATCACAATTACAACATTACACTTAGAGTGGATTCACAATTCAACCCAATTCAACCATTAGTGCAATTTCGACCCAAATGCACTTCCAAGCACAAACCGTGCCCAGACTAACCCATAATCACTAACACAAGTGAGAATGGTCCCAATATGTCAATTACACTCGAACTCAAGTGTTAAACACGTGTCATACCCATTTTGACACTTAAACCCTAATTTTGACCCATAAAGGTCAAAATCTCATCCTTTACAAGTTTTGACACCTAAACACATTTAACTCGGTTCTATACTTCAACTTAATCCATTTTAAGTTTATAAACATCATTAAATCGCCAATTGGGTCATAATTACCACCAAACCCTAATTTGACCCAAAGTCACAATTAGTCAACCATAATACCCTAAATGGGTTCCAATACTTCAATAATCACTATACCTAGTGATTAAACTCCAAACCAAAGCCTAATCAAGGCCAAATCGTCATCCAACCCAAAACCCGCCAAGTGACAAGAATAACTAGTCACCATAAACCCATTTCATCACCTAAAAGGGTTACACAACAATTTAACTCAAAACCCTAACTTGAATATCAAATCAAATAAATGAAATTCGGAGTTTGAGCTTACCAATACCACCACAACGTAGCTAGGAACGAAAGGAACAACTTTAAAACCCGAGACTTTGAACGATTCGAGCTTCTTCCTCGCCAAAACCTTCAATCTCTCTCTAAGTCTCTCTCTCTCTCTCTCTCTCTCTAAGAATGGATGAAGATGATGAGTGGATGTGAATGGGATCCAAAACTGATCCAAACTAGCTCATAAGCCTCACAAATCCGGCCCCATGTGATTTTACCCTTTTACCCCTCATTAAAGCAATTAAAAATAAAGAGGGTTCTGTCAGCAGCAATCGGCGAGGCGCGCCCCAACCCTGCGCGGATCGCAACACAGCTGAACCAGATTCCTTTGCATATTAATTCCATATAAATATTAAACGAAGCCCGTTCTCGTATGTCTTTTATAAACAAGTATACAAAATAAATATTCGGGTCTTACAATAGATATGTCGATATCCACTTTTTATTTATATTTCTTTTTTCTTATTTTGTTCCTCCTCCGTGACAAATTGTCGAGCCATCCTCCTCTCATATCAATCAACTACATCAAAGTTTTGGAGAAATTAAAACGTGCAATTTTCAATCATACATCGCCTCCTTTGCTTCAAAATTTTCGAAGATACACAGATTTTGTAAAAAAAAAAAAAAAAAGAAGAAGAAGCTCGATAAACTCTGTATAAATAACTTTTTGGTGAAAACTCGAATTCGAATACAATTCCAAAAAGTAATATTGCAATTCTATTAGGAATGATCACGTTTATCTATCTGTAAGTTTTCAAGCTCAAATTCTTTCTATCGAATCTCAATTTTTGAGTCAAAGATTATGAACAAAAAGTCAAAGATATTGTTCTTAGGAAAAATTTGAATTCTGTGTTTTGTTCTAAGTTAAATTGAGGATTGATAAAGTTTTAAGGAAGGATTTAGAACCTATTTCGTGTTATAACTTTGGTCTAATACGTTCATTAAATCGAAATCAAAATTTTTTTTTGTTTTGTGCAGCGAACTGCAGTAGCAGATATATATTTTTATTTTTATTTTTTTTCGTTTGCTAAATTTATAAACACACAATATAGATCGATTTTGTTTCAATTATAATTACTAAAATCAACTGATTATACTTTTGAAACTTGTGATGATTCAAGGGTCGGCTTTGGGTTTTGAGTGAAGAAGAAATAGACACAGATAGGTATAGGATATATTTAAAATCTGGGAAACTCTAACAGATAAGTAAGCAATAGAGCAATGGTTTGGATTGTTTGTGGGTGAGCTTGTGGTCACGAGTTCGAGGCTAGGGAAGGGCTGTTTATTTTTGGAATTCTTTTCATATGAGGTAGTTTTTCTAATGTTATTATTATCATTAATTATTATTAGTATTAATTAGTATTATGATTATAATTATGATTGTTATTGTTATTGTTATTGTTACTAATAGTATTATACTTATTACTATACTTAGTATTATAGTCATTATCAATATTATAAGTACAAGTATTAATAATATCATTACTAGAAGTAAAATTATCATTTTAGTATTTTTATCATCACTATGATTATGATTATGATTATCATTATTAATGTTATGAAAGAAATAAAAATATATTATTATCATTAATATTAGAATTTGTATCGTTTTATAAATATTAGTATCATCAATACATTTGTAATTATTACTAACATATTTATCATTATTATTAGTATAAGTATTATTATTAATATTATCATTTTCATTAATAAGATTATTATTAGTGAGCATTGTTATTATTAAAAATTAATATAATTACCACTAAAAGTATTAATACCTTAAATCTATATTTTTTAGACTATTATTAATACTATCATTATTATTAGTAGTATGGAAATTATTATTATCAATATATTTATTCTAGTGTTATTATAACTTGTATTTTGTAACAAAAAGAGTAATCACATATAAATATGTTTAACACCCGTAAATTTAAATATACTAATACTATTATCTATCTAAAATATACAAAATGAAAATATAATAAAATACATAAATTATTAATATAAAATTTTCACTAATAATAATATAAATATTTATTCAATTACAAGAATATATTTTAATACATACATGAATGATATAGGTTCGTGAATCCGAGGCCAACCCTGCATTGTTCAATATGGTCATATGTATTTTTACTACAAAATATATTATGGTGAGTTTCATTTGCCTTTTTACCCTTTATATTTTTGGGCTGAGAATACATGCGCAATTTTTATAAATGTTTTACGAAATATACACAAGTAATTGAAACTACATTATATGGTTGAATGATCGAAGCCGAATATTCCCCTTTTTACTTGGTAACCTAAGAATTAGTAAACCGGTCTACTAATTGACGCGAATCCTAAAGATAGATCTATTGGGCCTAACGAACCCCATCCAAAGTACCGGATGCTTTAGTACTTCGAATTTGTTTTTATCATGTTCGAAGGATTTCCCGGAATGATAGGGGATATTCTTATATGCATCTTGTTAATGTCGATTACCAGGTGTTCAATCCATATGAATGATTTTTGTCTCTATGCATGGGACGTATATTTATGAGAACTGGAAATGAAATTCTTGTGGTCTATTAAAATGATGGAAATGATTATTTTGTTAAACTAATGAACTCACCAACCTTTTGGTTTACACTTTAAAGCATGTTTATTCTCAGGTATGAAAGAAGTCTTCCGCTGTGCAATTGCTCATTTTAAAGATATTACTTGGAGTCATTCATGACATATTTCAAAAGACGTTGCATTCGAGTCGTTGAGTTCATCAAGATTATTATTAAGTTAATTATAGTTAGATATATTATAAAATGGTATGCATGCCGTCAACTTTCGATGTAATGAAAGATTGTCTTTTCAAAAACGAATGCAATGTTTGTAAAATGTATCATATAGAGGTCAAGTACCTCGCGATGTAATCAACTGTTGTGAATCGTTTATAATCGATATGGACTTCGTCCGGATGGATTAGGACGGGTCTCTACAAACTATGCTCAAGAATATAATATAATATTTAAATAATTCATCATAATAATAATAATATAATTATAATAATATATAATAATAATTCAATCACTATTTGAAATATTAGCCACCGAAGAAATTTGAGAACTTGAAAAATCCACTTCTCATCTAGTCAGCATCCAACAAACTTTCAATCCAATCCAATTTCAAAACAGTGACAAAATTGAGCCTATAAATACCAACACATCGGTAGCTCAATGGACACACCTTTTCCAAACTCTCAATCTCTATATGTAATATATTTATATTATAATTTTAATTTTAATTTAAGATTAATAATAAATTATGGTTTAGTTGGGTTATTTTAAGAAATGTTTTACGGGTTTTAAAGTCGGAACTCTGTCCGTGTAACGCTACGCGAAAATAATCACTGTAAGCTATGTTCTTCCTTTTTAAATTAATGTCTCGTAACTAAGTTATTATTATGCTTATTTAAGTCCAAGTAATCGTGATGTTTGACTAAATATTAAGACGGGGTTATTGAACTTTGGACCATAATTAAGGTTTGGACAAAAGACCGACAATTGTGGAAATTGGACTATTGACTATTAATAGATGGGGGGTATTGTCTAATTGAGTGACAACTTATTGGAGTCTGTCGAAGCTATCTTCAAATTAATTAACCTAATAATAAATAATGATTATGGTTGTCCTATGATGTTATGCGAGGTGTATATGAAATAGCTTATATTTTACTAGGAAAAACTATTAAATACGATACAATTTTACACAAGATATTTATTTATTTATAGAATGGATATACCTAAACCTTGCTACAACACTTATAGGCAGTGTACCTAATCGTACAGTAGTGTAGTTTTTAGTAAGTCCGGTTCGTTCAACAGGGAAATCTTTTAAACAAAGCTTAACGCTATATTAGTTTTAATTTATAAAAATATAAATATATATAAGTAATATTATTATTATAAAAAGGGGAGTTTTTACCGTTTAATGACCGGTTTGTCGATTTTTAAAACTTTTAGTCGCAGTTAAAACCTAATGTAAAATATTAAATAAATAAAAGACTTAATTTAAAGCGTAAAGTAAATAACGATAATGAAATTGCGATAAATAAAAGTGCGATAAAATAAACTTGCGATAATTAAAAAATACGATAATTAAAAGTGCAATTAAATACAATGACAATAAATAAAAGTGCGATAATTAGAAGTGCAATTAAATATGAAAATAAAGGAATTATGCTTATTTAAACTTCCGTAATCATGATGTTTGACGTGTTGATTTTAGTTTATTCCCATGGGTTAATTGTCCTTTGTCCTGGATTATTTAATATGTCCGTCTAGTTTTTGTCCATAACAGTCCATCAGTCATAAATATAAAGTGCGAGTGTCCTCATCAAATTATCCTTATACCCGAAGTCAAATATTCCAACTAATTGGGGACTTAAACTGTAACCCAAGGTTTTAATACTTTGTTAACAATTATGCCAAGTGTCCTTGTACATAATTTCACCCCTGTTTTAATAATTCCGTAGACTATTAATCCATTCCTGTGTCCGGTTAAATGAACGATTATTCGTACATATAAATATCCCGCCCATCGTGTCCGATCGAGTGTATATGGTTATTTATAGGTATGTCCAATTGTAAATCTTTATATTAAAATTAACAAACTATCATTTAGTTAAACTAATATAAAGCCCATTAATAGCCCATAGTCTAATTTCCACAAGTGTCGTTCTTTTGTCCAAACTCCAATATTTAGCCCAACATCATGATTACTTCGTTTTAAATAAGCATAATAATAACTTAGCTACGAGACATTAATGTAAAAAGGTTGAACATAACTTACAATGATTAAAAATAGCGTAGCGTTACAGGGACAGAATTTCGACTTACACCCTTACAACATTCGCTAACATACCCTTATTATTAGAAATTAAAATTAAAATTAAAATTATAATATAATACATATATATATATATATATATATATATATATATATATATATATATATATATATATATATATATATATATATATATATATATATATATATATATATCGTATGATAGAGAGAAAGAAAGATGTGTTATATGATGAACCAAAGCTCGAAATTTATAGGCCTGTGGGCTGAAAAAGGCCTCCATGCGATCGCATGGAATTATCTCATGCAGGCCATGCGATCGCATGGCCTTGGATCCCAGCTCACATGTTGTTGTTTCTTCTGCCGACGGTTTTTTTAATATAATATAATATATATATTAATTTTAAGATTTAATTATATATTATATTATATTCATGTGCATAGTTGACTTGTAATTTTTAGTCCGTTGCGTCGAGCGTTGAGAGTTGACTCTGGTCCCGGTTCCGGATTTTCGAACGTCCTTGCGTATAATTTAATATCTTGTACTTTGCGTTTTGCTTCTTGTAATCTTGTAATTTTGAGACGTTTCTTATCAATAATTGGAACCACTTTGATTGTATTTTGTACTTTTGAGCTTTTTGGTCGTTTGCGTCTTCAATTCGTTGAATCTGTCTTTTGTCTTCACCTTTTATTATTTAAACGAATATCACTTGTAAATAGAACAGTTGCAACTAAAATCTTGTCTTTCTTGAGGGATAATGCTATGAAATATATGTTCGTTTTTAGCATTATCATCCTATTTAGTGACGTTCATATGGAATCTATTATAATCATTTAATTAATTATTCGAGTTGGGTAATTGATTATTCAAACTGATCAAGTGGGTAAATTAATATTCATATCTAATCAAAACAGGGGTGAATTACATACAGTGATAACTGGTGTAATTGTTGACAGAAGTGATAACTGCGTCACAGTTTAAATCCTTAATTAGTTGGAATATTTGACTTCGGGTATAAGGGTAATTTTTACGAGGACACTCGCACTTTATATTTATGACCGATGGACTATTATGGACAAAAACCAGATAGGTATCAAATAAACCAGGACAAAGGACAATTAACCCGGATAATAATTAATTAAAATCAAAATGTCAAACATCATGATTACGGAAGTTTAATAAGCATAATTCTTTTATTTCATATTCTATCGCAATTTTATTTACTGTTATTTTATTTATTGTTATTTATTTATTTTACGCACTTTAATTATTGTCATTTATCTTTACGCTTAAAAATATAAAATCGACAAACCGGTCATTAAACAGTAAAACCCCCTTTTATATATTATTATGGAGTATTACTATATATATATATATATATATAAATATATATATATATATATATATATATATATATAGTTGTTAAAAATATAGTACGTAATCACTATCTCCCTGTGGAACGAACCGGACTTACTAAAAGCTAAACTACTCTACGATTAGGTACACTGCCTATAAGTGTTATAACAAGGTTTAGGTATATCTCATCCGTAAATTAAATAAAACTTGTGTAGTTTGTATCGTATTTCATATTAAAATAATATTATATTTCGTACACCTTCGCTTTAACATCAAGTTTTTGGCGCCGCTGCCGGGGAACTCGTGGTTATTTAAAAAAAAATTAAAATAAAATAAAATAAAATCGAAAAATAAAAAATAAAATTTAAAAAAATAATAATAAAAAAATCTCGTTTTTTTAAAAAATAAAAATAAAATAAAAAAATTTTAAAAAAAATATTTTTTAAAAAAAATTAAAACTTAAAAAAATAAAAATAAAATAATAATTTAAAAAAAATAAAAAAAATTATTAATATCATAAAAAAAAGAAAAAAACTTTTTAAAAAAAAATATTAAAATCCAAAAAAAAATTTTTTTTTTTAAAAGAAAAATTTTAAAAAAAAATATTAAAATCCTAAAATAAATAAAAAAAATTTTAAAAAAAAAGAAAAAAATATAAAAAAATATATTAAAATCGTTAAAATTTTTTTTTAAAAATATAAAAATAAAATTTAAAAAAAAATTTAAAAAAAAATAATTAAAAAAAATTGTATTTTTAAGATTTTGTCTATAAAATTAAAAAAATATTTTTATTTTAAGTTTTATTACCTTTAGATTTTTAGACTCTAGTCACAACTTTTAGTATTAAGTTTAGTTTTGCCATAGTTATTTTTATACTTTTAGATTTTTAGGCTTTGCCGTAAAATTCCTTAAGTGCTTTTTCTTAAGACTAAGATTTAGGTGCCTTAAAATTTTGCGACGCCGTGTTAAAATTTTAGTATCCTTTTAAGTAATTGCCATTTTTCGTTTAGAATTCCTTTTTAATTTTCGACGCGCTACTTTCTTATTATTTTTCGACCTTTATTTTTCAACGCACTTTTTCTTTTTCATTTCGACGCTCTAGCTTTTAAGACATAGAATTTTCTATTTCTTCTCTAAAATTTCAAATGAAAAAATTATTTTAAACGGTTAAATTAATTGACATCCAAATTTTCTGGTTCGTAGTAATAGTTGGATTTGTTAGTGGCTAGTTGTGGGCTTCCGATTTAAAGGGTTCTGACTACCTGCTGCATCTTTTGGCTATTCGAAACGTGAACAAAATCAAAAAAGTCTATTAATTTGATAACTTATATAATTTTTCTTATTTTTATAACTAATAGGATATTCTGTGAATGCACCGAGCAAAACGTTCACCACCTTTCATACGTTCACCACCTGTAACTCGATCAAGACATCTAGCCAATATTGTCGCCGTTGATTTTTCCTTAGAATCATCATCTAGTCGACCAAGTACTCCAATTCAAATTTCTGATAATCCATTTTTTGAACCCGACCTCACAATTGAGAACCCGGAGGATATTCAAGGACAATTCAGAGATCCTGAACCATTAATCTTTCCTCCGGAACCACCAATCATTCAAACAGAGATTGTCGAGGAACAAACCATTAAATCAGAATCCTCTAGTGATTCAGATTCTACAAATCCAATCATGGAAAATCAGGAACCTCTAAGTATGGAAGATCGAATGAGAGCTACACGCACTGGCCAAGGTCACACAATTGCTCAACCACACGTTAATGCACCAGATTATGAGATCAAAGGACAAATTGTACACATGGTAACTAATCAATGCCAATTTAGTGGTACACCAAAAGAAGATCCAAACGAGCATCTTCGAACGTTTAATAGGATTTGTGCACTATTCAAAATCCGAGAAGTTGAGGATGAACAGATCTATCTCATGTTATTTTCCTGGACTTTAAAGGGAGAAGCCAAAGATTGGTTAGAATCGTTACCTGAAGGAGCGATTGATACATGGGATGTTTTAGTTGACAAATTTCTTAAACAATTCTTTCCGGCATCTAAAGCCGTAAGACTTCAAGGAGAAATTGTTACGTTCGCGCAAAAGCCAAACGAAACATTATATGAGGCGTGGACAAGATTTGGAAAGTTATTGAGAGGATGTCCTCAGCACGGTTTAGACACTTATCAAATAGTACAAATATTCTACCAAGGATGCGATGTCACTACAAGAAAAGACATCGACACAGTAGCTGGTGGTTCCATTATGAAGAAAACCGCAACTGAAGCTCACAAAATTATTGTAACACAGCATCCCACTCACATGAGTGGCACCAAGAAAAAGATATTGTTCTTTCATCTAAAGCGGCTAGAGCCGATTCTAGCCATGACTTTGATTCCATTTCCGCAAAGATAGATGCTTTCGAGAGACGAATGGAAAAGATGACGAAAGATATTCACGCAATACAAATTTGTTGTGAGCAGTGTGGAGGACCACATTTGACAAAAGATTGTCTCAGTGTTGAACAAACAATGGAACAAAGAGAGAATGTTTCATATATAAACCAAAGGCCTGGAAATAATTATCAAGGTAATTATCAACCGCCAAGACCAAACTACAATCAAAACCAAAATTATAACCGAAATGTTCCATACAACAACCAACAAGGTCCTAGCAATCAACAAGTATCTAATAATACTTACAATCAGCAAAGACCTACTTTTCCAAATAAAACACCACAAACCGATGATAAAAAGCCAAATTTAGAAGATATGATGTCGAAGTTAGTTGAATCTCAAACGCAGTTTTTCACATCTCAGAAACAAACTAATGAACAAAATGCTCAAGCATTTAGAAATCAACAAGCTTCGATTCAAAATTTGGAACAAGAAGTGAGCAACCTAGCAAGGTTAATAGGTGAAAGAAAACTGGGGAGTCTACCTAGTGATACAAATGTTAACCCCCGAAATGAAACAGCTAAAGCCATTACCACAAGAAGTGGTATTACACTTAAACCACCTGAAATGCCTGAAATTTCTAATGACACTATTCCTACTCCACAAGAACCACAATCCGAACAAGATAAGGAAAAAGAACCGGTAGTTGAAAAGGTTAATGAAGATAACATAATTAAGGCTAAACCTTATGTTAAACCATACCAACCACCGCTTCCTTACCCAAGTAAAATGAGAAAAGAAAGACTTGAAGCCGAGCAATCCAAATTCTTGGATATGTTTAAACAAATAAATTTCAATCTTCCTTTCATTGATGTAATTTAAGAAATGCCTAGGTATGCTAAATTCCTGAAAGATCTAATCACAAATAGAAGAAAAATTGAAGAACTCTCGGCTGTTACTATGAATGCTACATGCTCCGCAGTGCTGTTGAATATGATACCAGTAAAATTATCTGATCCAGGAAGTTTCACAATTCCATGTTTTCTGGGTAGTCTTAGTTCAATAGAAGCATTGGCAGACTTAGGTGCTAGTATAAATTTAATGCCATATTCATTATACACTAAACTAGACCTTGGAGAATTGAAACCAACACGAATAAGCATACAACTAGCCAATCGATCAGTAAAATATCCTAAAGGGATAATGGAGAACATGCTAGTTAAAGTTGGTACTTTAGTATTCCCAGTAGATTTTGTTATTCTGGACATGGAAGAAGATTCTCGAGTTCCTCTCATATTAGGAAGACCATTCTTAAACACGGCTAAAGCAATAATAGACGTGTTTGGTAAGAAATTGACCCTAAGTATAGAGGACGAGAGTGTTACCTTTTCTGTGGATAGAGCCATGCAACAACCGTAATCTGCAGATGATAGTTGTTATTATGTTCAAACTATAGATTCAAATGCAGAATTGCTAGAAGAATTTCTAGAATTACAAGGAACATGAGAATGTTCTTTAGGAGAAGGAACTGAACCAATTGATGAAGCTGAAATGTTAGCCACACTTATGGCTAATGAATATGAACCAACAACAGAAGAACTTCAATTGCTAAAAGAAGAAGACAGATATTGATACAAATCATCGATAGAAGAACCACCGATATTAGAGTTAAAGCCACTTCCAAACCATTTGGAATACGCTTATTTACATGGTGAATCTGAATTACCTGTAATAATCTCGTCTTCTCTTGCGGAAAATGAAAAATCTCGACTCATTTCTGTGCTGAAAGCTCATAAACCAGCTATTGCATGGAAGATTCATGACATTAAAGGCATAAGTCCTTCGTATTGCACACATAAAATCCTTATGGAATAAGGTCATAAAACCTATGTGCAATGCCAACGAAGACTAAATTCAAATATGCAAGATGTTGTTAAGAAAGAAATAATTAAACTGCTAGATGCAGGTTTAATTTATCCAATTTTTGATAGTCCATGGGTAAGCCAAGTTCAATGTGTACCTAAGAAGGGTGGCATCACTGTCATCACAAATGAAAAAGATGAGCTTATTCCTACTAGGACTGTAACAGGATGGCGTGTTTGTATTGATTATAGAAAATTAAATGACGCCACCAGAAAAGATCACTTTCCATTAAGTTTCATTGATCAAATGTTGGAAAGGTTAGCCGGAAATAGTTACTATTGTTTTCTTGATGGTTTCTCCGGATACTTTCAAATTCCAATCGCACCCGAGGACCAAGAGAAAAGAACTTTCACGTACCCTTATGGTACTTTTGCTTACAAACCCATGCCATTTGGACTTTGCAACGCCCCTGCAACCTTTCAAAGGTGTATGATGGCGATTTTTCACGACATGATAGAAGAATGCATGGAAGTTTTCATGGATGACTTTTTAGTCTTCGGTGATACATTTAAATCATGTCTAGTTAATCTTGAGCGAATGCTTATTAGATGCGAGCAATCAAATCTAGTACTTAATTGGGAGAAATGCCATTTCATGGTTAAAGAAGGCATCGTTCTTGGTCATAAAATTTCAAAGGAAGGAATTGAAGTGGATAGAGCTAAAGTAGATGTAATTGCTAAACTTCCACATCCCTCCAATGTTAGAGGAGTTAGGAGTTTTCTAGGGCATGCCAGTTTTTACCGACGTTTCATAAAAGATTTTTCTAAAATTGCCACTCCTATGAACAAACTCCTTGAAAAAGATGCTCCATTTATCTTTTCAGATGAATGTATCAAATCTTTTAATATTCTTAAAGAAAAACTCACTAATGCGCCGATCATGATAACTCCAAATTGGAATCTACCATTTGAACTCATGTGCGATTCAAGTGATTTTGCAATGGGAGCCGTTTTAGGACAAAGAATTAAAAAATGATTTCAACCTATCTATTACGCTAGTAAGACATTACAAGGAGCATAAACGAACTATACAACTACTGAAAAAGAACTCCTTGCTATTGTCTTTGCTTTTGATAAATTTCGTTCATATCTTGTTCTAGCTAAAACGGTGGTCTATACCGACCATTCTGCTCTTAGATACCTATTTTCAAAACAAGATGCCAAATCAAGATTAATCCGTTGGATCTTACTCTTACAAGAATTTGATATTGAAATCCGAGACAAAAAGGGAGCAGAAAATCTCACTGCTGATCATCTTTCTCGTCTTGAAAATCCCGAATTAGAAGTTCTAAAAGAATCGGCCATACAAGACAACTTTCTTGATGAATATCTCTTGAAAATCGATTATAATGAAATTCCATGGTTTGCAGACTATGCAAACTACTTAGTATGTGGATTCCTTGAAAAAGGGTTGTCGTACCAAAAACGAAAGAAATTCTTTAGTGATATAAAACACTATTTTTGGAAAGATCCACATTTGTTTAAAAGTTGTCCCGATGGAATAATACGCCGATGTGTATTCGGGGAGGAAGCTAGTCAAATCTTAAACCATTGTCACACAGGACCAACAGGAGGGCATTATGGGCCTCAACTTACCGCAAGAAAAGTTTACGACGCTGGATTCTATTGGCCTACAATTTTCAAAGATGCACACCTTCTTTGTAAATCCTGTGATGCATGTCAAAGGGCTGAAAAAATAAGTCAACGTGATGAAATGCCTTAAAATGTCATTCAAGTATGTGAAGTTTTTGACATTTGGGGTATTGACTTTATGGGCCCATTTCCAAAATCTCATAATAATCTCTACATTCTCGTTGCCATTGATTATGTATCTAAATGGGTGGAAGCATAAGCTCTCCCAACTAACGATGTGCGAGTTGTAGTCAACTTCTTAAAACGTCTTTTTGCTAGGTTCGGAACACCGAAAGCTTTAATAAGTGATCGGGGTACTCATTTCTGTAATAATCAACTTGAGAAAGTTCTCAAAAGATATGGAGTAACTCATAAAATCTCAACCGCTTATCATCCACAAACAAGTGGACAAGTTGAAAATACCAACTGAGCTTTAAAACGTATTCTAGAAAAAACTGTAGGATCGAATCCGAAGGAATGGTCCATGAAATTGGAGGATGCACTCTCGGCTTTTAGAACAGCCTACAAAACTCCAATTGGTACCACACCTTTTAAACTCATTTACGAAAAAGCATGTCACCTTCCAGTAGAAATTGAGCATAAAGCATTTTGGGCTTTGAAGACGTGTAATCTTGATTTGCATGAAGCCGGGCGTCTACGTTTAAGTCAATTAAACGAATTAGAGGAATTAAGACATGAAGCATATGAAAATTCGTTAATCTATAAGGAAAGAACAAAGAAATGGCATGATAAAAGAATCAGAAGTTCAAAAGAATTTAAGAAAGGAGACAGAGTTCTTCTTTTCAATTCACGATTCAAGCTATTTCTTGGAAAATTGAAATCAAGATGGTCTGGACCATTCATAGTCAAAAGAGTTTTCCCATATGGAACAATAGAGTTGATAAATTCAAACGGGATTGAATTTAAAGTTAATGGTCATAGAGTTAAACATTACATAGATAATCCAATGAAAGTTGAAGATGAAGTTAATCACAATTTCGACACCACGGCTAACTAAGTGTGGGAAGATTTGAATCTTTTAAGGGTAATATGTATTTCTGTTAGAGTTATATGTTCTGTTTTCGTGTAATTCTCGAAAATGGAATCCGAATGGTCTTTCCCTAGCAGACCCTAAAGAACTAGTCTTCTCCCCCCCATTCTGAATATTTATTTTTTTAGGTTTTATGAGATGAAGAATTCCTTTGATTTGAACCATGGTCTACTATTACACGCTATGATTACTAAACGTAATAATGACACCCTCTCGAGTGAAGTGGTATATTCATAAGAGGCAAAATGGACGAAGTGAGAAAAGAACTCAGGAATAATCATAATAAGATACATTTTGGTAAAGGAAAATCAAAATCCGCAGCGAAAAGAAAAGCACGACACCTTGAAAGATGTCACAAATGCAGAAAATGGTCACACGAAGGGAAATGTTCGAACAATCAGACACATTCCAATACCGAGTTCGTTACTTTATGCAGAGAAGGACCGTTCATATGTTTAGATGAAAATTTATTGAAAATTCGTGAATACGCTTACGTAGCTATGGAAAACCAATTCGTACGACTCTCCTATGAGTCGGCTAGAGCAGGTCACTGAGAATTCTATCTCACAGGAAGTGGTATTACACTTAAACCACCTGAAATGCCTGAAATTTCTAATGACACTATTCATACTCCACAAGAACCACAATCCGAACAAGATAAGGAAAAAGAACCGGTAGTTGAAAAGGTTAATGAAGATAACATAATTAAGGCTAAACCTTATGTTAAACCATACCAACCACCGCTTCCTTACCCAAGTAAAATGAGAAAAGAAAGACTTGAAGCCGAGCAATCCAAATTCTTGGATATGTTTAAACAAATAAATTTCAATCTTCCTTTCATTGATGTAATTTCAGAAATGCCTAGGTATGCTAAATTCCTGAAAGATCTAATCACAAATAGAAGAAAAATGGAAGAACTCTCGGCTGTTACTATGAATGCTACATGCTCCGCAGTGCTGTTGAATATGATACCAGTAAAATTATATGATCCAGGAAGTTTAACAATTCCATGTTTTCTGGGTAGTCTTAGTTCAATAGAAGCATTGGCAGACTTAGGTGCTAGTATAAATTTAATGCCATATTCATTATACACTAAACTAGACCTTGGAGAATTGAAACCAACACGAATAAGCATACAACTAGCCAATCGATCAGTAAAATATCCTAAAGGGATAATGGAGAACATGCTAGTTAAAGTTGGTGCTTTAGTATTCCCAGTAGATTTTGTTATTCTGGACATGGAAGAAGATTCTCGAGTTCCTCTCATATTAGGAAGACCATTCTTAAACACGGCTAAAGCAATAATAGACGTGTTTGGTAAGAAATTGACCCTAAGTATAGAGGACGAGAGTGTTACCTTTTCTGTGGATAGAGCCATGCAACAACCGCAATCTGCAGATGATACTTGTTATTATGTTCAAACTATAGATTCAAATGCAGAATTGCTAGAAGAATTTCTAGAATTACAAGGAACATGAGAATGTTCTTTAGGAGAAGGAATTGAACCAATTGATGAAGCTGAAATGTTAGCCACACTTATGGCTAATGAATATGAACCAACAACAGAAGAACTTCAATTGCTAAAAGAAGAAGACAGATATTGATACAAATCATCGATAGAAGAACCACCGATATTAGAGTTAAAGCCACTTCCAAACCATTTGGAATACGCTTATTTACATGGTGAATCTGAATTACCTGTAATAATCTCGTCTTCTCTTACGAAAAATGAAAAATCTCGACTCATTTCTGTGCTGAAAGCTCATAAACCAGCTATTGCATGGAAGATTCATAACATTAAAGGCATAAGTCCTTCGTATTGCACACATAAAATCCTTATGGAATAAGGTCATAAAACCTATGTGCAACGCCAACGAAGACTAAATCCAAATATGCAAGATGTTGTTAAGAAAGAAATAATTAAACTGCTAGATGCAGGTTTAATTTATCCAATTTCTGATAGTCCATGGGTAAGCCAAGTTCAATGTGTACCTAAGAAGGGTGGCATCACTGTCATCACAAATGAAAAATATGAGCTTATTCCTACTAGGACTGTAACAGGATGGCGTGTTTGTATTGATTATAGAAAATTAAATGACGCCACCAGAAAAGATCACTTTCCATTACGTTTCATTGATCAAATGTTGGAAAGGTTAGCCAGAAATAGTTACTATTGTTTTCTTGATGGTTTCTCCGGATACTTTCAAATTCCAATCGCACCCGAGGACCAAGAGAAAAGAACTTTCACGTACCCTTATGGTACTTTTGCTTACAAACCCATGCCATTTGGACTTTGCAATGCCCCTGCAACCTTTCAAAGGTGTATGATGGCGATTTTTCACGACATGATAGAAGAATGCATGGAAGTTTTCATGGATGACTTTTCAGTCTTCGGTGATACATTTAAATCATGTCTAGTTAATCTTGAGCGAATGCTTATTAGATGCGAGCAATCAAATCTAGTACTTAATTGGGAGAAGCCATTTCATGGTTAAAGAAGGCATCGTTCTTGGTCATAAAATTTCAAAGGAAGGAATTGAAGTGGATAGAGCTAAAGTAGATGTAATTGCTAAACTTCCACATCCCACCAATGTTAGAGGAGTTAGGGGTTTTCTAGGGCATGCCAGTTTTTACCGACGTTTCATAAAAGATTTTTCTAAAATTTCCACTCCTATGAACAAACTCCTTGAAATAGATGCTCCATTTATCTTTTCAGATGAATGTATCAAATCTTTTAATATTCTTAAAGAAAAACTCACTAATGCGCCGATCATGATAACTCCAAATTGGAATCTACCATTTGAACTCATGTGCGATGCAAGTGATTTTGCAATGGGAGCCGTTTTAGGACAAAGAATTAAAAAATGATTTCAACCTATCTATTACGCTATTAAGACATTACAAGGAGCACAAACGAACTATACAACTACTGAAAAAGAACTCCTTGCTATTGTCTTTGCTTTTGATAAATTTCGTTCATATCTTGTTCTAGCTAAAACGGTGGTCTATACCGACCATTCTGCTCTTAGATACCTATTTTCAAAACAAGATGCCAAATCAAGATTAATCCGTTGGATCTTACTCTTACAAGAATTCGATATTGAAATCCGAGACAAAAAGGGAGCAGAAAATCTCGCCGCTGATCATCTTTCTCGTCTTGAAAATCCCGAATTAGAAGTTCTAAAAGAATCGGCCATACAAGACAACTGATGTCAAAGCTAAGGTATACGAAATAGTTTATATTTTACTAGGAAAAACTATTAAATACGATACAATTTTACACAAGATATTTATTTATTTATAGAATGGATATACTTAAACCTTGCTACAACACTTATAGGCAGTGTACCTAATCGTACAGTAGTGTAGTTTTTAGTAAGTCCGGTTCGTTCCACAGGGAAATCTTTAAACAAAGCTTAACGCTATATTAGTTTACTTTTATAAAAATACAAATATATATATAAGTAATATTATTATTATAAAGGGGGGTTTTTACCGTTTAATGACCGGTTTGTCGATTTTAAAACTTTAGTCGCAGTTAAAACCTAATGTAAAATATTAAATAAATAAAAGACTTAATTTAAAGCGTAAAATAAATAACGATAATGAAATTGCGAATAATAAAAGTGCGATTAAATAACAATAAATAAAAGTGCGATAATTAGAAGTGCAATTAAATATAAAATAAAGGAAATTAAATATGAAATAAAAGAATTATGCTTATTTAAACTTCCGTAATCATGATGTTTGACGTGTTGATTTTAGTTTTATGCCCATGGGTTAATTGTCCTTTGTCCTGGATTATTTAATATGTCCGTCTGGTTTTTGTCCATAACAGTCCATCAGTCATAAATATAAAGTGCGAGTGTCCTCATCAAATTATTCTTATACCCGAAGTTAAATATTCCAACTAATTGGGGATTCGAATTGTAACAAGGTTTTAATACTTTGTTTAATAAATACACCAGGTCATCGACTGCGTGTAAACCAAGGTCTTACTACTTTGTTAACAATTACACCAATTACCCTTGAATGTAATTTCACCCCTGTTTTAATTATTCTAGTGGCTATTAATCCATTCCCGTGTCCGGTTAAATGAACGATTATTCGTACATATAAATACCCCGCCCATCGTGTCCGATTGAGTGTATATGGTAATTTATAGGGACGCCCAATTGTAAATCTTTATATTAACATTAACAAACTATCATTTAGTTAAACAAATATAAAGCCCATTAATAGCCCATAGTCTAATTTCCACAAGTGTCGTTCTTTTGTCCAAACCCCAATTATGGTACAAAGCCCAATTACCCAATTTTAGTAATTGGCCCAACATCATGATTACTTCGTTTTAAATAAGCATAATAATAACTTAGCTACGAGACATTAATATAAAAAGGTTGAACATAACTTACAATGATTAAAAATAGCGTAGCGTTACACGGACAGAATTTCGACTTACACCCTTACAACATTCGCTAACATACCCTTATTATTAGAATTATAATTAAAATTAAAATATAAATTATAAATATAAATATAAATTTTACGTATGAATGAGGAAGAAAAAGATTGATTTTTACGATCAGAATTCGGTTGGCTTTATAGGCAGAATTTCATTTTGGGGCTCCGCGACTCGCGGCATTTTTGCCTTCAAACTCCGCGAGTCGCGGAGAATGAATTTACAGCTCAGTCCCTTGGAGTCTTTCTCTGCCGACGGTTTTTATTTATAAATATAATATATATATATATAATTAATATAATTAATTATATATTATATTATATTTATATACATAGTTAACTTGTAATTTTTAGTCCGTTGCGTCGAGCGTTAAGAGTTGACTCTGGTCCCGGTTCCGGATTTTCGAACGTCCTTGCGTACAATTTAATATCTTGTACTTTGCGTTTTGAATCTTGTACTCTTGTAATTTCGAGACGTTTCTTATCAATAATTGGAACCTTTTTGATTGTCTTTTGTACTTTTGAGCTTTTTGGTCGTTTGCGTCTTCAATTCGTCGAATCTGTCTTTTGTCTTCACCTTTTATTATTTAAACGAATATTACTTGTAAATAGAACAATTGCAACTAAAAGCTTGTCTTTCTTGAGAAATAATGCTATGAAATATATGTTCGTTTTTAGCATTATCAACAACTTTCTTGATGAATATCTCTTGAAAATCGATTATAATGAAATTCCATGGTTTGCAGACTATGCAAACTACTTAGTATGTGGATTCCTTGAAAAAGGGTTGTCGTACCAAAAACGAAAGAAATTCTTTAGTGATATAAAACACTATTTTTGGGAAGATCCACATTTGTTTAAAAGTTGTCCCGATGGAATAATACGCCGATGTGTATTCGGGGAGGAAGCTAGTCAAATCTTAAACTACTGTCACACAGGACCAACATGAGGGCATTATGGGCCTCAACTTACCGCAAGAAAAGTTTACGACGCTGGATTCTATTGGCCTACAATTTTCAAAGATGCACACCTTCTTTGTAAATCCTGTGATGCATGTTAAAGGGCTGAAAAAATAAGTCAACGTGATGAAATGCCTTAAAATGTCATTCAAGTATGTGAAGTTTTTGACATTTGGGGTATTGACTTTATGGGTCCATTTCCAAAATCTCATAATAATCTCTACATTCTCGTTGCCATTGATTATGTATCTAAATGGGTGGAAGCATAAGCTCTCCCAACTAACAATGTACGAGTTATAGTCAACTTCTTAAAACGTCTTTTTGCTAGGTTCGAAACACCGAAAGCTTTATAAGTGATCGGGGTACTCATTTCTGTAATAATCAACTTGAGAAAGTTCTCAAAAGATATGGAGTAACTCATAAAATCTCAACCGCTTATCATCCACAAACAAGTGGACAAGTTGAAAATACCAACTGAGCTTTAAAACGTATTCTAGCAAAAAACTGTAGGATCAAATCCGAAGGAATGGTCCATGAAATTGGAGGATGCACTCTGGGCTTTTAGAACAGCCTACAAAACTCCAATTGGTACCACACCTTTTAAACTCATTTACGAAAAAGCATGTCACCTTCCAGTAGAAATTGAGCATAAAGCATTTTGGCCTTTGAAGACGTGTAATCTTGATTTGCATGAAGCCGGACGTCTACGTTTAAGTCAATTAAACGAATTAGAGGAAATAAGACAAGAAGCATATGAAAATTCGTTAATCTATAAGGAAAGAACAAAGAAATGGCATGATAAAAGAATCAGAAGTTCAAAAGAATTTAAGGAAGGAGACAGAGTTCTTCTTTTCAATTCACGATTCAAGCTATTTCCTGGAAAATTGAAATCAAGATGGTCTGGACCATTCATAGTCAAAAGAGTTTTCCCATATGGAACAATAGAGTTGATAAATTCAAACGGGATTGAATTTAAAGTTAATGGTCATAGAGTTAAACATTACATAGATAATCCAATGAAAGTTGAAGATGAAGTTAATCATAATTTCGACACCACAGCTAACTAAGTGTGGGAAGATTTGAATCTTTTAAGGGTAATATGTATTTCTGTTAGAGTTATATGTTCTGTTTTCGTGTAATTCTCGAAAATGGAATCCGAATGGTCTTTCCCTAGCAGACCCTAAAGAACTAGTCTTCTCCCCCCCCCCCATTCTGAATATTTATTTTTTTAGGTTTTATGAGATGAAGAATTCCTTTGATTTGAACCATGGTCTACTATTACACGCTATGATTACTAAACGTAATAATGACACCCTCTCGAGTGAAGTGGTATATTCATAAGAGGCAAAATGGACGAAGTGAGAAAAGAACTCAGGAATAATCATAATAAGATACATTTTGGTAAAGGAAAATCAAAATCCGCAGCGAAAAGAAGAGCACGACACCTTGAAAGATGTCACAAATGCGGAAAATGGTCACACGAAGGGAAATGTTCGAACAATCAGACACATTCCAATACCGAGTTCGTTACTTTATGCAGAGAAGGACCGTTCATATGTTTAGATGAAAATTTATTGAAAATTCGTGGATACGCTTACGTAGCTATGGAAAACCAATTCGTACAACTCTCCTATGAGTCGGCTAGAGCAGGTCACTGAGAATTCTATCTCACAGGTAAGTATGTACAGTTTTTATTTTTATTTTTATTTATTGCTTTTAACCTTTTGATAATAAACGCTAAATCGTTCGCTATAAAGTATTAAATTGATATTCAATAAAATTAGGTGTTAAAATCAAAATTATTGATATTATACAAAAATGTAATTCATCACTGCGAAATTTACCGTTTATTCATAAGGTATAAATATCTTTAATCAATCAATCCAAAATATTTCAAAAATTCGTCAGGAGTAAAACTAGGTAATATAGCCGAAATTACTTTACCCAAAAGAGGGACGTATATTTTTGATAATATTTGATTGATTAAAGTGGGATAAAAGACCAAAAAGATTTTAATTTTATTTTTACCTTATTTTTAAAATTAATATATAACTATATTATTTTAAATGTAAAATTGTAAAATTAATGTATATAAAAAAATAATAATATTTATATGAAATTTTATATGCTTTTTAAATTTAAGTTTGGTGTGAATTTTAAAACAAAATTTACTTTATTTAATTAAGTTAAAAATTGATTTCCAAAATTCATCGTAAGTTGAAGACTAGGTCTTTGAACTGAAATTGCTTTACCCAAGGGCGGGACGAGAAATTTTGTTATCATTATTTTTAATCTTATTGATCTAAAGTATGCCAAAAACATAAAAAAAAAAAACTCGAAAATCTTTGCTTTTAAAACAATCACTTTAAAATGACAAATTTAAAATTTTGTTGAGGGACGGACTAGGTAAACGTACCGAAACTACCTCTACCTAAAGTAAAAGGAAACAAAATGTTAAAAATTATTCATTTAAATTGCTTTAATAAATAAAGGTTTTATAAAAAAATATTATGTATATATTTGTTTTTAGTATATATTATGTACAAAACAGGGTAAAATAGCACACTTTCAAAAACTGGCATTATATTCAGCAAAAGCTACTAATTTTAACGACAAGACGTAAAATATCAAATGTGATATAAAACAATAGGTTTGCAAACTCGGTATTTTTAATCATTTTTTTACACTAATCACCCTCATGAATTTAAATTTTTACTGATTTCTTGCAAATGAGGGCATTGCAAGATCTCAAGTGTGGGGAAGGGTTATAAATTCTCTCGGGTTTACACTTGGTTTAATTGCCAAATTTTGTGAAAATTTGAAAAATTTTCAACTAAATGAATTCAAAATCATGTTTATACATATTTATGAACGATGAAAACTAGGTGTTAATACCGAAATTATCGTTACCTCGGAAAGGACATAAATTGAGAAACACCCTAAAACGCTTGAATTCATTTAAAATGGAATAAAGGAGAATAAAAAGTCAAAGAAAAAAACTAAGTGTGGGGAGAATGTACCAAGTTATTCAATAAAACTATCTATCACATGTTTCTGTAAAGTTTATTGAGGGTGTTTTTGTTTTGGACTAAATTAACTGTTTTACCCATAATATTATAATAAAGATAAAAGAAAAGATGGATCTACACGATGAATCAATTCCATCATTAAAAGGAAGTAAAGTCTTTCGAAAAAGAAATGCGCTTCTTGATTTAGGTCAGGAAGTTGTCATCCAGACCAGTTGTAGAGTCTACGAAAAACCTTGAAAAATTTTCTCGAAAATCAGCTGGAAATCTACGGACCTCAGCATCAAACAGGGTCGCCAAGTGGTCAAACTTATCCTAACAATGAGAGGATTTGTCTCGTAAAATGGGGAGGGTGCAGTGCAAATTAGCTTGATAAGACTAATGAATCAGACCCCTAGAAAGGATAATCTCCTTAAAGATTAAAGATCAGCTTTTAAGCCTGATATTACTCAATCCTTGATATTGACCTTAAAGATTGAGAATTACAAACTCATGGAATTCGATGATATCTAAACCCGAGCTTGAACGAGAAAATATTTTGATCAAAAATAAAACCGATTTATTTTCTGAAAACCCATTTTCAATGCGTTCATTACCATTGAACGTAAAATTCTAGGAATTCACAAGGAATTCATTAGGTCACCTGAACCAAATCGGGTGTCAACCATAAGAACGGTGGTTGCATAGCATGGTCAAAGACAGGACCTTGTGCCAGACCGAAAACTTATAGGATGATCTTTACTATTTCTCCTACAAAGGATAGTAATTGCATCCGACACGATGTGGACTATAATCAAAAGCATGAAATTAGACATTGCCTTAACAGTTGCTTGGTCATCGCTTTCCTTTACAACTGGATGGTAGTTTACCGAAAGGTAATATACGGAGCAAGTATACTGGACGTGTTGCTTTCCTAATACAAGGTTAGCAAGTGGGTGACACAAAACTGCAAGTTTTGAGCTAAAATTTTTAAATCTGAAACCCACAAAAACATTTTGCAAACACCGGTGAAGGGTTATTCCGAAGAACTTGTCTAGGGTAAAATCTAGCTTGAATATTCAAAAGATCAAATGTTTTCATAAAGATCCAATTTCCTTAAAGGATCTAAATTTTCATAGTCATGTGGGACTGTAAACCATATCGTTACTATCATTGTTTATACTCCTGTATTAAAATCATTGATGTAAAAAGTGTGAGAATAAAAAAGTGATTCGAGTGAAGTGTGATTTAATTTCAAGTTCTGTATTGCTTGAGGACAAGCAACGTTCAAGTGTGGGGATATTGATATTGCCTAAAATGATCATATATTTAGACGCAATATCATTCCAAAATGTAATGTTTTTAATTGTAATTTCCTTATTTTTAGTTGTAATAGTTTAAATAAATAAGTGCGAAGACAAAAGACGAAAATTGTTCAGAAATGAAGATTTAAAGACGAAAACAAAGATTTGAAAGACGAGAACGTCCAAAATGCTCAAACGTACAAATTACAATCCAAGTGGTTCAATTTATTGATGAATAATGTCTAAAAATGACAAGAGTACAAGCCGCGAAACATAAAGTACAAGATATCTAAGCATACGAAAAGGCGTTCGAAATTCCGAAACTGAGATACGAACCAACTATCAACGTACGACTCAACGGAGCTAAAATTACAAGTCAACTATGCTCAAGAATATAATATAATATTTAAATAATTCATCATCATAATAATAATATAATAATAATAATATATAAAAATAATTCAATCACTATTTGAAATATTAGCCACCGAAGAAATTTGAGAACTTGAAAAATCAACTTCTCATCTAGTCAGCATCCAACAAACTTTCAATCCAATCCAATTTCAAAACAGTGACAAAATTGAGCCTATAAATACCAACACATCGGTAGCTCAATGGACACACCTTTTCCAATCTCTCAATCTCTATATATAATATATTTATATTATAATTTTAATTTTAATTTAAGATTAATAATAAATTATGGTTTAGTTGGGTTATTTTAAGAAATGTTTTACGGGTTTTAAAGTCGGAACTCTGTCCGTGTAACGCTACGCGAAAATAATCAATGTAAGCTATGTTCTTTCTTTTTAAATTAATGTCTCGTAACTAAGTTATTATTATGCTTATTTAAGTCAAAGTAATCGTGATGTTTGACTAAATATTAAGACGGGGTTATTGAACTTTGGACCATAATTAATGTTTGGGCAAAAGACCGACACTTGTGGAAATTGGACTATTGACTATTAATAGATGTGGGGTATTGTCTAATTGAGTGACAACTTATTGGAGACTGTCGAACCTATCTTCAAATTAATTAACCTAATAATTAATAATGATTATGGTTGTCCTATTTAGTGACGTTCATATGGAATCTATTATAATCATTTAATTAATTATTCGGGTTGGGTAATTGATAATTCAAACTGATCAAGTGGGTAAATTAATATTCATATCTAATCAAAACAGGGGTGGATTACATACAGTGATAACTGGTGTAATTGTTGACAGAAGTGATAACTGCGTCACAGTTTAAATCCTTAATTAGTTGGAATATTTGACTTCGGGTATAAGGGTAATTTGACGAGGACACTCGCACTTTATATTTATGACCGATGGACTATTATGGACAAAAACTAGATAGGTATCAAATAAACTAAGACAAAGGATAATTAACCCGGGTAATAATTAATTAAAATTAAAATGTCAAACATCATGATTACAGAAGTTTAAATAAGCATAATTCTTTTATTTCATATTCTATCGCAATTTTATTTACTGTTATTTTATTTATTGTTATTTATTTATTTTATGCACTTTAATTATTATCATTTATCTTTACGCTTAAAAATATAAAATCGACAAACCGATCATTAAATGGTAAAACCCCCTTTTATATATTATTACGGAGTATTACTATATATATATATATATATATATATATATATATATATATATATATATATATATATATATATTTGTGTAAATATAGTTGTTAAAAATATAGTACGTAATCACTATCTCCCTGTGGAACGAACCGGACTTACTAAAAGCTAAACTACTCTATGATTAGGTACACTGCCTATAAGTGTTATAGCAAGGTTTAGGTATATCTCATCCATAAATTAAATAAAACTTGTGTAGTTTGTATCGTATTTCATATTAAAATAATAATATATTTCATACACCTTCGCTTTAACATCAGTTTCCAACATGTTAAGCAATCAAACTTGTTAAGACTTGATTATTTGAAATGAGTTTCATGTAGACAATTGACCACCCAAGTTGACCGGCGATTCACGAACGTTAAAACTTGTAAAAACTATATGATATATATATATATATATATATATATATATATATATATATATATATATATATATATATATATATATATATATATATATATATATATATAGTTAAAATGAGATTATGATAAGTAAGTATCTCACAAAGTATATTAACAAAGAGTTATATACATAAAAATGAGACTATTGAATTAAGAAACTCGAAACGATATATATAACGATTATCGTTATAACAACGTCTTACTAAATACATATGTATCATATTAAGGTATTGTTACACTATATTTAACATGATAAAATGATAATTATATATATCATTATATATGTTAACAATGAACTACATATGTAAAACAAGACTACTAACTTAAGAATTTCGAAACGAGGCATATATGTAACGATTATCGTTGTAACGACATTTTAATGTATATATATCATATTAAGATATAATCATACATCATAATATCATGATAATGTAATAATTTAACATCTCATTAGATATAATAAACAATGGGTTAACTACATTAAATGAGATCGTTAACTTAAAGGTTTCAAAACAAAACTTACATGTAACGACTAACGATGACTTAACGACTCAGTTAAAATGTATATACATGTAGTATTTTAAGATGTATTCATACACTTTTGAAAGACTTCAAGATACATATCAAAGTACTTCTACTTATCAAAAATGCTTACAATTGCATTCTCATTCATTTTCATCAACAATTCTACTCGTATACACCCGTATTCGTACTCGTACAATACACAGCTTCTAGATGTATTTACTATTGGTATATACACTCCAATGATCAGCTCTTAGCAGCCCTTGTGAGTCACCAAGACATGTGGGAACCATCATTTGACAACTAGCATGACTTATGAGCATGACTTGGGAACCATCATTAGGCATTTTTTCAAACAACACACACATCACATTTCTTTGATTTTCTAATCCAAATTCTCTCCATCTTAAGTCTCTCTAAGCTTAAGAACGTCTATACTTCAGTAATATTGATCATCTAGGTCAATCTAGCTTCAATTACAATTAAGAAACATCATCATTCAAGAACACATCAAGAACACTTCATAAATACTTTCAAGCTTACTAGCTTACTTCCAATCTTGCAAATCCATTTCAAGTGATCATCCAATATCAAGAAATCTTTGTTATTTACAGTAGGTTATCTTTCTAGATCAAGGTAATACTCATATTCAAACTTTGATTCAATTTCTCTAACTATAACAATCTTAATTCAAGTGATAATCTTACTTGAACTTGTTTTCATGTCATGATTCTACTTCAAGAACTTTCAAGCCATCCAAGATCCTTTGAAGCTAGATCAATTTTTGTCACTTCCAGTAGGTTTACCTACTAAACTTGAGGTAGTAATGATGTTCATAACATCATTCGATTCATATATATAAAACTATCTTATTCGAAGATTATAACATATAATCACTAGAACATAGTTTAGTTAATTCTAAACTTGTTCGCAAACAAAGTTAATCCTTCTAACTTGACTTTTAAAATAAACTAAACACATGTTCTATATCAATATTATATGCTAACTTAATGATTTAAAACCTGTAAACACGAAAAACACCGTAAAACCGAACATACGCTGTCGTAGTAAAACCGCTGGCTGTTTTGGGTTTGATAATTAAAAACTATGATAAACTTTGAGTTAAAAGTTGTTCTTCTGGGAAAATGATTTTTCTTATTAACATGAAACTATATCCAAAAATCATGGTTAAACTCAAAGTGGAAGTATGTTTTCCAAAATGGTCATCAAGACGTCGTTCTTTCGACTGAAATGACTACCTCTTACAATATTGACTTGTAACCTATATTTTCGACTATAAACTTATAATTTTTCTATTTAGTTTCATAAATTTCAGTTCATTATGAAACCACAGCAACTTGAATCACTCAAAACGGATTTAAAACGAGGAAGTTATGGGTAAAACAAGATTGGATAATTTTGCTTGTTGTAGCTATGTGAAATTTGTAACAAATCTATACAAATCATAACTTAACTAACTTATATTGTATCATACATGTATTCTAACATATATTATGTAATCTTGGGATACCATAGACACGTATACAATGTTTTGACATATCATATCGACCCATCTATATATATTATTTGGGAACAACCATAGACACTCTATATGCAGTAATGCTTGAGTTAGCTATACAGGGTTGAGGTTGATTCCAAAATAATATATATACTTTGAGTTGTGATCTATCCTGAGACTTGTATACACTGGGTCGTGGATTGATTCGAGATAATATATAATTTATTTTTGTACATCTAACTGTGGACAACTAGTTGTAAATTACTAACGTTAGACTGCTAACTTAACAAACTTAAATCATTAAAACGTAATATAAATGTTGTGAATATATTTCGATCATACTTTGATATATATGTACATATTTGTTATAGGTTCGTGAATCAACCCGTGGCCAAGTCTTACTTCCCGACGAAGTAAAAATCTGTGAAAGTGAGTTATAGTCCTACATTTAAAATCTAATATCTTTTGGGATGAGAATACATGAAGTTTTATAAATGTTTTACAAAATAGACACAAGTACGTGAAACTACATTCTATGGTTGAATTTATTAAACCGAATATGCCCCTTTTTAGTCAGGTAATCTAAGAATTAGGGAACAGACACCCTAATTGACGCTAATCCTAAAGATAGATCTATGGGTACTAACAAGCCCCAGTCAGAGAATTTAAACTACTTTAGTACTTCGATTTTATCATGTCCGAAGGGAGTCCCGGAATGATGGGGATATTCTATATGCATCTTTTTAATGTCGGTTACCAGGTGTTCACCATATGAATGATTTTTATCTCTATGTATGGGATGAGTTTATGAAAAATGGAAATATGAAATCTTGTGGTCTATTATTACGATTTGATAATTATATAGGTTAAACCTATAACTCGCCAACATTTTTGTTGATGTTTAAAGCATATTTATTCTCAGGTGATTATTAAGAGCTTCCGCTGTTGCATGCTAATTTATGGACAAGAGTTGGAGTCAACTGTGACGACCCGAAAATTTTCGATCAAATTTAAACTTAATCTTTATATGAGTTTGACACGATAAGCAAAGTCTGTAAATCGAGTCTCAAAATTTTTAAACTATTTCCATGATTCAGTTGACCTTTGATTATTCTCTACTATTCACGAACAATTATTTATATATATATATATATATATATATATATATATATAATAATAATAATTTGAAATAATAAAATATAATTTTGTCATTAGAATTAGATAGGAAAAATAAGATACAAAATAAATAAGTTATAATTAAAATGAATCTATATAAATATATGTGATTTCTTTACGCAATTGTTATTATAGGTATATTGTTATATATATAAAAAGTATAAATATTATATGTATAAATTTGTAATATTTATGACTATTATGAAATAACATAGTATATTAAATAAATATACAGAGTACTTATGTATATAAAACATTATTAATATATGTCGCATAAATAATATACAAACACATATTATATAATAATATATATCAAATATTCTATTATAGAATTATTAAATATTACATAATTGATAATATGTAAAATTAATATAGTAAATTTAATTACAAGATAAAATATAGTTAATACATTAATATTACTTTTATTATTATTATTATTATTAATATTAGTATTAATATTAATATCAAAATTTGTTACATATAATTGTTATAATATTATTATTATTTGTCATTAACAATCATTATTTATATAGTTGTCATTATAGGAATAATACAATTTATTTATTCATCATATTATTATTATTATTATTATCATTTTATTATTAACTTTATCAATAATATTAAAATAATTACTAATATAATAATTATTATTATTAGTATTTTGATTATTATTATTAATAATATTAATCATCTTATTATTCTTAATATATTTATTAAATACCAATATTAATTATTATGATATATAAAAACAGATGTAAAAACCCGTAAGGTTTGTTCTCCATCATTTTCATCTGTATACATTTTTTTCTTTTCTTTCTCTGTTCTTTCTACAAGATATGTCGACCACCATCACTACACTACAACCGATCAGAATCAGGTTACTGCTTCAATTATTTGATTAACATGATTTTTATCATTTACATATACTGATATTAACTGCTGCTAAAAAGAAATCAAACCCAAAAACTCAAGAACAGGTTCGGTTTTTCCTTCACGAACTGTTCAGGTCAATAGCTCGATTCCAAATAATTTATCAAAATCTAAAAATAAAGAAGTACTAGAAATAATCTATTTGAACTACCTACAAATTTATAGATCCTAATATCATGATCTGAGAATGAATTTAGAAGCCAAAAACATATGAATAAAAAGTCAACTGAAGTTACATTGATCAAATTGGAACGAATTACCAATTCTCAGATGATCAATCTGCTTTACGAGCATTTGATTCACGATTTCCAACAGATTTTATGTTGATTCCAACAACTGCAACACACTAAAACTCGAACTCAATTTTTCAAAATCACGAAGAAGTATCTATTCCTGTCCCTGTCGAATTCAATTAAACACGGTTGATTCGATCAATTTCGCCTCAGCAAACTATTTAGTCGTTGCTTCTAGGTGAGTATTCCATAAATTTCTTCTCCAATTATCATCACATGTTGCTCGATTTAAACCCAACGAACCCATCTATTTACTGCTAATTACAATTAGTTTTGTTATAAACTTCTGCTGTTTGTTTCCTCTTGATCTTGTTGCAATTGCTCGTTTGGCTGCTGCTCATTCCTTCTTACTACTAAAACCGGTCGATTTCCAACCCTAGAAAAAAAACCATCTGAAGAATTATACTAGTTTCCTATTACAGTTCTAATTATATATCTGATATATGATTTAGGGTAACGGATTGTTAAATTGGTTAGGGTTGTTGAGCTTATCACCTGGGCTCCATATTTAATAACTGGTGGACTATAACTTTGGGCTTCTTTTAATTAGTATTATGGATTGTATAGATGGACTGATTTGAATTAGGCCGCAGGCCATTAATTAATGAATTGGGTTATAGACCGGTCTACTATCCTTCGATTATAGTTACAAACGGAATGATGATGATGAAGTGATAGGATGATCACGATGATGGTGTTGGTATTAAGATGATTATGATGATATTATGATTATAATCATGGTGAATTAGATAATGATATAGATGACGAGTTGTTATAATGATATTGATAAGGATTATAACAATAATTAGATTAGGAATATGATAAAAGTTTGATGTTAATCGACGATGATGAGATACGGTTATGATTATATACATGGTGATGAAATGATGGTTGTGATGACCCGGGAATTTCCGACCAAATTTAAACTTAATCTTTCGACATGATAAGCAAAGTCTGTTAACTTGAGTCTCAAAATTCTTGGAACAGTTTACATAAATTTATTTAACCTCGACAAATTCCGACGATTCACGAACCATTTTATAACTTGACATGAATATATATATATATATATATATATATATATATATATATATGTATATATAACAATTAGAAACTTATAAAATATAATTTAAACATTAGAATTTAATATGCAAAATAGGATATAAAATAATTAAGTTATAATTAAAATAAAATGATATGAAAATATATGATTCCTATATTATTATTATTATTATTATTATTATTATTATTATATGTATATTGTAAAATATGCTAAAAATATAATATTCAACATAACATAAGTATTATGTGATGTATATTATATAGTCATATTACATAAACAGTAATATGTAATACATATATATTCAATTTAATTATAAATATACTTGTTAAAATAATGTTGATATTATTTTCAATGTAATAACAATACTTGTATTTTTTTTAATATTATTTTAAATATAAAACCTATAGATTTGAATCGATTATATATAAACGTGTTGTAGTATTATTATTCCTAATATTATTAGTATCATAAATGATATTAGTATTATTATAATTAATATTACTATTATTAATAAGATTATTGGTATAAATTTTATAGTTATTATTATCATTATTATTAATAATAATATTATTTTTATTATTATGAATTTTATTATTACTAATTACAATATTAGGAATATTATTACTATTGTTGTATGTATTAGTTATATATAACTACAATGTATAAATATAAACACAGATTATATAAATTCATATTATACCAGATATATATATAGGTACTCACACAGTTATATAAATGCAGGTGTGTACAGATAATTCATTTAAATGCAGATATTTACGGTACAGATATATAAAAGACCAAAAATTTCGCGTATAATATATTTCCTATCTCTATCAATTATATTTTTTTTTCTTTTCTTCCTGTAATCTATTTACTCGTGATTCTTGGTCGTTACACGGTTGCATCAGGGAGATAAAATCAAACTCCATTATTTATCTCGTTCATGTAATGATATTTATCTCTGAGAGTTGATTTAAAGAGATAGAGGCTTTACATTTTTTTTTCTATTTTTCAACGAAACCTCTGTATGTGATAAATTTCTTCATATTTTGATTTCGAACCACTTGTTAAAATCTAAAAATGCAGAAACGTTAGAAATCTTTCTTTGAATCGATCTGCAAAATCTCAAGTCTTAAATCTTCATATCGAGTTTCAATTCTTAAGTCAAAGTGTGATTTCAAAAAAGTCAACATTTGTGTTCATAGAGAAATCCATAATCGTATTGGGGTCTTCAGTCAAATTGACGATTCCTAAAGATTATAGGAACAATTTAGAGCATATCTCATGTTGTAAGTATAAGTTAAAACGACTTAGAATTTAAAATCAAAACTTGAGTTTATTTTTTTTTTTGCGAAACAGCTACTGCTGCTATGAGTTCTATATATATATTTTTTTTCAATTCATCAAGTGGATGTATCCCTTTCTATATTATTACTCCAATCCAATAGATAAGACAATTGTATAAATATGTTGATCGGTGGTCGATTGATCCCATGAAGAAGATGATTAAGGGAAGCAAGCTGGTACGGGATATATATAACTGGGTGGTTAGTTAAAACAGAAAAGCAAACTGGAACAAATGGTTAAGAGTGTTAACGGTTAAGTGGGAGGTCGGGGGTTCGAGCCCGTACCTGGGCGATTCTTTTTAAACAGCCTATTTATTAAGGTAGTCATTTAATTATTCATTATTACTATCATTATAATTATTATTATGATTATTATTGTTATTATTATTATTAATGATTGTTACTACTAATCACTAGAATAAGTATTAATAACCATTTAACATCTATCAAAATTAAAATTTCAAGTATGATTGTTATTATTGTTATTAATACCATTTTTTGTTATTCAATAACATAATTAAGTATCATTAGTGTTATTATTAGTATTATTAATTAGGATATATGTATAATTATGATTAGGATTATTATTATGATTACTAGTATTATTTTTATTAAGATTTATGAATATCATCCTTATTATTATCATTAATCTACTTAGCATTATTATTATTATTATTATTATTATTATTATTATTATTATTATTATTATTATTATTATTATTATTATTATTATTATTATTATTATTATTATTATTATTATTATTATTATTATTATTATTATTATTATTGTTACTAAGTATTATTAGTATCAATTTATAAATTTTAGTAGTATTATTACTATCGTTATTAGTACTAATATTATACTGTTTGTATTATTATAAATATAATTATTTAAAAAAAATCTAATAAGACCATAATTATTATTAAACTTACTACTATCATTAAAAATATTATTATTACTAAAACTATCATTGTTACTTTACTAGTGAAACTATCATTTTAACAACTAAATCTTTTGCATATTATATATATACTTATTACATATATTAAGATTATATTTTTTTATAACAAGCTAATGATATTTCATGAATACAATATTTATCACATATATAGATATATAGGTATATTAATATAACTAAAAATATAAATATTAACCATTATAGTTATATATACACAATATCTGTATATATATACAATGTAATATAAAATACAATATAAATATACATTTCAAAATGAAATTTAGTATAAATTCTATATAACTATAAACATATAAATAATACATAATAATAAATGAAATTTCGTGATTTACACTATATGTATTAATAGATATACAAATGATATAGGTTCGTGAATCTGAGGCCAACCCTGCATTGTCAGTATTGTCATATGTATTTTTACTACAAAATAGAGTATGGTGAGTTTTATTTGCCTTTTTTCCCTTTATATTTTTGGGCTGAGAATACATGCGCAATTTTTATAAATGTTTTACGAAATAGACATAAGTAATCGAAACTACATTATATGGTTGAATTATCGAAATCGAATATGCCCTTTTTTGTTTAGTCTGGTAATCTAAGAATTAGGGAACAGACACCCTAATTGAAGCGAACTCTAAAGATAGATCTATCGGGCCCAACAAGCCCCATCCAAAGTACCGGATGCTTTAGTACTTCGAAATTTATATCATGTCCGAAGGAGGATCCCGGAATGATGGGGATATTCTTATATACATATTGTGAATGTCGATTACCAGGTGTTCAATCCATATGAATGATATTTTGTCTCTATGTATGGGACGTATATTTATGAGAACTGAATATGAAATCTTGTGGTCTATTAAAATGATGGAAATGATTATTTATATTAAACTAATTAACTCACCAACCTTTTGGTTGACACTTTAAAGCATGTTTATTCTGAGGTACGAAAGAAATCTTCTACTGTGCATTTGCTCATTTTAGAGATATTACTTGGAGTCATTCATTACATATTTCAAAAGACGTTGCATTCGAGTCGTTGAGTTCATCAAGATTATTATTAAGTCAATTATAGATGGTTATATTATAAAATGGTATGCATGCTGTTAACTATCGATGTAAATGAAAGTTTGTCTTTTAAAAACGAATGCAATGTTTGTAAAATGTATCATATAAAGGTCAAGTACCTCGCGATGTACTCAACTATTGTGAATCGTTTGTAATCAATATGGACTTCATCCGGATGGATTAGGACGGGTCCTTTCAGTTGGTATCAGAGCGGTGGTCTTAGCGAACCATGTCTGCATTGTTGTGTCTAACTGATAAGACGTTAGGATGCATTATTGAGTCTGGACTTCGACCGTGTCTGCATATCAAAAGTTTTGCTTATCATTTTGTGTCAAAAATTACCTGCTTATCATTCTTATAGAATCACTTACTTATCGTTCTTAGTCTAGACACGTTTTACTGCATTGACTGCATGAATAGTGTATAGACAAAATTCATATCTTAACGTATCTGCTACTTCATATTTTAGCGTATCTATTACTGTAACTTTGCCTGACAACTTTCGTAGATTCCTCCGTAACTTATGGGATTTTAGTATTATATATGCATATGTAAATTATGTATTGCAGGGTACTAATCTACATCCTATAATCTATTTCTTATCGAAAATCCTTCATCTGATCGTACGAAATGAATCCTGCAACCAGTTCGAGTCCCTCAGATTCCGATAGCTATTCCGATAGTTATTCCGACAGCTATTCCGACATAGATGTTCACCTAAGCTCCGAAAACAGCGTCATCGGCATGAATCAACCAATCAGCCATTATCAATTAATCTGTTGGGTTCGTAGTCGACTTAATTAATGGAAACGCACAGAAGGCAATCCCTTCCACCAACCAAATTCACCTCTCGACAATGAACCTGAAGTGTTTACCGGCGAACCTATTCGAGACACCATTTTTAGTCTCATTTCCAGGGTAACTCGACAAGATTATATTCTATCCACAATTCTGAACCTTATTTATCTGCTCGTTACCAACAATCATCCTGGAGTAATAAGTCAACGAACTTCGCGCTCGAATAATCAATTCGGAGAATATGGTGCAAAATGTACCAGCTTCAGCAACATCACCGGCACCAACAGTACAATCAATAACAGCACCAGTACCATCAACAATCCAACCTTCAATATCATCATATGTACTTTGAGTATGATCTTCGTTCTACGTATCGTTCTACCTCATTTATCTTCGTTCGACATGGCGAATATGTAATCTCTAAAGTTTTAGAGATTATTTATTCTAGTTCCAACTGAAAAGCAAATGAGTTTAATATCATATTAACTCATTAAATCCATGAATACATCTGAAGAAAATATATATGTATATATGTTTTCATAAAGATTGTAATTAAAAATTCTCTTGTACAAACTGTTAATGGTGAAAATATTTTAACTGGTAGGTAATACCCGAAGACTATTTAAATTTCACATTAATAAGTTACATTGTACGTTCTTCGAATCTGTTTTAACAAGTCATATACTATCCTACTTACATCTACCGATATACAAATCCGTTCACCACAGAATAACCATATTCATCCAATTACATATTTGGATTTTGATCTATCAGAATCCATCAAGTGGCATAACGAAGAAATAATGGACACAATAAAAATTGATTAGAAACAGATTAATTAACAATATGAAATTCTATTAAGAATTCACGCTAACAAAATCCTAGCTAACTGTTCCTAGCTAACTGTTAATTCCGTATTACCATTTAATTATCGCAATTTATTTATCGCTGTTTATTTATCGCAATTTATATTCTCGCAATTTTATTTATCGTCATTTAATTTCTGTTATTTACTTTATGCACTTTATTATTCGTCATTTAAATTTCTATTATTTATTTTTACGCACTTTAAATATCGGGACATGTATACAAGGTTTTGACATATCATATCGACGCATTTATATATATTATTTGGAATAACCATAGACACTCTATATGCAGTAATGAACGAGTTCTCTATACAGGGTTGAGGTTGATTCTACAATAATATATATAATTTGAGTTGTGATCGAGTCTGAGACATGTACACGGGTCACGATACGTATTAATTAATTCGAATATTATATACTAAATTATATATGAATTATTGGACTGTCAACTGTGGACTATCAACTGAGGACTACCAACATTAGACAATTAAAATGAATTAAAATATTGATTATAACATATGAAACAAAACAATTCTTCAAGTTTGCCACTTGATTTCATCTTAAACCTCATTTGTATCTTGACGATTACAATCTGCGTTCAAACCTTTCATGATTCTTGAAAACACCTCAATCGAGGAGATGAACCAACCACACGATACCTACGAAAGAAAGAACTTATGCATATAGTTATACACCTGAAAAACTCTCGAAAACTGAGTAAACGTTTAACACGTAGTTGTGCTAATTCCTTAGTGTTATTATCACCCAAAATAACATTGCAATTCTTTTTCATAATTAGCCAATTTTGTCACAGCTCCAACAAATCCACTTCAATTTTTCATTCGAATAAACTTTATTATAAAGATTACCCCTTCATCATCGTTACCGGAGAACCGTTTATATACCACCACATTAGCAGTAAACTTACTAGCAAATTCATTATTCATTAACTTAAGTTTATCTCCGAAAAACCATTATAATTGTTCATTAAAGTCCTATCATATACCCATCCGCATCTTGTAAAGAGAACTGCCATACCAAATACCAGGAAATCAGCAATCAGTACTTTGAAAACTTACACCGTTACTACATCAACAGTTATATGTATACATATAACACTTATCTCTTAGAATCATGATCTTCCATTATGGAATTTTGAAAAGCACCCAGTCTGCGAATCAATAATCTGAATGTTGAAAAAGCTTAATGAAGCAGCAGAAACCATAGACAACCGTAAATGACCTTAATCATCCAAAGTTTGATGATAAAGAATAGTATGTTGGAAAAGCTCAGAAAAGTTGGAACTGGAAAACGGATTGAGCTAACCACGAAGGAGACCAAGGATAAATACAAGGACCATACTATATATTCAAAGAACCTAAGTAATTCTGGATCCGATGAAACCTTCAACGAATATCTTACTCCGTATCCATGTTAAAATCTTGCGGAAAAATCTTTCTTCATCAACCATCGAACTTAGAAATTCCAAAATATCATCATCAATATCTTCGATATTTCTGAGGATATTTTCATAAATATTCTCGTCCGAAATTATATACCTCTTCGTGCTTCATGTGTATCATTATATTGGAAATATTCAATAGAAAATTTAGTACCGAAAAACAGATTATGCAAAACTATGAATAAAGCCGTGGACAAATCACAAAGAATAAGTTTAACTTCAAAGAATCCAAATGATTCAACGCCTGCTAAACTCTTTAGCTAATATCTTGCTCTTTACTCTAAACCCTTGCTGACAATAGTTTCTATCATTCTCTGATCTTAGATATTCCGAGATATTATCATATCTTTTATTATAAATATCCTCCATATTTCTGAAGATATTTTCATAACTATTCTTATCTGAAATCATTAATCTCTTAGTGCTATCAGTGTTACATCATATAGAAACTGTTAGTTTCTATATTCTGTGAACTTTCGAGCTTAAAATATGAATGTTATTGAAGTAATGTTGGGAACTGATGCATGAGTTAGTATAATATAATGACACTTGATCAACGTGATTATATTATAGTAAGTCATGTTGAGTTTCTAAATGGAATATGATGATTCACAGATTATAACATCATCATGTGACATGCTACATAACTCTTTCATTTTGATTAACTTCTGAACATAAAAAAAAAATATTCTTGATAGTTCTATTCTCAGTTATTCTGGTAATTTGACAAATCAAATCGTGCTATTACGTTCTTTCTTGTTTAGAACTTTAAACTCATTCGAAACTCCACACCTATGAATTCTGGACCGTTATTTGTTAAAAGAAAACCAAAGCATGAAGCTTCGAAATAGGAAGGGGGTATAAATCGCATCAAATAAGAGAAAACATTAACTGTGAATGACAATGATTATAGAAGACGGAAATAGGTACTTCAAAATATAAGAGAAAATATAAAGCCCAATAACAACACGGAGGTTTCAAACCGTGGATATTAATACGAATAGCAATATAAAGACACGGTAGAATTAAGAATAGTATCCCCCCAAGGTAATAGTAGAAGTAAACAGATTTTTCTGGAGGAAGATTGAAAAGAAGGATGACAGAAATAATAATTAGGAAAATATCAAGGATTAGAACGGGATTAAGCATTTCACAATCTTTTAGATGTATGAACAAAGAAAGAAAATATAGGAATTGTGAGAATCATGGAACAGAAGAGTTAATTTATAATGGAAATATCAGTCAGAGTAATCGAGGCAGATCACCGTAATTAATTATAGAGATCTTAATTTCCTTACTCGACGAAGAATCAAATCTTTTAGATTTTGAAGATTTTCTATAAATCCCTTGAATTCCGGAATTTAAGCAAAACAACGTCAAAAGCTAAGACGCACCTTATTTTCTAAATTCAACCATGACTAGTCAAAAGTTATAATGAAATTTTTCTTTCTCATTTCAATATTCAGTGATAGTTTCATTCGTGCTCTCCGAGTAATCGAATTATCTTATCCATATTACTCAACAGTAATGAAACTCTACTCATCAACTCATGTTCGTCATAAAAACATTTTTATTGTTAACCATGACCACCTCACTCAAATTTTGGGCCAAAATTTCTTTAACGGGTAGGTACTGTGATGACCCGGGAATTTCCGACCAAATTTAAACTTAATCTTTCGACACGATAAGCAAAGTCTGTTAACTTGAGTCTCAAAATTCTTAGAACAGTTTACATAAATTTATTTAACCTCGACAAATTCCGACGATTCACGAACCATTTTATAACTTGACATGAATATATATGTATATATATATATATATATATATATATATATATATATATATATATATATATATATATATATATATATATAGAGATATATATGTATATGTAACAATTAGAAACTTATAAAATATAATTTAAACATTAGAATTTAATATGCAAAATAGGATATAAAATAATTAAGTTATAATTAAAATAAAATGATATGAAAATATATGATTCCTATATTATTATATGTATATTGTAAAATATGCTAAAAATATAATATTCAACATAACATAAGTATTATGTGATGTATATTATATAGTCATATTACATAAACAGTAATATGTAATACATATATATTCAATTTAATTATAAATATACTTGTTAAAATAATGTTGATATTATTTTCAATGTAATAACAATACTTGTATATTTTTTTAATATTATTTTAAATATAAAACCTACAGATTTGAATCGATTATATATAAAAGTGTTGTAGTATTATTATTCCTAATATTATTAGTATCATAAATGATATTAGTATTATTATAATTAATATTACTATTACTAATAAGATTATTGGTATAAATTTTATAGTTATTATTATCATTCTTATTAATAATAATAATATTTTTATTATTATGAATTTTATTATTACTAATTACAATATTAGGAATATTAATACTATTGTTGTATGTATTAGTTATATATAACTACAATGTATAAATATAAACACAGATTATATAAATTCATATTATACCAGATATATATATATAGGTACTCACACAGTTATATAAATGCAGGTGTGTACAGATAATTCATTTAAATGCAGATATTTACGGTATAAATATATAAAAGACCAAAAATTTCGCTTATAATATATTTCCTATCTCTATCAATTATATATTTTTTTTCTTTTCTTCCTGTAATCTATTTACTCGTGATTCTTGGTCGTTACACAGTTGCATCAGGGAGATAAAATCAAACTCCATTATTTATCTTGTTCATGTAATGATATTTATCTCTGAGAGTTGATTTAAAGAGACAGAGGCTTTACATTTTTTTTTTCTATTTTTCAACGAAACCTCTGTATGTGATAAATTTCTTCATATTTTGATTTCGAACCATTTGGTAAAATCTAAAAATGCAGAAACATTAGAAATCTTTCTTTGAATCGATCTGCAAAATCTCAAGTCTTAAATCTTCATATCGAGTTTCAATTCTTAAGTCAAAGTGTGATTTCAAAAAAGTCAACATTTGTGTTCATAGAGAAATCCATAATCGTATTGGGGTCTTCAGTCAAATTGACGATTCCTAAAGATTATAGGAACGATTTAGAGCATATCTCATGTTGTAAGTATAAGTTAAAACGACTTAGAATTTAAAATCAAAACTTGAGTTTATTTTTTTTTTGCGAAACAACTACTGCTGCTATGAGTTCTATATTTTTTTTTTCCTTTTCAATTCATCAAGTGGATGTATCCCTTTCTATATTATTACTCCAATCCAGTAGATAAGACAATTGTATAAATATGTTGATCGGTGGTCGATTGATCCCATGAAGAAGATGATTAAGGGAAACAAGCTGGTACGGGATATATATAACTGGGTGGTTAGTTAAAACAGAAAAGCAAACTGGAACAAATGGTTAAGAGTGTTAACGGTTGAGCGGGAGGTCGGGGGTTCGAGCCCGTACCTGGGCGATTCTTTTTAAGCAGCCTATTTATTAAGGTAGTCATTTAATTATTCATTATTACTATCATTATAATTATTATTATGATTATTATTGTTATTATTATTATTATTAATGATTGTTACTACTAATCACTAGAATAAGTATTAATAACCATTTAACATCTATCAAAATTAAAATTTCAAGTATGATTGTTATTATTGTTATTAATACCATTTTTTGTTATTCAATAACATAATTAAGTATCATTAGTGTTATTATTAGTATTATTAATAAGGATATATTTATAATTACGATTAGGATTATTATTATGATTACTAGTATTATTGTTATTAAGATTTATGAATATCATCCGTATTATTATCATTAATCTACTTAGCATTATTATTATTATTATTATTATTATTATTATTATTATTATTATTATTATTATTATTATTATTATTATTATTATTATTATTATTATTATTATTGTTACTAAGTATTATTAGTATCAATTTATAAATTTTAGTAGTATTATTACTATCATTATTAGTACTAATATTATACTGTTTGTATTATTATAAATATAATTATTTAAAAAAATCTAATAAGACCATAATTATTATTAAACTTACTACTATCATTAAAAATATTATTATTACTAAAACTATCATTGTTACTTTACTAGTGAAACTATCATTTTAACAACCAAATCTTTTGCATATTATATATATACTTATTACATATATTAAGATTATATTTTTTCATAACAAGCTAATGATATTTCATGAATACAATATTTATCACATATATAGATATATAGGTATATTAATATAACTAAAAGTATAAATATTAACCATTATAGTTATATATACACAATATCTGTATATATATACAATGTAATATAAAATACAATATAAATATACATTTCAAAATGAAATTTAGTATAAATTCTATATAACTATAAACATATAAATAATACATAATAATAAATGAAATTTCGTGATTTACACTATATGTATTAATAGATATACAAATGATATAGGTTCGTGAATCCGAGACCAACCCTGCATTGTCAGTATCGTCATATGTATTGTTACTATAAAATACAGTATGGTGAGTTTTATTTGCCTTTTTTCCCTTTATATTTTTGGGCTGAGAATACATGCGCAATTTTTATAAATGTTTTATGAAATAGACACAAGTAATCGAAACTACATTATATGGTTGAATTATCGAAATCGAATATGCCCTTTTTTGTTTAGTCTGGTAATCTAAGAATTAGGGAACAGACACCCTAATTGACGCGAACTCTAAAGATAGATCTATCAGGCCCAACAAGCCCCATCCAAAGTACAGGATGCTTTAGTACTTCGAAATTTATATCATGTCCGAAGCAGGATCTCGGAATGATGGGGATATTCTTATATACATATTGTGAATGTTGATTACCAGGTGTTCAATCCATATGAATGATATTTTGTCTCTATGTATGGGACGTATATTTATGAGAACTGAATATGAAATCTTGTGGTCTATTAAAATGATGGAAATGATTATTTATGTTAAACTAATGAACTCACCAACCATTTGGTTGACACTTTAAAGCATGTTTATTCTGAGGTACGAAAGAAATCTTCCGCTGTGCATTTGCTCATTTTAGAGATATTACTTGGAGTCATTCATTACATATTTCAAAAGACGTTGCATTCGAGTCGTTGAGTTCATCAAGATTATTATTAAGTCAATTATAGATGGTTATATTATAAAATGGTATGCATGCTGTTAACTATCGATGTAAATGAAAGTTTGTCTTTTAAAAACGAATGCAATGTTTGTAAAATGTATCATATAGAGGTCAAGTACCTCGCGATGTAGTCAACTATTGTGAATCGTTTGTAATCAATATGGACTTCGTCCGGATAGATTAGGACGGGTCGTTTCAATGGTAATAAAGAAATGGTGATTTACTTATGAATGATAGAGATGACAGTTATAGTGGCTATATGGGTTTAATCCATAAGTTAAAGTAGAAATTAATAAACAGAGCATTTGTATGGAATGTTATTGGGTTAGCGGGAGGTCGCGGGTTCAAACCCGGGCTTGGGCATTTTTAAGGGCTACTTCTTGGAGGTAGTTTACTTATTACTCAATTTATATATTTTTTTATTATTTATTGTTGTTATTAATTATTATTGCTATTAGGTTATTACAAATATTAAAATATAATTATTAGTATCATTATTATTAAAAAAAATTTTAATTTTGATTTTTGTTATTAGTATTACCATTATTAATAAAATTATTATTATTATTATTAGTAAATCAATAATATCAAAACTATCCTTCTAACAAATAAATATTTTGTGCATTATAATACTAAACATATATGTATATAAATATATATAGATATTAATATAACTAAAAGTATAGATATTAATTATTAAAATGATATATATATAAAATAAATATATATAACATATAAGTTAAGATATGATATACATAAATAAAGAATAGGTTTTTAATGAAGTTTAGAATAAATCCTAAAAAAAAAAAAAAAAAAACAAACAACAAATATATATAAATATTATGTAACTTATTAAATGAAATTATGTGATTTCCAGTATACGTTTTAATATATAAATGAATGATATAGGTTCGTGAATCCGAGGCCAACCTTGCATTGTTCAGTTGTTCAATGCCGTCATATGTATTTTTACTACAAAATACAGTATAGTGAGTTCATTTGATTCCCTTTTACTCTTTACATTTTTGGGACTGAGAATACATACGTTGTTTTTATAACTGTTTTCTAAATGCTTTTGAGATATATTTTTGAGCTGAGAATACATGAACTGTTTTTTATAAATGATTGACGAAATAGACACAAATATTCAAAACTGCATTCTATGATAGAATTATTTGGATTCAGAGGTTCGATTTAGTAGTTAACGGAGAGATGATTTTGTATTGCGTACGCATTAGCTCCCGTTTTAACTACCATCGGCGGAATGATTTTGCATTATACGCACGCACTAGCCCCCGATGTATTGTATTGTATTATAGTCAACTTTGTAGTTGGTAACAGAGGGATGATTTTGCATTGCGTACGCATTAGACCCCGTTTCAGCTACCCTCGGAGGGATGATTTTGCATTGCGTACGCATTAGCCCCTGTTGTAAGAATTATATTGTATTAACTACCACGGTGAGATGATTTTGTCATTGCACTACGCATTAGCTACCGTTAGTGAGTTGTTTGAAAGGTTCCGGTGTTCTTCATATGAATGATTTTACAGCAGGAATAGACCTGCACATATTGTTTTCTAATTATGAGTATCTTGTGGTCTATTATATTATTGAAGATGATTGATTATGAAAAACTAATGAACTCACCAACCCTTTGGTTGACACTTTAAAGCATGTTTATTCTCATGTATTAAAGAAATCTTCCGCTGTGCATTTGCTCATTTTAAAGATATTACTTGGAGTCATTCATGGCATATATTTCGAAATAAGTTGCATTCGAGTCATTGAGTTCATCAAGATTATTATTAAGTCAATTATAGTAGGATAGTGGATATTATGAAATGGTATGCATGCCTGTCAATTTTTGATATAAAGAAAGTTTATCTTTTAAAAATGAATGCAATGTTTGTAAAATATATCATATAGAGGTCAAATACCTCGCGATGTAATCAACTATTGTGAATCGTTTATAATGTATATGAACGGGTCCTTTCATCAGCATGCTTGTATTATATTGTTTAAAAACTGTATTCAAAGACTTAAATTGATGTGTAATATTATTGTAAACCATTATGTAATAATCGTGTGAAAATGCTATATTTTAGATTATCATTATTTGATAATCGTCGTAATATTTTTAAACCTTTATCAATAAAATAAAGGTTATGGTTTGTTGTAAAATCGAATGCAGTCTTTGAAAAACGTCTCATATAGAGGTCAAAACCTCGCAGCGAAATCAATTAATATGGAACGTTTATAATCGATATGAACGGGACATTTCATACTAAGTGTGGGCTACCAATTGTGGACTACTAACATTGGACAATTAAAATGAATTAAAATATTGATTATAACATATGAAACTAAACATCTCTTCAAGTTTGCCACTTGATTTCATCTTAAACCTCATTTGTATCTTGAAAATTACAATCTGCGTTCAAACCTTTCATGATTCTTGAAAACACCTCAATCAAGAGGATGAACCAACCGCACTTCATCTACGGAAGAAAGATTGATGCATATAGTTATGCACCTGAAAACACTCAGAACCTGAGTAAACGTTTAACATGTATCTGTGCTAGCTCCTTTGGTGTGGTTATTACCGAACATAACTTTGCAATCCCTTCCCCAAGTAGCCAATTTTATCACAGCTTCAGCAAATCAATTTTGACTTTTCATTCGAATAAACTCTACTATAACTTTGATATATAAGTTAGCCCTTCATCATCGTTACCGGAGAACAGTTTATATTCCACCACATTAGCAGTAAATTTACCACCAACTTCATTACTCATTGGCTTGAGTCTCTCCGAAAAACCAAATATTTGCTCATTAAAACCCTATCGTATACTCATCCACATCTATAACAAGAATTGCCATACTAATCACTGGGAATTAGCAATCAGTATTTTGAATCTCTCAGCGTTTCTACATTAATAGTTATATGTATACATATAACATTTATCTCTTAGAATTATAATCTCCCATTCTGAAACTCTGAACAAGCACTCTAGTCTACGAATCAGTTCTTTAAATTTTGAGAAAGCTGATAAAGCAGCGAAGACTAATGATGACTTTAACAATCAAAAGTATGATGATAAAGAATGGAGTGTTGGAAACGCTCAATAGAAAATTTAGTACCGAAAAGCGGATTATGCGAAACCATGAAGGAGACTCTGAACAAATCACAAGGACTAAACTTGCACATAAAGAATCCCGATGATTCTGTTTCTGATGAAATCTTTAGCGAATGCCTTGTTCCGTGATTGTTCTAAATCATTGTGAATATATTTCTTCATCACATTTTGATCGTAAGATTATAAGATATTATCGTATCTTTCATTATAAATATCCTCGATATTTCTGAAGTTATTTTCATAACTATTCTTATCTGAAATCGTTTATCTCTTCGCAATATCAATGTTATATCAGAAAGGAAACTATTTTAGTTTCTAAATTCTGAAAAATTCGAATTTAAAATATGAATGTTTTTGAAGTAGTGTTGGGAACTGAAGCATGAGTTAGTATAATATAATGACACTTGATCAACGTGATTATATTACAGTAAGTCATGCTGAGTTTCTAAATGGAACGTGATGATCCACATACCATACCATCATCATGTGCCATGTTACACGACTCTTACATTCTACCTAATCTCCCAACATATCAAGAATATATCTTTCTGATAGTTCTATCTTATCTCTTAAATTATGATAAGTTAACCAATCAAGATCGTGCTATTTCAATCTCTCTTAGAATATTAGTCATATTCATTCGAAACTCCATACCTACGAATTCTGGACCATTACATGCGGAGAGAAAGCCAAAGAATGGAACTCCGAAATAGAAATGGGAGTATAAATCGCAGCAAATAAAAGAGAACATTAACTATGGATGACAATGATTATAGAAGATAGAAGATGGAACTTTGAAATATAAAGGAAAATATAAAGCCCAACAACAACGTCAAAATTACAAACCGAGTATATCAATGCGTATAGCAATATAAAGACTCGGGAGAACTAAAAACACTATAAACCCAAGAGCATAGTAGAAGTAGACAGATTCCTCCGGTGGTAGATGAAAAAGGAGAATGATTGATATGAAAGCCAGGAATATATCCAGAATTAAAACTGGATGAAGCATATTGACTGATGATTTGGAAATATGAATTAAAGTATAGAAAATGGGAGTGGTGAAAAATAATGGAACGGAAAAAGTTAAATTTATAATGGAAATATCAGACGAAGTAATCGAGGCAAATCACCGTATTTAATTACAGAAATCTTAATTTCATTATTCGCCGAAGAATCAAATCTTTTAGATTTCGAAGATTTTCTTTATATCCCTTGAATTCCGGAATTCAACCAAGACAACGTCAAAAGTTAAGATGCAACTTTATTTCTTCAATTCACTCTTTTGTAATAGCTTCACTCGTACTCTTCACAAAAATCAAATTGTTTTACCCATATTACTTACTGATGATAAAACTTTAATTTCCAACTCATATGAGTCATGAAAACATACTTATTGTCAGCCATGACCATCCCAATCAAATTTCGCGACGAAATTTCTTTAACGGGTAGGTTCTGTGACGACCCGAAAATTTTCGACCAAATTTAAACTTGATCTTTATATGTTTCCGACACGATAAGCAAAGTCTATAATGTTGAGTCTCGAAAATTTTAGAACTATGTTCATGTATTCAATTACCTTCGACCAGTTTCGTCGATTCACGAACAATTAATTGTAAATAGATATGTGTGTGTATATATATATATATATATATATATATATATATATATATATATATATATATATATATATATATATATATATATATATATATATATATATATATATATATAAATGGTAATTGAAAATATAATTTGAAATATTATATGTTATTGGTATTAAAATTTAATTATGTAAAATAAAATAAAAATAGGATATTATAATAATTATTATTTAAAATATATCTATATATATAAATAAAGTATATTAAAAATAAATATTAAATGATTGTAATACTCATTTGATGTCCCGATTGATATTAAGTAAGTTAAATTCAACTTATATGATTTTAAAATAAACAGTGATTCGAAAATTAGTTCTATAAATTTTAGGCTTACTAAAAATGTATTTAGGATCTAGTTATTAAATTTTAACACTTTTTATATTTTACCCAGAATTGAGAGGGACAGTTGATGTAATTTTTATTTAATAAATTAAGGATAGAATTTTATACATTAATGACCAAAATAAATAAATATAGTTAATTTAAAAATATGAGATTTTTCTGAAGACTTTTATCCGCTACTGATTAACATCGGAACACGAGATCCAGTCCATAAAATAGAATTTTAAACAATAATGGCAGGCGGCTAGTTATTCCCACGTTCTATTAAATTAATTATATAATAATAATTTTTATTAATTATTAAATTATATATATATATATATATATATATATATATATATATATATATATATATATATATATATATATATATATATATATGAGACATGTGGGATTCATGAAGTGATACCGCCACCACCATCGGCTCAATGATCCACCACCACCTTCACCTCCTGCCACCCTGCACCACGAACCACCATGCTACCACCAGGAACCACCATCACCGGCCAACACTTAAAACCACCCCAAAAACTGCCACTCTCTCTCTTCTCTCTCTCATCTTTTATTACGAAATTGTTGCTGCAATTTTCTTCCTTCTTCTTCGTATGATATCTCTACCATCTCCATAAACAACCATCACCGGTCACAACCACCATGACATTTGTTTTCTTTTTCTTTCTCGCAACAATAACAAATAATCACCAAACTACCGTTATTTTGGATCGTGTCTTTGTTACAGTCTACAATCACACACGCCATCCTACAAACACCCATGAATACGCCATCACCAACTGCAAGTTTTCTATTACGACCCAGCTTCAAAAACCATCGACCTGCTACTGTTGCTACGCTTACTTTTACTGTTTGTTTCTGTTTCAGTTCTATCGAAATGAGATGATAAACAATGATGATGATGGTGAAGAGGAACAGTTGAAGATGAGATTGTGATGACGTGATTATGACGAACGAATGATGATCATGAACAAGATGATGATGGTGACATACGATGAAGAATAAGATGACGATAATAGTGCGTGAGAATTTAGATGATGATGTTGAAATGATAGGATGATGATATATGATGATGGTTTGAGATGATGATGATGCGGGTGTGATAATGAAGACGAGATGATTATGATCGATGATGATGTTAGGATGATGATGATGTTTTAATATATTAAAGATGATGGGTATTAGAAGACGTGATGATGATAGGTCATATGGGGATGATGATGCCATCGATTTTTTTTGGTTTTGGGTTACTGTTGTGGGCAGAGACACTAACCCACTTGTTTTGTATTTAAGGTATATTTATATTTATTATTATTATTATTATTATTATTATTATTATTATTATTATTATTATTATTATTATTATTATTATGTTAATGTTACGTTATTAAAATGTTAAGATTACGGTTAAGTATATGATTTAAAGGATATTAATGTTATGAAAATAATATAGAAGTATACAAATACATATTATTATTACTCTTATTACTATTATTATTATTATTATGTTAATGTTACATTATTAAAATGTTAAGATTAAGGTTAAGTATATGATTTAAAGGATATTAATGTTATGAAAATAATATAGAAGTATACATATACATATTATTATTACTATTATTGCTATTATTATTAAGATTATGATGTAGAAGATGATGGTAGAATGATGATAAGGTTATGAACATAATTATAATATAAGTAACAAAATCATGATGATGATAATGATATAAGATGATGATGATGCGAGATGATTACATAATGATGTCATGATAATAATAATCACATAAAATGATATAGTATAATTTTTATCATTATTATTATTGTTATCATTTTTTTTATTATTGTTATTATCATTATTATTATCACTAATATTAGAATTATTATTATTTTTATCATTATTATAAATATAAGTATTATTATTATCATTACTATTATTATAATATTACTAATATCATTATTATCATTAATTTTACCACTTTAGTATTATCATTATGTATTATTATTATTATTATTATTATTATTATTATTATTATTATTATTATTATTATTATTATTATTATTATTATTATTATTATTATTATTATTATCAATACTAATGTTATCAGATCATTATAAGTATTATTATTAATATTATCATGAGAATCATTATTATTATATAAGTATTGAGATCATTATCATAACTATCGTTAATAGTAAAATTAATATTTTTACAGTTATTATTAATATCATTATTATTATCATTAATAGAATTATTAACATTATTATCTTTATTAGTAATATTAAGTATTATCATTACTATCATTTTTACCATTACTAATATTTTTTTTCCTTTTAACAAACAAATGATATTTATATAAAAATATATATGTAATACACATAACTTAACAATGTTAATATTTTTATTTATTTAAAACATATAAAATGAATGAATTTAATTAAATAATGAAATATATAAGTTATTGAAATAAATTTTTTTATCACTAATAATATATATAAATATATTTGTTTGATTACAAGTATATGTTTTAATATATAAATGAATGATATAGGTTCGTGAATCCGAGGCCAACCCTACATTTGTTCAATGACGTCATATGTATTTTTACTACAGAATACAGTATCGTGAGTTTCATAACTCCCTTTTAAATGCTTTTGCAATATATATTTTTGGGACTGAGAATACATGCACTGCTTTTATAAATATTTTACGAAATAGACACAAGTAATCGAAACTATATTCTATGGTTGGATTATCGAATCGAATATCACCCTTTTTAGTCTGGTAATCTAAGAATTAGGGAACAGACACCCTAATTGACGCGAATCCTAAAGATAGATCTATTGGGCCTAACAAACCCCATCCGGATTACGGATGCTTTAGTACTTCGATTTTATCATGTCCGATGAGAGTACCGGAATGATTAGGATATTCTAGACTCGTTTTTTTTTAATGTCGATTACCAGGTGTTCACCATATGAATGATTTTTTTTATCTCTATGCAGTTTTTGCGAAATGCCCGATATGAGATGATGTTTATAAGAAATGGAAATGAAAAATCTTGTGGTCTATTAAATTAATGGAATTGAATGATTAAGATAAACTAATGAACTCACCAACCTTTGGTTGACACTTTTAAGGATGTTTATTCTCAGGTATTAAAGAAATCTCCCGCTGTGCATTTGCTCATTTTAGAGATATTACTTGGAGTCATTCATGACATATTTCAAAAGACGTTGCATTCGAGTCGTTGAGTTCAATAAAGATTATTATTAAAGTAAATGACAGATTAGATCATTTATAGTTTGGATATTATGAAATGGTATGCATGCCTGTCAACTTTCGATGTAATGAAAGGTTGTCTTTTAAAAACGAATGCAATGTTTGTAAAATGTATCATATAGAGGTCAAATACCTCGCAATGAAATCAATTATTTTGTAACGTTTATAATCGATATGAACGGGGCATTTCACTGTATTTAAATCTTGTGATCTATCAAAATGATGAATTTTATTGTTTATGATAAACCTATGAACTCACCAACCTTTTGGTTGACACTTTAAAGCATGTTTATTCTCAGGTGTAACGACCTAACCCGTTAACCAACCAAAACTGCGAAATAAAAAAAAAATTCGAAGTAGGCCTGCCCAGGCTGGGTGCGCGGCGCGCACCCCTTCCTGTGCGCGGCGCGCACAGGGCCTGGCAGCCCGCTGTCCAAAATGTTCCGTTTTCGTAAAAAGATCTAACACTTCCCATCATTTTTAGGTGAAATGCTTTTCACATCATATTAGTATAAGTAAAACAAGCACGAATCAATGATAAAACGAGTTTTACATTGCGGGGCCCACATATGCCCAAAATGCCATTAAGTACGAAATACGAGTTTCGACCACAAAAAGTTTAATTGCCAAACGTCACTAGAGCATGGTGTTTGGGGTTAAACTACCCAAATCTTGGTCGAACTTCCAAAAAGCTAAAACCCCCGAGGCGCCACTAGTCCAAGCGAATACCTTTTCCTTTAACTAAGCCGGATCCTAAAAAGGTAAACAACGAGAGGGTAAGCTAACGCTTAGTGAATGCAATAATTATACATATACATATATAATACACCTACTTGCAAGCACTTACACAATTACCTCATACACGCTAGCAATTTACATAGCATACCATCGCAAGTATAACTCTAAACCCTTCAAGATCACAAGCTAGCACCACAATAGCATATATATAACCCGAATGATATAATATACTACAATACAACGCATAATTAAGGTTAACCAACACACAAGGGAATGGTACTTCGAATTTCCCATCGGTGTTCATAACAACCGTTAGTGTACAACGAAATATATCACTAACCCCAAGGTGATACGGACAACGAAATATCCGTTCAAGCAATCGTTAGTGTACAACGAAATATATCACTAACTCTTGGGCAATTTGGACAACGAAATATCCATCGTTAGTGTACAACAAAATATATCACTAACTCTTGGTGGTATAAACAACATATACCCCGGCCCCTTCCCCGCCCTACAAATAGATACATTATATACACACATGTATAATCATTCCACTCACCTTGTCGACTTGGCGAGATTTCCAATAACACTTGTAACTTCAAAGCGAGTCACCTAACATAATTAATTCTCAATTAATTCACATAATAAGTTGGACTTTCCACCAACTAGACCCACTAGTGTATTTATGACCCATTTGCACTATAAACACTCAGTAGAGGTCAATACTCCCAACTAATCACTAAAAGCTAGCGATTAAGGTTCTAAGACTTCCATCAACACATAAATAGGGTGTTTTCATACATAATTTAACCCACTAGGTCAAACCTACCCATTTGACCCATTTCAAGTCCACCATGAACCCTAGAACCAATTTTATTAACAACACAAGTAAGCTAGTGAATAACTAACCATTATATACTCAATAACACCAATTATTACCTTGAAACCCTAGGTTAGTCATCCTTGAGTCCTAATGACTCAATCTTACCCAAAACCCCCAAAATCACCATTAATGGGTTTTGTGTTCATCACTAACCCAAGTTCTAACCTTTAAACAAATTAAATCAAGGAAATCAAAATTAGAACTTACCAACACAACCAAATTGTAGCTAGCGAGGAGATGAACAACTTTATAACCCAAGCTAAGACCCGAAACTAGCTCCTTCTTCCTTTACTTGAGCTTTCTCTCTCTAAATTTTGGGTTTCTCTTACTAGAATTAAAGTAGGATGAAAATGGTTGTTGAAAGTGGAGTTATGACTCACCCAAACCACTGATCTGTGACCTTAACTCGTCCCCAAGTGAAATTACCTCAATACCCTTCCAAAATATCCGATTAAAAGAAAAAGAACCCGGCTACAGTAGTGGTGCGCGGCGCGCTCCTTTAAGGGTGCGCGGCGCGCACTATGGTCTGAATAGATTCTGATCACAGTTTAATTACACACAGTTCCCCTCGCTTTATGTACACTATATACACTTCTGTATGATAATAACTAGGGTGTTACAACTCTCCCCCACTTAAATCGGAGCCCGTCCTCGCGATCCAAGCTGCATGACAAGCAGGAAGATAAACCAACACAAATTCTTCGGGTTCCCATGTAAATTCGGAACCTTTACTACGACGCCATTGGACCTTGAAGGTCCTCACCTCTTTGTTACGCAACATTTTTACCTTCTCATCAAGTATAGCTATCGGCTCCTCAACATACTCTAACTTGTTGTTTAATTCGATCTCATCTAATGGCATCCATGATGAATCATCCACAAGACACTTACGGAGATGGGAAACATGAAATGTATTATGGATCCCCGCAAGCTCTTCGGGTAATTCCAAACGATACGTAACTTCACCAACACGAGCTATAACCTTAAATGACCCAATAAACCGAGGAGCTAACTTTCCCCATTTTCAAAACCGAATAATACCCTTCCATGGCGAAACCTTAAGCATCACCATATCGCCTTCTTCAAATTCGATCGGTCGCCTACGTTTATTGACGTAAGACTTTTGTCTATCTTGCGCCGCCTTTAAACGAGCCCGAATCATATCGATTTTGCTATTTGTCTCCAATACCAAATCGGTGCTCCCGACTTCCCTTTGACCCACTTTGCCCCAACAAATCTGGGTTCGACACCTCCTACCGTATAACATCTCATATGGTGGCATTCCAATACTAGAGTGAAAACTATTATTGTACGAGAATTCCACCAATGGTAAATGTTCATCCCAACTACCGCCAAAATCAATAATATACGCACGTAACATATCCTCTAATGTTTGATTCGTGCGTTCGGTTTGACCATCAGTTTGAGGATGGTACGCCGTACTCATATCCACCCTCGTACCCATGTCTTCATGAAACTTCTTCCAAAATCGAGAAGTAAAACGTGTGTCCCGATCCGAAACAATAGACGCGGGAATGCCATGTCTCGATATCACCTCTTTAATGAACATCTTCGTGAGTGCCTCCGACAATATTGCTTCTTTAATAGGAAGAAACAACGCACTCTTCGTCAATCTATCGACAATCACCCAAATAGTGTCAAATTGGGTTCTTGCCGTTTTCGGCAACTTGGTAATAAAATCCATGGTAATATGCTCCCACTTCCACATTGGAATTTCTAGCAGTTGCAACTTACCATATGGCTTTTGGTGTTCGGCTTTAACTTGCAAACACGTGAATTGCTCAACATACTTAACAACGTCGCGTTTCATGCCCGGCCACCAATAATCTTTCTTCAAATCGAGGTACATCTTCGTCGCACCCGGATGAATAGAATATTTAGACTTATGCGCTTCATCAAGAAGCACCTTTCAGAAGTCACCCATCTTTGGCACCTATACTCTTTCTTGAAAAGATAACAACCCGCGCGAACCCATAGTAATGGATTCCGATTGCCCCACGATTCGTTCCGCATGCTTGTTGTGAACGTAAGCCTCTATTTGAACTTCACCAAGCTTTTTGAGAAAATCGTTAGTAATAATCATACGTAACAATCCCAATCGTAATGCCGGGTGGCGACTCTTTCGGCTTAACGCATCCGTGACCACATTCGCTTTGCCCGGATGATAGAGTATCTCACAATCATAGTCCTTCACCACATCCATCCATCTACGTTGACGATAATTCAAATCCCGTTGATCAAAAAGATGTTTCAAACTCTTGTGATCCGAATAAATCATACACTTGACACCATACAAGTAATGGCGCCAAATTTTCAAAGCATGGACCACCGCCGCTAATTCGAGATCATGAGTCGGGTATCTCTTTTCATGTTCCTTTAATTGGCGAGAGGCGTAAGCGATGTCTTTACCTCGTTGCATTAGAACACACCCGACCCCATTTAAAGAAGCATCACAATAGACCGTCATATCATCTACACCTTCTGGCAATACTAAGACCGGAGCTTTACACAATTTCTCCTTCAATAATTGAAAAGCGATTTCTTGCTCGTTTTCCCAATTAAAACTCGCGTTCTTCCTCGTCAATCTCGTCAATGGAGAAGCAATTTTAGAAAAGTCTTGGATAAACCGACGATAGTAACCGGCCAATCCGAGAAAACTTCGGATTTCCGTAGGCGTAGTCGGTCGTCCCCAATCCTTTACCGTCTCTATCTTCTCCGGATCCACTTGAATACCATTCTTGTTCACAATATAGCCAAGGAATTGAACCTCCCTTAGCCAAAATTCACATTTTAAGAATTTAGCATACAACTTCTCTCTTCTCAACGTCTTCAATACTTCACGCAAGTGGTGTTCATGCTCCATCATGCTCTTAAAATAGACAAGAATATCGTCAATGAACACAATTACCGACTTGTCCAACATAGGTTGGCACACTCAGTTCATAAGATCCAAGAACGTCGCCGGTGAATTCGTAAGACCGAAAGGCATAACCACAAATTCGAAATGCCCATAACGAGTACGAAAGGCCGTTTTCTCGATATCTTCCTCACGGACTCACATTTGATGATAACCGGACCGTAGGTCAATTTTTGAGAAGTACGTAGCGCCTTGAAGTTGGTCGAATAAATCGTCAATCCTAGGCAACGGATAACGATTTTTGATCGTCACTTTATTTAACTCCCAATAGTCGATGCACATACGCATACTACCATCTTTCTTCTTCACGAACAAGACCGGAGCACCCCATGGCGAAGCACTCGGTCGAATAAAACCCTTCTCAAGTAACTCTTGAATTTGATTCAACAATTCTTGCATTTCCGTTGGTGCTAAACGATAAGGAGTTTTAGCAATGGGAGTAGCTCCCGGAACCAACTCAATGCGAAATTCGACTTGTCTTTCCGCCGGAACACCCGGTAACTCATCCGAAAAAATATCTTCAAATTCACTTACCACCGGAATTTCACGAATAGGTGGTGGCTCATCATGAGTATCAAAAACATGAGCAAGGAAAGCCATGCCACCGGTAACAACGAGACGACGTGCCCGTGCAAAAGTGCACATCGGCACCGGTCTCCTTCGTTTATCACCATGAATAATTAACTCTCCCCCACTTGGGGTCTTCACACGAATAGATTTTTCATGGCACGCAATATCGGCTCTATTATGATCGAGCCAATCCATACCAACCACGATATCAAAATCACCAAACGTCATCGGAATGAGATCAATATTAAAGTTCTCGGAACCAAACAGAACATTACAATTCTTACACACATCAACCACTAGCACCGTCTTGCCATCCGCTATTTCGACTTCTACCGGACGACTTAACTTAGCTAACGGTTTATTATGTTTAGGCACAAATTTTGGAGACACAAACGATAAATTTGCACCACTATCAAATAGAATCCTTGCCGGATTAGAGTTAACCATGAAAGTACCTAAAACGACTTCATTGGATTGCTTGGCTTCGTCATTGGTCATCAAATAATTACGTCCCCTAGCCGACCCCGCAGCCTTCTCTATTCTCTTAACTTGATCATTTCGGAGTTCGGGACACTCCGACTTTCGGTGCCCTTCTTGTAGACAATTAAAACATGTGATCACATTAGTACGCGGTTTTGGGCAATCACGAGAGTAGTGACCTTTTTGCCCACAATTGTAACATGTAGTCACGTGAACACTAGGAGCACCCTTCTTCACGCTACTAACACTTTCGGATACTCCTTTACTCTTCTTGTTCGAAAAACTAGAAGCTTCAAACTTTCTTTTACTTGGCGCATAACTAACTGGACTCGGAGCTTGCGCTTCAAACCCCTTCACCACCGCCAACAGCTTAGCAAAAGTCTCAACATGACCGATACTAATTTTACCCTTCAAATCATCTCTAAGGGTTTCATGAAAGTCTTCCATTAGCATTTGATCATTTCCCGCATACTCGGGGCAAAAACGTGCCTTAGCGAGAAAGTTGGTTTTGAGAGTGTTTAGGTCCAAAGACCCTTGACGCATGTTCCTTAACTCGTTGCGCAATTTGGAAAGATCCGCTTGCGTACGATATTCAAGGAAAAACTCTTTCTTGAAATCCGCCCAAGATAACCCTACAAAAGCCGCATCACCCACCATATCAATTTTACCATCGAGCCAATCTTTAGCATGACCCCTCAACAAACTAGTAGCAAGTCTAGTCTTCTTCTCGGGTGGGCACTCGGTCGTGCGAAAACAACCTTCAACATTGGAGATCCAAGCCGCACTTTTCATGGGGTCGGGATCCCCGTGAAAGTGAGGAGGCTTAGTCGCCAAGAAGTTCTTATAGCTAAACTCCAACTCGCCCACATTTTGAGGTCTAGGAAACCTCTTTTCAACTTCTTCTTTAACGGCATTAGTCATCCGTTCTTGAATCATATCAACAATTTATTCCGAAACCGACTCTTCGAATATTTGTTTAACCCTTCGTGAGAAAACCGAAACATAGTTTTCTAAAGCGGTCTCGATCTTGGTAGTCATCTCATCTTCCTCTACATGAGAGGGATCACCATTGCCATTCGTATTCGTTCCTTTTCTCGTCTTCATTCTAAAGATTAAAAATGGATTAGACATCACCAACAATTTAATACACATATATACCTATGCATATGACCGCACACACACCACATCTAGCTCGATACTTGTCGCACATCCTTGCTTGACTTGACTTGCAACCGTAATAGTGGTCGCGACTCACTATTACGCTCACATGCCGTGCCATGCTCAAACGTATCACAATCATCTTGCTCGATGTTCAAAACGATATCATACAATTAGTAACATCATAACATAGCATAGTTGTCCACTTATGCATCAAAGAACTAGCCAAACCCCGCACTGACCCGTAGTCCTACAAGTCCCGCATATAATTCCACAACACAAAAGTCTAAGTCTAGGCGCCTATCTCAAGTCACCTAAATCCCTTAGACCATGCTCTGATACCACTTGTAACGACCCAACCCATTAACCAACCAAAACTGCGAAATAAAAAAAAATTCGAAGCAGGCCTGCCCAGGCTGGGTGCGCGGCGCGCACAGGGCCTGGCAGCCCGCTGTCCAAAATGTTCCGTTTTCGTAAAAAGATCTAACACTTCCCATCATTTTTAGGCGAAATGCTTTTCACATCATATTAGTATAAGTAAAACAAGCACGAATCAATGATAAAACGAGTTTTACATTGCGGGGCCCACATATGCCCAAAATGCCATTAAGTACGAAATACGAGTTTCGACCACAAAAATTTTAATTGCCAAACGTCACTAGAGCATGGTGTTTGGGGTTAAACTACCCAAATCTTGGTCGAACTTCCAAAAAGCTAAAACCCCCGAGGCGCCACTAGTCCAAGCGAATACCTTTTCCTTTAACCAAGCCGGATCCTAAAAAGGTAAACAACGAGAGGGTAAGCTAACGCTTAGTGAATGCAATAATTATACATATACATATATAATACACCTACTTGCAAGCACTTACACAATTACCTCATACACGCTAGCAATTTACATAGCATACCATCGCAAGTATAACTCTAAACCCTTCAAGATCACAAGCTAGCACCACAATAGCATATATATAACCCGAATGATATAATATACTACAATACAATGCATAATTAAGGTTAACCAACACACAAGGGAATGGTACTTCGAATTTCCCATCGGTGTTCATAACAACCGTTATTGTACAACGAAATATATCACTAACTCCGAGGTGACACGGACAACGAAATATCCGTTCAAGCAATCGTTAGTGTACAACGAAATATATCACTAACTCTTGGGCAATTTGGACAATGAAATATCCATCGTTAGTGTACAACGAAATATATCACTAACTCTTGGTGGTATAAACAACATATACCCCGGCCCCTTCCCCGCCCTACAAATAGATACATTATATACACACATGTATAATCATTCCACTCACCTTGTCGACTTGGCGAGATTTCTAATAACACTTGTAACTTCAAAGCGAGTCACCTAACACAATTAATTCTCAATTAATTCACATAATAAGTTGGACTTTCCACCAACTAGACCCACTAGTGTATTTATGACCCATTTGCACTATAAACACTCATTAGAGGTCAATACTCCCAACTAATCACTAAAAGCTAGCGATTAAGGTTCTAAGACTTCCATCAACACATAAATAGGGTGTTTTCATACATAATTTAACCCACTAGGTCAAACCTACCCATTTGACCCATTTCAAGTCCACCATGAACCCTAGAACCAATTTTATTAACAACACAAGTAAGCTAGTGAATAACTAACCATTATAGACTCAATAACACCAATTATTACCTTGAAACCCTAGGTTAGTCATCCTTGAGTCCTAATGACTCAATCTTACCCAAAACCCCCAAAATCACCATTAATGGGTTTTGTGTTCATCACTAACCCAAGTTCTAACCTTTAAACAAATTAAATCAAGGAAATCAAAATTAGAACTTACCAACACAACCAAATTGTAGCTAGCGAGGAGATGAACAACTTTATAACCCAAGCTAAGACCCGAAACTAGCTCCTTCTTCCTTTACTTGAGCTTTCTCTCTCTAAATTTTGGGTTTCTCTTACTAGAATTAAAGTAGGATGAAAATGGTTGTTGAAAGTGGAGTTATGACTCACCCAAACCACTGATCTGTGACCTTAACTCGTCCCCAAGTGAAATTACCTCAATACCCTTCCAAAATATCTGATTAAAAGAAAAAGAACCCGGCTACAGTAGTGGTGCGCGGCGCGCTCCTTTAAGGGTGCGCGGCGCGCACTATGGTCTGAACAGATTCTGATCACAGTTTAATTACACACAGTTCCCCTCGCTTTATGTACACTATATACACTTCTGTACGATAATAACTAGGGTGTTATATCAGGTATGAAAGAAATCTTCCGCTATACATTTGCTCATTTTAGAGATATTACTTGGAGTCATTCATGGCATATTTCAAAAGACGTGCATTCGAGTCGTTGAGTTTTTAGAGATATTACTTGGAGTCATTCATGACATATTTCAAAAGACGTTGCATTCGAGTTGTTGAGTTCATCAATATTATTATTAGGTCAATTATAGTTGGATATATTATGAAATGGTATGCATGCCGTCAACTTTCGATGTAAATAAAGTTTGTCTTTTAAAAACGAATGCAATGTTTGTAAAATGTATCATATAGAGGTCAAATACCTCGCAATGAAATCAATTATTATGTAACGTTTATAATCGATATGAACGGGGCATTTAATTTGGTATCGGAGCGGTGGTCTTAGCGAACCAGGTCTTGCATTAGTGTGTCTAACTGATAGTTGTTTAGATGCATTAGTGGATCTGGACTTCGACCGTGTCTGCATGTCAAAAGTTTTGCTTATCATTTCGTGTCGAAAATTATTTGCTTATAATTCTTAGTCTAGACACATCTTACTACATTGACTGCATGAATAGTGTATAGACAAAATTCATATCTTAGCGTATCTGCTAGTTCATATCCTAGCGTATCTGTTACTGTAAACTTTGCCTGACATATTCCGTAAATTCCTCCGTAATCTACGAAATATTTTGTTCTATATATATAGATATTCTATGTAATCAGAATACCAACCGATAGCCGAAAATTATTTCATACCGAAAAACCCTTTACTCAATCATACGAAATGGAACTCGCCACTAGTTCAAGTTCTTCGGAATCCGACAGCTATTCCGACATAGATGATCACCTAAGCTCCGAAAGCAGCGTCACCAGAATGAATCAACCAATCAGCCATCATCAATTCTGGATGAATTGGGGATGGGTTCGTAGTCGACTAAATCAATGGAGACGAGAAGAAGGTGATCTTTTCCACCCACCAACCGAATTTCCCTCTTGAAGATGAACGTGAAACACTTACCGGCGAACCAGTCCGAAACACCATTTTTGTGACAACCTGGAAATTTCCGACCAAATTTAAACTTGATCTTTATATGTTTCCGACACGATAAGCAAAGTCTGTAATGTTGAAATCTCAAAAACTTTGAACTGTGTTCATGTATTCATTTACCCATTGACTGCTCTTGACGATTCACGAACAATTATGTGTAAAACGACCCGGATTTTTCCATTAATATATATGAGATTAATATTTACACAATTAAATGTTTCCAACATGTTAAGCAATCAAACTTGTTAAGACTTGATTAATTGAAATAGAATTTATGTAAACGTTTGACCACCCAGTTTGACCGATGATTCACGAACGTCATAACTTGTATTAATATATGTGTGTGTGTGTGTGTATATATATATATATATATATATATATATATATATATATATATATATATATATATATATATATATATAACTTGAAAATATGATAATTAAATATCTCATTAAGTATATTAACAAAGTATTATATATATGTTTTCATACTACTAATTTAAAGAGTTTTTGAACAATATATATGTTACTATTTAAAAGACGTAATTAACTTATTTTAAAATGTATTTACATATAATCTATTACGAGTGTAAATACATCCTTACAAGTATTGAATACACTTTATAATATACCAATACATATAAAGGATAGCTATACTCGTATTTTCGTTCAATTTCCTCAAGAATTCTACTCGCATTCATACGGTATTTTTTACCCGTATTATACACAGCTTCTAGAAGTATTTACTATTGGTATATACCAATAGAAATCTGCAATTATTTATGTAATATGTCATCCATGACCTAATCAATTTAATATGTCATCCATGACTTAATACATTTTAACTTATACTAGATATTTTCACTAAAAACAAAATTTCAAGCCTATAAATAAGCACCATTTCTAACTCATTTTTACACATTCATTTTCTAAATTTTACTTCTAATTTTCACACACACTTGCAAGAACTCTCTCAAGTTTTATTCTACTACTTCTTTCCAGCAACTTTACATTCTAAACTTGAGGTAAAAAACTCTAGTTCAACTCTTGTTCAATTCATATGTTTATAGCTATCTATATAAAAGTTTATAAACTAGAACATAGTTTAGTTGATTCTAAACTTGTTTGAAGAACTAATCTAATCTTTCTAACTTAACTCTAATAACACTTATTTATATGTATTATGATGTTATATTAAGTTAATATAAGAACTTATAACTTGTACATATGAAGAACACCTTGAAACTTAACATATATCGTTTAATCTCCATTCGGCAAAAAGAGGGCTGTTTTGGGTTGGGAATTAAAAACCTATCTTAGACTTTGAGTTCGAGGCTAAGACTTTGGAAATATGTTAATATATGTAAATAAGACTTCCAGTATTTTTTTCATGATTTTAGACAAAGTGGATGTATTTTATCAAAAATCATATATTGGGTGGGTGCCGGGATTCTTCCAAATCTGTCCACCGGCACAAAAAGAGGGTAAAACTCTGAATATTAATACATGGGCTGAACTTTTCGAATTTGTTTTTGAAAATTAACTTCTTAAGGAATCCATAGCAATTTGATTCACTTTAAACGGAGTTGTAATGAATATTTGGCGAGCAAAGCAAAATCTGCTAAAATTAATGTTGTATGGACGAAATTTATATTGTAAAAACTATATTAACCATATCCTTGCTAACTTTTCCTATATCCTATATATATTTGGACATGTTATCATTAGTATAACAAAATATTATAATCTTAGTTAATTCCGAGATTGTATATATATATAATAATCATGGTACATTCCATGACAATAAGTATACAATATGTTTTGATAAATCCTAAGACAATGAGTATACAATACGTTTTGATAAATTCTAAGACAATACGTATACAATACGTCTCTGGGTTGATGCAAAGATAATACGTATACAATACGTCGTGGGGGTAATTCTAAGATTATATATATACCGATTATTTGACTGTCTGACATTTCGGACTATTTTGGACTACTAACAAAGGACTACTAACATAAAAATGTTAAAAAATAATATATAAGTATTCTATGAACTTGTTTTATTTTATTCACATATCGTATTATTATCTGAATCATTATTATTGTTATAGGTTCGTGAATCCAAGGACGACGGCCATATTTTTAATAAGCTGAAAACTTATTATTAATATACTTTTACTACCGTGAGTATATAGTCCCATTTTTAAACTCTAAAAATATTTTGGGATGAGAATACATGCATTTTATGTTTTACGCCATAGACACAAGTACTTAAAATATATTCTACGTTGAGTTGTATCACTTTGCATATCTTCCCTAATAGCTTGGTAACTAATATTTACATGTTGTAAGAACATGTAAGCGCGAATCCTATTAATAGATCTATCGGGTTTGACAACCCCAACCGGGCTAGTCGCTCTAGTATCGTAAACGGTTGCATAGTACTTCGTTTTTACTACACTTGGTACAGTGTAGGGAGATTTTATAATAAAGGGAATATGCTACATTAATGGTTAAGTATGGTTACCGAAGCGCTCAACAACTTATAGAATACTTTTATACACTTGCGAGTGTACATATATTTATAACTATGAAATCTTGTGGTCTATATTTATATCGATGCTAAACCTATATATCCCACCAACCTTTGTGTTGACTGTTTAAGCATATTTATTCTCAGGTCCTTAAGAAAGTCTTCTGCTGTTGCATCATCTGAGCAAGCTGTGCATGGGGTCTCATGCTTTTGTTTAAATGAAGTGTTGCATTCAATAAAACCTTTGTCATGTATTATATTCGACAGTTATGTCATGTGTGTAGTATTTGGTAACCGATGTATCATGGGGATTATTTCTTAAATAATCGCCCACTTGTTTAAAACATGCATTATGTATAATAATGGTGTGCTTTTTATGAAACGAATGCAATATTTTTCTAAAACGTATCATATAGAGGTCAAATACGGGACCAATGAATAATGTACTGCGCTTATAGTAATATGGACGGGTCGTTTCAATTTTCACCCTCATTTCCAGAATAGCTCGCAACGATTACATAATATCTACAATTCTAAACCTTATTCATCCGCTTGTTCAAACCGCCAATCATCCCAGAATAATAGAATAAGTCAACGAACTTCGTGCTCGAGTAGTAGCTTTGGAGAGTACGATGCACAACTTGCAGGCATCACCGTTAGCACCGACATTAATAGCACCACCAACATCAATATCAGTACCACCAACAACAACATCCGCATTACACGCCTCAACATCACAATCTATACCTCAAGCATAATCATTGTTCTACATGACATTTTACATCATTTATCTTCGTTCGACATGGCAATTATGTAATCTCTAATGTTTTAGAGATTATATATTCTTGTTCTAACGGTAAATCAAATGAGTTTAAAATCATATTGACTCATTAAATCCATGATTACTTCTGAAGAAAATATATATATGTATATATGTTCTCATAAAGATTGTAATTAAAAATTCTTTTGTACGAACTGTTAATGGTGAAAATATTTTAACGGGTAGGTAATACCCGAGGAATATTTATATTTCACATTAATAAGTTACACTGTACATTCTTTCAAATCTGATTCAACAATCATTTACTATCCTACTTACATTCACAGATATACGTATCCGTTCACCGTAGAATAACCATTTTCATTCAATTTTATATTTGGATTTTGACTTATCAGAATCCAACAAGTGGCATAATGAAGAAAACATTGGACAAAAAATAAAATTTGTTAGAAACAAACAAATTAACTATGAGAAATTTTGTTAAAAATCCACGCTAACAAAATCCTAGCTAACTGTTCCTAGCTAACTGTTAATTCCTTATTACATTTTATTTATCGCAATTTATTTATCACAATTTTAATTCTCGCAATTTTATTTATCGTCATTTAATTTCTGTTATTTATTTTACGCACTTTATTTATCGTCATTTAAATACTGTTATTTATGCATTTTAAATATCGGGACACGTATACAATGTTTTGACATATCATATTGATGTCATCTATATATATTATTTGGAATAACCATAGACACTCTATATGTGGTAATGCTCGAGTTAACTATACAGGGTTGAGGTTGATTCTAAAATAATATAGTTGTGATCGAGTCTGAGACATGTATACAATGGGTCACGATACGTATTAATTAATTCGAATATTATATATTAAACTATATATGAATTATTGAATTACTAACTGTAGACTACTAACTGTGGACTACCAACATTGGACAATTAAAATGAATTAAAATATTGATTATAACATATGAAACTAAACATTCTTCAAGTTTGCCACTTGATTTCATCTTAAACCTCATTTGTATCTTGACGATTACAATCTGCGTTCAAACCTTTCATGATTCTTGAAAACACCTCAATCGAGAGGATGAACCAACCACACTTCATCTATGGAAGAAAAGATTGATGCATATAGTTATGCACCTGAAAACACTTGGAACCTGAGAAAATGTTTAACACGTATCTGTGATAGCTCCTTTGGCATTATTATTACCGAAAATAACATTGCAATTCTTTTTCAAATTAGTCAATTTTGTCACAGCTCCAACAAATCAACTTCAATTTTTTATTCGAATAAACCTTATTATAACTTTGGTATAAGTTTACCTTTTCGTTATCATTACCGGGAAACCGTTTATATCCCACCACATTAGCAGTAAACTTACCAGCAACTTCATTACTCTTTGACTTAAATCTCTCAGAAAAATCATTATATTTATCGAAACTCCATCATGTGTTCATCCGCATCTTATAACGAGAATTGCCATACCAATTACTGAGAATCAGCAATCGGTATTTTGAATCTCGCAACGATTCTACATCAACAGTTATATGTATACATATAACATTTATCTCTTAGAGTTATGATCTTCCATTTTAAAATTCTGAAAAGCACCCAGTTTACGAATCGATACTCCAACTTTTGGAAAAAAGTTGAGCGAAGTAGCAGAAACTGTAGACAACTGTAAATAACCCTAACCTTCGGAAGTTTAATGATAAAGAATAGCATGTTGACAAAACTCAGAAAATTTGGAACTGAAAAATGGATTGAGCAAACCCTGAAGGAGACTATGGACAAATTACAAAGACTAAACATGTAGTTAACGAATCCAGATGATTCAGTATCTGCTGAAACTTTCAAATGAATATCTTACTCCTACTTATTCTAAATCCTTGCGGAAAAGTTCTGCACCATCCTTCGATTCTAGATATTTTAAATTCTAAGATATCATCGTATCTTTAGTTATAAATATCCTCGATATTTCTAAAGATATCTTCATAAATATTCTCGTTCGAAATTATTTATCTTTTCATGCTATCTATGAAACTGTTTAGTTTCTATCCTTCTATAAAATTTGAGTTTAAATTATGAATGATTTTTGGAGAAGTGTTGGGAATTGAAGCATGAGTTAGTTTAATATAATGACGCCGGACCAACGTTGTTATATTACAGTAAGTCATGCTAAATTTCTAATGGAACGTGATGATTCACAGATCATACCGTCATCATGTGCCATGTTACACGACTCTTTCATTCTACTTAATTTCTAAGTATATCATGGAAATATTTCCTTGATATTTATGTTCTTCTGTAATTCCAACAGTTTGCTAATAAATTGTGCTATTACATTTTCTTTCTGATTAGAAGATTTTCTTTAAAATCCCTGAATTCCAAAAATCAACCGTGACTACGTCAAAAGTTAAATCTTTATCTCAATCTTTTGTGACAGCTTCACTCGTACGCTTCTCATAATCAAATTGTTTTATCTATATTAATCAATAATGATAAACCTCTATTTATCAACTCATATTCATCATGAAAACATTCTTATTGTTAGCCATGACAACCTCAATCAAATTTCGGGACGAAATTTCTTTAACGGGTAGGTACTGTCATGACCCGAAAAATTTCGACTAATTTTAAATTAAACTCTCGATACGATTTAATATTTTTGACACGATAAGCAAAGTCTGTTAGGTTGCGTCTCAAAAATTTTGAGCTGTTTAATATATTTATTTGACCTTCGACTAGTTTTGACGATTCATGAACAACTATTTGTAAATAAATGCATATATGTTTAAATATATATATATATATATATATATATATATATATATATATATATATATATATATATATATATATATATATATATATATATATATAATCATAATAATTTGAAAAGGATTATATGATTTAGTTATTAAAAGTAAGTATGTGAAATAAAAATAAAAATGTGATATTATGATAATTAATATTTGAAACATATCTATATATATAAATAAAGTATATTAAATATATTTTGTGATTTCAAATCTATTTAGTAAACGACAGTAACACTCAATTGTCATTCGATTGATATTAAGCAAGTTAAAAGTTCAAACTTATATGATTCTAAAATAAACGGTGATTCGAAAATGAGTGTTATGAATTATAGACTCATTAAAAATATATCTAGGAGCTATTTGTTAAATTTGAACACTTTTCATATTTTACCTAGAATCGAGCACGGATAGTGATTTAATTTTTATTTAATAATTTTAAAGAATTAATGACCGAATTTTATACCATAATGACTGAAATAATTAAAGATAATTAATCTAAAAATTTGGGATTTTTCCTAGTACTTTTATCCGCCACTGATTAACAATGAAGCAAGAATTAGTACCCCTATTATATATGTCGACACAGATATAGTAATTGATCCGTGAAATTAAAGTGGGTTCAATGTTTGTAAAGCTAATTCCAAATTATTATGAGATATTTATATTATATATGTCTGTTCTCAAATCAACTAATTGTACACCCGTAAACTAAATGAGCATGAAACTTTTTAATTGAGGTTACTTTCTTTTATTCCTTGTCTCCCTACACTAACATAATATAATATATATATATGTTCATATACACTACATAACATATAGTTATAACACACACATGTATCCGATACATACAACTTGAGAACCCAAGCACCATCTTCTTCATCCCCACTCTCGCCACCCATACAATCACAATCAGCCATCACCCTTGAACCCATCGACACCCTACACCTCCACCACCTCCTAACACCACGGGAGATCACCATGTTCAAACACCTAGAACCATCTCTCTCTCATCTTCTTTCTCTATCTTTTCGATTTTCTTTTCGGACGTGAACAACCCACAACACCTTGAAAACACCATCGAACACAAACACCTTCTTGTATTATTCGTATTTGATGTAACTTTTGAATTCGATTAACAATCAAAATCGAAACCCACTTGTTGATTCTTCCTATTTTTGGTTCGTTCCATCATAACCCAAACCACCGTAAACTGCTACTACATTTCTGTTTCGTAAACCAACCTGCAACAGTGAGAGGAAAAAGGAATAAGATGATGAATAGTGATGTTGAACGAAGAAGAAGATGATACGGTGTGATTATGATAATGACGATGGTGATGTACTGATGATAATGATAAGGATGATGGTGATGATTAATGATAAAGATGATGATTGTGATTCTGTGATGATTATTAATGATGGTGAAACACGATGAGATGAATGAAGGTGATTATGATGAAGATGTCTGATGATACATGATGATACGATAAAGATGATTAATGATGATGATGATTAATGTTACTGCAATTCTTTTCTTTCCTTTTCATTCTGTCCGATCATCATAAGATCAAACATCCATCTTTACCACGAATCATCTTCGATAACTACTGCTTGAACCATTCCTTTTGCGTATAAACCATCGGCTATGATTTTATTTTAAGAACCGAAACCCTATTTTGCTACTGTACAAATTCTTGCTTGCTTTGATGTTAAGGATTCAACCGAAATCCTTTTTGTATTGTTAATGGGCTTATGGATACAATTAAACACATACATGGACTGATTTCTGTGTTGGGCTTCTTTAATATAAAAGGGTTTTGAATTGGGCTTTAAACATCAAAATATTAAAAGCATTAAATGTGTGCTTTAATTCAAAAATGAAAGCGTGGTTCATTGGTTTGGAAAGTGTTTGTCTAAGCAAGAGGTCTTGGGTTCGAGCCTGGGCTCGGGCATTTTTTAAGTGCTGCTTCTTGAGGTAGTATTACTATTACCATTACATATTATTATTATTATTATTATTATTATTATTATTATTATTATTATTATTATTATTATTATTATTATTATTATTATTATTATTATTATTATTATTATCATTATCATTATTATTATTATTATTATTATTATTATTATTATTATTATTATTATTATTATTATTATTATTATTATTGTTACTACAAATTATTTTAGTATTATTATAATTATTATTTTAACAAATAAAAGATATTTTTATAAAAATATAATTAGTACATATATCATAAGTGTATCTAATCTACTATTTCAATAAAAAAAAGCAACATATATAGATATATATATAACATTTGAAATAACAAATACATTATAAAATGTAAAATATGATATAATTAATATATAACTAGTTTGATTATTATTACATGTTAATTATACGTTTTAATATATATAACTGATATAGGTTCGTGAATCCGAGGCCAACCTTGCATTGTTCAGTTCCGTCGTATGCATATTTTTACTATAAAATATCGTATTGTGAGTTCATTTGATTCCCTTTTACTCTTTACATTTTTGGGACTGAGAATACATGCGTTATTTTTACAACTGCTTTATTAAATGCCTTTGAAATCTATATTTTTGGACTGAGATACTTTTATAAATGTTTGACGAGATAGACACAAGAAAAACATTCCTCGAATGAATTATTATGTAGACAGAAGTTCTGTGGATTATTATTGAATTAGTTGGATTTTATAATTGCCACTAATTGTTGTAAATATTTCCCCTGATTATTATTGCTTGGTAACCTAAGAATTAGAAACGTGTATGGCCCTAATTCACGCGAATCCTAAAGGTAGCTACCGGTTTTAACACCCCCACCCAGAATGTTCACTAGACGGAAGAGCTAGTGGGCGTGGTGTTTAGTACTTCGAAGTTTATATATTATACAGACGAGATGTTCTGTTTTGGGGATATTATTGATGCGCATTATATGTTAAGGTCGGTTACCATGTTGAGCAATGAAATCAAAATGAATGTTATGTATCAAGAGAATGATTTTTATACACAGATTATTTGTATTATTTTTGTTCACGAGATATGTCTACGGTTATTAAAAATTGCGAGACAACCTACGGGGGAGAAAAAGATACGAACCTACTCTGCCAAGCATTATAAAAAATGGTTTAGTACACGAGATAGGTGTACTGTATTTAAATCTTGTGGTCTATCAAAATGATGAATTTTATTGTTTATGATAAACCTATGAACTCACCAACCTTTTGGTTGACACTTTAAAGCTTGTTTATTCTCAGGTATGAAAGAAATCTTCCGCTGTGCATTTCCTCATTTTAGAGATATTACTTGGAGTCATTCATGACACATTTCAAAAGACGTTGCATTCGAGTCGTTGAGTTCATCAATATTATTATTAAGTCAATTTTAGTTGGATATATTATGAAATGGTATGCATGCCATCAACTTTCGATGTAAAGAAAGTTTGTCTTTTAAAAACGAATGCAATATTTGTAAAATGTATCATATAGAGGTCAAATACCTCACAATGAAATCAATTATTATGTAACGTTTATAATCGATATGAACGGGACATTTCAGAAACTTTTTCCGATTAAATTCACAACTATCCAAATCACAAATTACAAATTAAATATATAGTTTCTGAGATTCACTGTAGCTACAGTACCGGAATAAAATAAAAATCATCAGGATCACATAGAGCTACAGTATCGATCTCATCTTCAACCACAAACATCAAAATCATCATTTGAGATTCTAACTACTAATGGAGCTTACATCTATGATCTATAACAGATTCCTGAGCCTTCGACATTCAACAAACTAAATCAACAACCTCGAATTCAGTGATTCTTGAATTGTGTTCTTCATTTATCAACAACGACTACTGACTTAGCCTCTGGATCAATTCGGATTTGTTTAGCTGAAAGTAAAAATGCAGAAACATCTAAATTCATTTCATGATACTCTCTGCAAAATATCACATCACAATTTGAAGAATAAAGCTCGAATTCAAAAAGTCAACTGAATTGCTTATGGATCGACTTCAGAACTTATATGATGATTCAGGCTCAGATTATGCTTGTCGAGTATTTAGTTGATGATTTTAAGCCATTTTGCTTCAGAATTCATCATCAAAATTCATAGAGATAACGAATTTTGATTTTGTACTCATCTTCAAAAAGTCGTGACAGGTTCTTCATGGATTCCTGGATTGAATGCTATTTTTGATCAACGTTTGTTCAGAAAAACATCTAATCGCTACATATGGATCATGATTCAATCGTTTTTACAAATTAATTTCTTCAGATTCGATTAGTTCAAATTTATGTGTTCATCTTCATCGTGAAGAACACATTTGGTAGATGATGATGAATATGATTCGGTATTACTCTTGATTATGATTTCAGTATGAGGCAGTTACAGGACTCGGTTTGTCAATTGAATTCTTCATTCGGTATTTCCTTCGGTATAATACTCGGTACTGAAGATGACTCGGTATCTGGTTATCATTCGGTATCTGGATATTGTTATAGATTCGGTTACTGTACATCATATAGGAGAAACTTCGATTATTGTTCATGAATGGGCCTATCAAATTTGAAGACATTTAATTGGGCTTATTTCACAATGGAATATTCATTGGGTCTACCGAATCCACATGGCCCAATAGAAGCCCAACCGAATCTGTATTCTTAATTGAGCCTACCGAATATGGCCCAACAGAGGCCCAACTACCGAATATGGTGGATCTTATGTTAAGTTTACAAGATCAGTCCTTGATATGTTTCAAAGTTTTGCAAGGGCAGTCCTCTAACCGAATATGGCTACTTTTTGACAGTTTTGGCCCCTGCATTTTATCAGATTTTTCAAGACTGGTCCTTTACCGAATCTGGACCTTTAAAGCATATTTTTTCACTATTTATGAGGCTCAGATTCACACGGTTTTTCTCATATGCGTTATATACGATATTTTAGGGATTTGCCGAGCACGTCAACCATTTTAAACAATGAAGCTCTTATTTCATGCGAGTATCATTGTGGGGGAGATATGTATATGGTTGATGTGCGTGTCACTTCTATACATGTACGGTATAGGAATCGGACTTCAAAAAAAGAATTGTTTGTTTGGGGGGGGGGAGTTAGAGACTCGAAGAAGATTCTACATCATATGAGGAGTTTAAGGATCAACCTTTTTATTTTATTATTATTACTATCATTATCATTATTAGCCTTAATCTAGTATTATTACAATTATTAATTTAACAAATAAATGATCTTTATATAAAAATATATATTTAATACACATAACTTAATTATATTACTATATTTATTTATTTAAAATATATAAAATGAATATATTTAATTAAATAATGAAACATATAAGTTATTAATATAAAAATGTTATCACTAATATATATATATATATATATATATATATATATATATATATATATATATCTGTTCGATTACAATGTGTTAATATATATATGAATAATATAGGTTCATGAATCCGAGGCCAACCTTGCATTGTTCAGTTCCGTCGTATGCATATTTTTACTACAAAATATCGTATCATGAGTTTCATTTGCTCCCTTTTTAAATGCTTTTGCAATATATATTTTTGGGCTGAGAATACATGCGCTGCTTTTATAAATGTGTTACAAAATAGACACAAGTACTTAAAACTACATTCTATGGTTGGATTATTATACCGAATATTACCCCCTTTAGTCTAGTAACTTAAGAATTAGGGAACAGACACCCTAATGGACTCAAATCCTAAAGGTAGATCTACGGGTACTAACACCCCCATTCTGGAAAATGGAATGCTTTAGTACTTCGAATTTTAATATACAACTCTCATTCTGAAAAATGAAATGCGGCCTGTATGTTTAGTATACAACCCTCATTCTGAAAAATGGAATGCGGCCTGTATGCTGATTTTTAGTATAGTAGTTGTGCGATGTATACTGAGGGATATTCTATATGCATTTTTATTAAGGTCGGTTACCAGGTGTTCACCATATGAATGATTTTTATTCAGATCGCGAAATTCCTGTATGATGTTAATGAAAAATGAAATCTTGTGGTCTATTAAAATATTGAAATGATTGTTATGATAAACCTATGAACTCACCAACCTTTTGGTTGACACTTTTAAGCATGTTTATTCTCAAGTATGAAAGAAATCTTCTGCTGTGCATTTGCTCATTTTAAAGATATTACTTGAAGTCATTCATGGCATATTTCAAAAGACATTGCATTCAAGTCATTTGAGTTCAAAAAGACGTTTATTAAGTCAATGATAGATTAGTCATTCATATTATGGGAATCATATATCATTTGTATAGAAAGGTTATATTTTGAAATGAGTTCGTCTTTTAAAATGAATGCAATGTTTGTAGAACATATCATATAGAGGTCAGTACCTCGCAATGGGACCAGATGTTGATGTATCGTCCATATGGATTTGGATGGGTTACTACACTTTGGACATGGTATCCAGGAATCTTCCGTCAAGTTTGTGGATATCAAGCTTGGATGGTTCTTCTAGTAGCCTACCGGGATAAAGTACGCGAACTGGAGTTTTAGCTGGCAGATTTTGAGTATATGTTGATGTTCTTGAGCCTAGCTGACCTTCTCCGTGGTTCCTCTTTTGGGATTATGGAATCTATTTGCTTAGCTTCCTCTATGTGGTGATTTTGGATATTATTACTAGGTAATCTTCCTTGCAGTCGGGTTTCAAGGCGTTGTGATAACTGTCCGAGCTGCATTTCTAGACTTTTGAGCAGAGCCAATTGGTTTCGCATGAGTATCTCTGTCTGGTCTTGTCTAGACGCGGTTCTCTGATTTAGCTGTTGTTGTCCTTGAATGAACTGAGTCAACTGATCATCAGTCCCGAGAGCAGGGTTGGTTACTTTCGTAATTTTGGTGGTTGGAGAATTTTCCTGACCTGGTGGTCCAGTGAGTGGAAGTGGTTGATCGTATGTCAATTGAGATTGTTAGGGTAGATAAGGCGGATAACGATAGCGAAAAGGCTGGTTATTTCTTTAAAATTGGTTAACCCTAGGTTGTTGATTGAATCCGGGATTTGATTGACGAGCTGGGTATTGAACGTAACAAACTGAACCGTCAAGATTTTCGTACTCAACTTGATATTCTTAAGCGGGTTGCGGGTTGGTATAGTTAACACAGGCCTGAGCCTGGTTAACCTGATGGGCTGCGTCTTCAATTCTCCAAGTTGTTTGGCAAGAGACTCCATCTTATCTGTTAGAGATTTGATGGCCTCCGTTTGATTATTAAGTGCGGAGAGTGGAGCAGATGATGAAGTTGTTTCACCACTGTTCCAGTCATGATGATGCATTGTCATGTTCTCGAGCAATTCTCATGCTTCATCCGTTCATCAGATTCCTTTGAGCTGCTGCATCGATCGCCGTCATATGATTTATCGTAAGACCATTATAGAAGGTACAGATTTGGGCTGACTGTTCTAACTGGTGATTAGGGCATTTCTTCAGTAGGGTTTTGAATCGCTCCCATACGGTGTAAAGAGATTCATCATAACTTTGTTTAGAGTTAATGATGTCATTCTTAAGCTTGGTTTGTTTAGTAGATGGGAAATATTTGATTAGGAATTTAGTAGCCATCTCCGTCCATGACGCGATGGAATCTTTTTCCAATCCTTCAAACTATGTTTGTGCATGATGAGTGAGAGAATAGGGGAACAAGTATAGTCATACTATATCTTGTCCTATCCCTGGTTGTTTATAGGAGTTCGAAAGAGATATGAATTTATCAAGGTGAGAATTAGGATTGTCATTTGGTAATCCATGAAATTGACAGCCATTTTGGATGAGCTGTATAATGTGATGCTAATTCCAACGAGTGTCCTTGGATCTTTGTGAATCTGATTGGTCCCCCTTGACCTTCAATCGAGGGTTTGGTGTTTTCTGCTAGAGTAATGTGTAACGCCATTCGGTTTCTGATTCGTTCTTCTTTGCGTGCTTTAGAGATTATTACGTCTAGATCTGGTACGAATAACAACGGCCCTGGTCTAGATTGGGTTTGGGTCATGCACTGAGTATGCCCCCTTGTATTAAATCTCAGGTAGATATGCCAAGTTCCTAATTTAGTCTAAAGTAAACTAGAGTGATCTTAATCTAAGGTAGTCTAATGTAATCTAAGGTAACTTAAGGTAATCTAAGGTAATCTAAGGTAATCATCCTAAGTTTAGTTATGTTTTTGGTTCTTGCTACTGATTCCCTGGTATTTCGATAACAGAGCTTCGCACGAACTATTCAACAAAAGTGTGGCCAAATCGACTACGGAGAGGCAGGATCCTATTGGTTCCAATATAATTGGAAATTGTTCGAAAAATTCAACAACTAAGTCTGATATGGCTGATGTGTGCGAGGTGTAGTACGAAATACTATTATTTTTTACTACGAAATACTATTAAATACGATACAATTTACACAAGTTATTTATTTATTTATTGAATGGGATATACCTAAACCTTGCTACAACACTTATAGGCAGTGTACCTAATCGTAGAGTAGTGTAGTTTTTAGTAAGTCCGGTTCGTTCCACAGGGAGCTGGTTGAGTTTAACGCTATATTTTTAAAAACTATATTTGTATAAATATATAAATATATATATAAATATATATAAGTAGTATTATTATTATTATAAAGGGGAGTTTTACCATTTAATGACCAGTTTGTCGATTTTAAAACTTAAGTCACAATTAAAACCTAATGCAAAATATTAAATATAACTTAATTTAAAGCGTAAAGTAAATAATGATAATTAAAAGTGTGATAATTTAAAGTACAATAAATAAAATGACGATAAATAAAATGACAGTAAATAAAAGTATGATGAGATATAAATTAAGAGAATTATGCTTATTTAAACTTCCGTAATCATGATGTTTGACGTGTTGATTTTAATTTATTACCAAGGGTTAATTGTCCTTTGTCCTGGATTATTCGATATGTCCATCTGGTTTTGTCCATAATAGTCCATCGGTCATAATTATAAAGTGCGAAAGTATTCGTCAAATTACCCTTATACCCGAAGTCAAATATTCCAACTAATTGGGGATCTAACTGTAACAAGGTCTTAATACTTTGTTTAATGAATACACCAGGTTATCAACTGCGTGTAATCCAAGGTTTTAATTCTTTGTTAACAATTACACCAATTACCCTTGAATGTAATCCACCCCTGTTTTAATGAGTCCAGTGACTATTAATCCATTCCCGTGTCCGGTCAAATGAACAATTATCAGTATTTATAGATATCCCGCCCACCGTACTCAGTCAAGCGTATGTGGTTATATATAAATACGTCAACTTGTAATCTCTATATTAAATTAACAAGATATCATTTAGTTAATTAAATATAAAGCCCATTAATAGCCCTTAGTCCAATTTCCACAAGTGTCGGTTTTTTGTTCAAACCCCAATTATGGTCCAAAGCCCAATAACCCCATCTTAATATTTAGTCCAACATCACGATTACTTCGGCTTAAATAAGCATAATAATAACTTAGCTACGAGACATTAATTTAAAAAGGTTGAACATAACTTAAAATGAGTATTAATCGCGTAGTGTTACACGGACAGAGTTTTGACTTACAAACTTAAAACATTCGCTACTATAACCTTATTATTATTAACTTAATATTAAAATTATAATTATAATTATAAATATATAATTATATATTGAGAGAGTGAGAGATCAGATTGAATAAGGTGTGTTAAACTCGGCTGAATTCGTTCCAATTTATAGCACTTGGCCAGACATCTGGGCTCATGCGATTGCATGAAGTTTCTTCTTCATGGCCATGCGATCGCATGAAGTTTCTTCTTCATAGCCATGCGATCGCATGGCCACCTGGGACAACTCACATCAATTTTTTTTTCTAGTTTGCCGATGTTTTATTTAATAATATAATATAATATATATAATTTTATATAATTATATATATATATTATATTATATTCATGTGCATAGTTGACTTGTAATTTTAGCTCCGTTGAGTCGCGCGTTGATAGTTGGTTCAGGTCTCGGTTCCGTATTTTCGAACGTCCTTTCGTACGATTTAATATCTTGTACTTTGCGTTTCGGGGCTTGTACTCTTGTAATTTTTAGATGTTTCTCATCAATAAATTGAACCACTTGGATTGTACTTTGTACTTTTTAGCGTTTTGTTCGTTTGCGTCTTCAAATTGTTGAATCTGTCTTTTGTCTTCACCTTTTATTATTTAAACGAATATCACTTGTAAATAGAACAATTGCAACTAAAATCTTGTCTTTCTTGATGGATAATGCTATGAAATATGTGTTCGTTTTTAGCATTATCAAATATTCCCACACTTGAGCGTTGCTTGTCCTCTAGCAATATAGAACTCGAATATAACTTTACTAGAATCACTTCTTTATTCTTCACACTTTGTACATCAGTAATTTTGATACGGCAGTATGAACAATGATAGTAACGATGTGATTTACAGTCCCACATGACTATGAAAATTTAGATCCTTTAAGGAAATTAGATCTTTATGAAAATATTTGATCTTTTAAAAATTCAATCTATCTTTTACCCTAGATAAGTTTTTCGGAATAACCCTTCACCGGTGTTTGCAAAATATTTTTGTGGGTTTTGTGGGTTTCAGTTTTTAAAATTTTAGCTCAAAACTTGCGGTTTTGTGTCACCCACTTGCTAACCTTGTATTAGGAAAGAAACACGTCCAGTATACTTGCTCCGTATATTACCTTTCGGTAAACTACCATCCGATTGTAAAGGAAAGCGTTGAACAAGCAACTGTTAAGGCAATGTCTAATGACATGCAGATGTTCATGGTCCAAAAATGTGTCGGATGCAATTACTATCCTTTGTAGGAGAAATAGTAAAGATCACCCTATAATTTTTCGGTCTGGCACAAGGTCATGTCTTCGACCATGCTATGCAACCACCGTTCTTACGGTTGACACCCGATTTTGTTCAGGTGACCTAATGAATTCCAGGTAGTGACGACCCGAAAATTTTCGACCAAATTTAAACTTAATCTTTATATGGTTTCGACAAGATAAGCAAAATCTATTAAATTGAATCTCAAAATTTTAGAATTAGATTCATATAACCAATTACCCTTTTGACCATTACCGACGATTTACGAATAATTGTATGTTAATAATATGTAAATACATATATATAAATATAAATATAAGTGTATATATAACAATTTGAATTAATCAATTGGAATTAAAAATGTAAAATAATAAATAGAATAATTAAATATATATAAAAATATATATTATTGTGAATATATATATATATATATATATATATATATATATACATATATATATATATATATATATATATATATATATATATATATATATATATATATGAATTCTATAAATAACTATTATATTGTAAAGTATAAATAGTAAATATTCAATATATATATATATATATATATATATATATATATATATATATATATTATATAATTATCAAATATTACATATTTAATTACAAGTTAAAATAAATGTTATATTAATATTATTACATTTAATTTCATTATATTAGTATTAATATTAATATTAATATTATTATATTACTATTTAATAAAAGATATAAAATTTATACATTTATTTTGTTATAACCATTATAATTAGAAGTAAAAATTATAATTTGAAGTTATTATGATTATTTGTTATTATTATTTTCTTTATCAAAAATATTATTAGTATTATTATTATTTATAATTATTATTAATATAAATATTATTTTTACAAAAATATTTATTAATTATTAATAATAATTATATAGATTATATAAACTAAAATCGTGTAATCTGTTACCTGTATCAATCAAGCTGTAGTTAATTTTGTATTTTGTCCCTAAAGTGATTACCAGTCGAATGCAAATCTTCACTAAACAACAATCTTGATCAATTATATATAATACCTTCATCACAGCTGTGAAATAAAAAAAAAAGAGTACGACTCTGTTTTAAATCACCATCAATACTGTAATTGATTTTTGTTTCAGTCGAAATTTGTTACAGGTCTATATCAATCACGAATCTTACATTATATATATCATACTTTGCAATTGAAGAAGAATTAAAACTAATAAATAATATATATATATATATATATATATATATATATATATATATATATATATATATATATATATATATATATATATATATATATATATATATATATATATATATATATATATATATATATATATACAGCTCGCTATATCTCAGTATTTCAACTTTTTGGCAAAAACCCAATTTCGAATCAAATTTCAAAATGTATAAATGCAATTGTGTTTGAAATCTTCTTCTAAAACTATCTGCAAAGTTTCATAGTCCGAATCATCCTATCGAGTTTTAATTATCGAGTCTAAGTAATTTTATTAAAAAGTCAAAGATTGTGTTCATAGTGAAATTCGTAAAAGTTTTGATGTTTTGGATTAAATTGATGATTCAGAAAGAATACATGAACGATTTAGAACTTATTTCATGTTTTGACTTTTGTCTAATACCCTCTGGAATTCGAAAATCGGTTTAATGTTCATTTTTTTTCCTCCTCGAACAACAGTGCAGTTATTTTTTTTATTTTTTTCTCATTTTAAACTCTTTTGTCAAACAATAACCATCACATTTAATTATTCCAATTCTATATTGCTGTTTAATTCAACATATAATTTCATTGTTATAAAATTTGAATGGGTGGATTGGTTCTCTGGTCGACAGAAATAATGAAGGTGATGAAGAACAAAAATTACGGGTTTAATAAATATGAAATGGGTATTAAAACAGGAAAACAATGATGGCTCAATGGTTTGGTGTGGTGTGGGTAACTGAGAGGTCTCGGGTTCGAGTCTCGTACGGGACATTTCTTTTTAGAAAAACATTTTCGAAAGGGTATATACTTTTACTTCCATTTCCATTATCATTATTATTATTATTATTATTATTATTATTATTATTATTATTATTATTATTATTATTATTATTATTATTATTATTATTATTATTATTATTATTATTATTATTATTATTATTATTATTATTATTATTATTATTATTTTTATTATTATTATTATTATTATTATTATTATTATTATTATTATTATTATTATTATTATTATTATTATTATTATTATTATTATTGTTGTTGTTGTTGTTGTTGTTGTTGTTGTTGTTGTTGTTGTTGTTGTTGTTGTTATTATAAGTATTATTGTTATTGTTGTTATTATTATTATTATTATTATTAGTATTTTTATTTTTATTATTAAGTATTAGTTATCATTTATGATCATAGTCACAACTATGAATAATATTATTATTATTATGATTACTAATTTATCATTTTAGTACTACTATTATGATTATGATTATGATTAAGATTATTATTATTAGTTATTGTTATTTTGATTAGTATTAATCGTATTATAAATGATACAATTTATTAGTACCTTCATAGATATTAATACCATTTTATAAATAATAGGATTATTATTATTAACAAAAGTACCATTTTTAACAATATCGTTATTATTATCAGTAAATCATTATTATCAAAACTATCATTTTTGTTACAGATAAATATTTTGTACCTAAATTATACTTATTACATATATTATAATTATATTAATAGTTTATATACCTATATATCAAACACATCAACATTTTTTATATAAATACTTATATATAACAAACTAATGATTTTTAAATATAATACTAACCACATATATATAAATATATTAATATAACTAAATATATAAATATTAATCATTTTAAATATTTATACAACATAAATATATATATATATATATATATATATATATATATATATATATATATATATATATATATATATATATATATATATATATATATATATATATATATATATATATATATATATATATATATATATATATATATATATATATATATATATATATATATATATATATATATATATATATATATATATATATATATATATATAACATATAACTTAAGATATGATATAAGTATTTGTTATTAATGGAATTTAGTATAAATTCTATATAACTAAAAATATATTGATAATGCTAAAAAGGAACATATATTTAGTATCAATATCCTTCCAATATCTAAAGCTTTTAGTTGCAATTGTTCTATTTTTATGTAATATTCGTTTAAATAAATAAGTGCGAAGACAAAAGAAGAAAATGACGATTTGAAGACACAAATGACCAAAAAGCTCAACTGTACAAGATATAATTCAAGTGGTTCAATTTATTGATGAGAAACGTCTCAAAATTACAAGAGTACGAGCCGCAAAACGCAAAGTACAAGATATTAAATTATACGCAAGGACGTTCGAAAATCCAGAATCGGGACCTGAGCCAACTATCAACGCGCGACGCAACGGAGCTAAAATTACAAGTCAACTATACACAAGAATATAATATAATATTTAAATAATTATATAAATTATTTGTATATTATATATTATATTAAATAACGTCGACAAACTAGCAAACAAAAAATATGTGAGCTGGATCTGACGGCCATGCGATCGCATGGGAAATAGGCATAAAACTCATGCGAGTGCATGAGCCCATGCGAGTGCATGAGATTTGCACTAAAATCTCAAGCGACCGCATGAGTTACTGTAGCAGTCCAAGTTCTATAAAAAGTCAGTTTTTCGGACGAGTTATGTACAAGAGAATTCAATCTCTTACTCTCTTCAATATATATATATATATATATATATATATATATATATATATATATATATATATATATATATATATATATATTTATAATTTTAATTTTAATTTTAAATTAATAATAATAAGGTTATTTTAAGAATGTTTTACGAGTTTTAAGTCGAAATTCTGTCCGTGCAACGCTACGCGATTAATCACCACTGTAAGCTATGTTCTTCCTTTTTAAATTAATGTCTCGTAACTAAGTTATAATTATGCTTATTTGAGCCAAAGTAATCGTGATGTTAGACTAAATATTAAGATTGGGTTATTAGATTTTGTACCATAATTAAGGTTTGGACAAAAGACCGACACTTGTGGACATTGGACTATTGACTATTAATAGATAGGGGGTATTGTCTAATCGAATGACAACTCATTGGAATCTGTCGAACCTATCTTCAAATTAGTTAATCTAATAATTATTAAAATGATTATGTATGTTCTATTTAGTGACATTTATACGACATCTTTTACAATCATTTAATTAATTATTCGAGTTGGGTAATTGATTATTCATTCTGATCAAATGGGTAAATTAATATTCATATCTCATTAAAATAGGGGTGGATTACATACAAGGATAATTGGTGTAATTGTTAACAAAGTATTTAAACCTTGGATTACACGTAGTCGATAACCTGGTGTAATCATTAAACAAAGTATTAAAACCTTGTTACAGTTCGAATCCCTAATTAGTTGGAATATTTGACTTCGAAAATAAGGTTAATTTGACGAGCATTTTATAATTATGACCGATGGACTATTATGGACAAAAAACCAAATAGGTATCAAATAATCCAGGACAAAGGACAATTAACCCGGGTAATAATTAATTAAAATCAAAACGTCAAACATCATGATTACGGAAGTTTAAATAAGCATAATACTTTTATTTCATATTTCATCGTACCTTTATTTACTGTCATTTTAATTACTGCAATTTACTTTATCGCAATTTAAATTCTGTCATTTATATTATCGTCATTTATCTTTACGCTTAAAATATAAAATCGACAAACCGGTCATTTTACGGTAAAAACCCCCTTTTATAATAATATTACTATATATAATTATATATATTTTGTATAAATATAGTTGTTAAAAATATAGCGTTAAACTCAGCCGTCTCCCTGTGGAACGAACCGAACTTACTAAAAACTACACTACTGTACGATTAGGTACACTGCCTATAAGTGTTGTAGCAAGGTTTAGGTATATCCACTCTATAAGTAAATAAATAAATAACTTGTGTAAAATTGTATCGTATTTTATAGTATTTCGCAGTAAAATTATAACTATTTCGTACCCCTCTGCTTTAACATCAAGTTTTTGGTGCCGCTGCCGGGGACTCGGCGAAACGCTATATTTTTAATATATATTTGTAAAAATATAATTGTATATAATTTTTAGAAAAACAATATAAAATTAAAAAAAAAACATGGACTAGTGTTCCATGCGATCGCATGGATTAAAAGCCAAAACCCCATGCGATCGCATGGAGTGTCTGACAGGCTTGACCTGATGCATTAATTACGTAGGTTTTTATTATTATTATTATTTAATTTAATTAGGGTTTTAATTTAAATATTATTAATTTGTATTTAGTTTTAATATATAATTAGTAATATTAAGTTTCAATATTATTATTAAAAATATAGATTAATATTTTTATATAATAAAAATATAAAAATAATATTTTTATAATAATTGTAATTTTATCATTTTTAGTTTCTTTATATAAATTGTATATTTATATCGCTTAATTCGTAATTTTTATATTTGTCGTTTATAATTAGTTTTAAGTTTAGTTTTTCCGTAGTTATTTTTATACTTCTAGATTCTTAGGCTTTGCCGTAAAATCCCTTAAGTGCTTTTTCTTTAGATTTAGAATTTAGGCGCTTTAGAATTTTGCGATGCCGTTATAGATTTTAGTGCCTTTTAAGTAATTGCTGTTTTCCTATTAAAATTGCTTTTAAGTTTTAATAACTTTAGGTGCAACTTTTTAGATTTAGGTTTTAGACTTTTAAGTTTCGACGTTTTTCTTTCTTATTTTTATTTTTCGACCTTTTATTTTTCGACGTTTTTCGACGCGCTCTTTTTCTTTCTTATTTCTTGATGGTCTAGTTTTTAGGACATAGAATTTTCTATTTCTTCTCTAAAATTTCAAAACGAAAAATTATTTTAAGTGGTTAAATTGATAGACATCCAAAAATTTTTGGTTCGTAGTAATAGTTGGATTTGTTAGTGGCGAGTTGTGGGCTTCCGATTTAAAGGGTCCTGGCTACCTGCTGCATCTATTGGCTATTCGAAACGTGGGCAAAATTAGAAAAGTCTATTAATTTGATAGCTTATATAATTTTTATCTTTTATAACTAATAGGATATTCAGTGAATGCACCGAGCAAAATGTTCACCACCTTTTATACGTTCACCACCTGTAACTCGATCAAGACATCTAACCAATATTGTCGCCGTTGATTTTTCTTTAGAATCGTCATCTAGTCGACCAAGTACTCGAATTCAAATTTCCGATAATCCATTTTTTGAACCCGACTTCACAATTGAGAACCCGGAGGATATTCAAGGACAATTCAGAGATCCTGAACTACTAATCATTCCTCCTGAACCACTAATTACTCATCCAGAGATTGTCGAGGAAGAAACCATTAAATCAGAATCCTCTAGTGATTCAGATTCAACAAATTCAATTATGGAAGTAACGGAACCTCTAAGTATGGAAGACCGAATGAGAGCCACACGCACGGGCCAAGGTCATGCCATTATTAAGCCAGACATTAATGCGCCAGATTATGAAATCAAAGGACAAATTCTACACATGGTAACTAATCAATGCCAATATAGTGGTACGCCAAAAGAAGATCCAAACGAACATATTCGAACCTTTAATAGGATCTGTACTTTATTCAAAATCAGAGAAGTTGAGGATGAACAGATCTATCTCATGTTATTTCCCTGGACTTTAAAGGGAGAAGCCAAAGATTGGTTAGAATCGTTACCTGAATGGGCGATTGATACATGGGATGTGTTAGTTGAAAATTTTCTTAAACAATTCTTTCCGGCATCCAAAGCCGTGAGACTTCAAGGAGAAATTGTTACGTTCACACAAAAGCCAAATGAAACTCTATATGAGGCGTGGACAAGATTTGGAAAGTTGTTGAGAGGATGTCCGTAACATGGTTTAGATACTTATCAAATAGTACAAATATTTTACCAAGGATGCGATATTACTACACGAAAAGACATCGACATAACAGCTGGTGGTTCCATTATGAAGAAAACCGCTACTGAAGCTCACAAAATTATTGATAACACAGCCTCCCACTCACATGAGTGGCACCAAGAAAAAGATATCTTTCATTCATCTAAAGCGGCTAGAGCCGATTCTAGCCATGACTTTGATTCCGTTTCCGCAAAAATAGATGTTTTCGAGAGACGAATGGAAAAGATGAATAAAGATATTCACGCAATACGAATCAGTTGTGAGCAATGCGGTGGACCACACTTAACGAAAGATTGTCACATCGAGCAAACGATGGAACAACGTGAGAATGTTTCCTACATGAACCAAAGGCCGGGAAATAATTATAAAAATAATTATCAACCGCCAAGGCCAAACTTCAATCGAAATCAAAACATTCTTTACAATCCAAATGGACCCAACAATAACTCATATAACCAACAAGGTCCAAATAACCAACCAACTCTAAACAACACTTTCAATCAACAAAGACCTGGCTTGTATAAACTACCACAACAAATCGAAGAGAAAAAGCCAAATCTGGAAGAAATGATGTTAAAGATAATGGAATCTCAAACACAATTTATTACATCTCAAACCCAAAAAATGAGAGGTTTGATCAGTCATTAAGAACTCAACAAGCTTCCATTTTGAATCTCGAAAAACACGTAGGTACTCTTGCTAGCATGATGAGTGAGAGGAAACAAGGAAAGCTACTGAGTAATACTGAAGTAAATCTTCGGAATGAGAATGTTAATATGGTTTCAACAAATTCTGAAAAACCAGCTTCAGAAGATGGGAAGGTTTTAGATGTGAGTAACAATGAAGAAGTTACACCACCACCACCACCACCCGAGTATGTAAAGCCAGTGGTGGCATCATATAGACCACCCATCCCGTTTTCAAGAAAAGGAGTTGAGTATGAGCAAGTGATAGGTAATAAAGTTTGTGATACCTCTGGAAAGAAGAAGAAGAAAAATAAGAAAATGCAAGAAACAAAAACCGTAGAAGTAAACCCGGTGAAGACAGTTCCACCAAAACCTCCACCCAGGTTAGGTGATCCGGGTGAATTTATTGTTCCTTGTCTGCTTAGTGATTGTGTCATGTATGATGCACTAGCAGATTTAGGTGCGAGTATAAGTGTTATGCCTCTTTCATTATATAAGAGATTAGGAGTAGGTGAGTTAAGTCCAACGGAAATGAGTGTTCGACTATTTGATCAAACTATTAAACACCCAGTTGGAATTGCTGACAACCTACCCATTCAAGTGGGTAATTTAACCTTTCTAGTCAAATTCATTGTCATTGACATAGAAGAGGACTCAAACATTCCTCTAATTTTAGGTCGACCATTCTTAGCATCCACCGGGGTGTTATTTGATGTAAGAGAGGGTAGAATGACACTTAGTAATGATGAAAAATCAATCACTTTTGTGAGTCGAAAGTCTAAATCTCCACCAACCAAAACCGTTGAACCAACAAAAATGATTGGTAAGAACCATGTTGTTTTACCAACTCCAACGGTACTGCCTAGCAATAATAAAAAGCCTAAGTGTGGGGAAGAGGAAGTAAAACCTAATGATGACTTGATAACAAAGAACCTCCTTGTTGATACGAAATTAAATGACTCCGTTATTAATAGTTCAATGAAGAAACTTATTAAACGGATTCGCGATGCTAGAACCAAGGGGAACTTTAAGTTATGTAACCGGTTAGTATCCAATCTATCGCCTAAAGAAAAGGCAAAACTAGTTGAATTTGTGGATATTACACAGAAATCCGACCAGTGGCTTAAAGCAAAAGTCACAGATATGCAAGTTGATTATGGTCCAACAGAAATTGACAATGAAGTTAATCACAATTTTGACACCACAGCTACCTAAGTGTGGGGAGATTCAAATGTTCTAAAAAGAAAATGCTGTCTAGAGTTAGTTGTTCTGTTCTCGGGTAGTTCCGAGAATAGAATCTGATTGGTCTTTTACACTAGCAGACACTAAAGAACTAGTTTTCTCCCCCCATTCTAATTTTTTTTGTTTTATAGGTTTAATTTTAAATTAATATGCATTTTTTTTAAATTTAAGTTTTGTGTGAATTTAAAAACAAAAATTACTTTATTTCATTAAGTTTAAAAAAATGATTTCTAAAATTCAACTTAAGTTGAAGACCAGGTCATGGAACCGAAATTGCTTTACCCGAGGGCGGAGCGAAAAATTTTGTTATCATTATTTTTAATTTTATTGATCTAAAGTATACCAAAAAAATTAAAAAACCCAAAAAAATCTTTGCTTTTAAAACAATCGCTTTAAAAACGACAAATTTTAAATTTTGTCAAGAGACGGACTAGGTAAACATACCGAAATTACCTAAAGTAAAAGGAAACAAAATTTTAAAAAAATTATTCATTTAAATTGTTTTAATAAATAAAGGTTTTTATAAAAAAAAATTTTATATATTTTATATATATGTTTGTAGTTTGTCATATGTACAAAACAGGGTAAAACATCGCACTTTCAAAGACTGACATTAAGTTCAGCAAAAGCTACTAATTTTGATGACAAGACGCAAAATATCAAATGTGATATAAAATAATATGTTTGCAAACTCGGTATTTTTAATCACTTTTCTACACTAATCACCCTCATGAATTTATAATTATAATCTGATTTCATGCAAATGAGGGCATTGCATGATCTCAAGTGCGGGAAAGGGTTATAAATTCTCTCGGATTTACACTTAGTTTAATTGCCAAATTTTGTGAAAAATTTGAAAAATTTTCAACTAAATGAATTCAAAATCATGTTTATACATATTTATGAATGATAAAATTAGCTGTTAATGCCGAAATTATTGTTACCTCGGAGAGAACATAAATGGAGAAACAACCCAAAACGTTAGAATTCATTTAAAATGGAATAGAAGAGAATAAAAATGCAAAGAAAAGAATAAATAAAAGCTAAGTGTGGGAAGAATTTACCAATTTATTTAAAACACATATCACATATTTGGTACAGATTATTGCAGGTACTTTTGCTTTGGACTAAACTAATCAGTTTTACCCGATTTATTGTAATACCTTTGAAAGAATAGATGGATCTACATGATGAATCAATTCCATCATTAAAAGAAAGTAAAGTCTTCCGAAATAGACACGCGCTTCTTGATTTAGGTCAGGAAGTTGTCGTCCAGACCAGCTGTAGGTTGACGAAAAATCTAGAAAAGTCATCTCTAAAATCAGCAGGAAATCCACGGACCTCAACATCAAACAGGGTCGCCAAGTGGTCAGACTTATCCTATCCATGAGAGGATCGGTCTCGTAAAATGGGGAGGGCGCCGTGCAAATTAACTTGATAAGACTAATGAATCAGACCCCCAGAAAGGATAATCTCCTTAAAGATTAAAAATCAGCTATTAAGCCTGATATTACTCAATCCTTGAGATTGACTTTAAAGATTGAGAATTACAAACTCATGGAATTCAATGATATCTAAACTCGAGCTTGAACGAGAAAATATTTTGATCAATATTAAAACCGATTTGTTTTCTGAAAACCCATTTTCAATGCGTTCATTACCATTGAACGTAAAATCCTAGAAATTCATTAGGCCACCTGAACCAAATCGGGTGTCAACCGTAAGAACGGTGGTTGCATAGCATGGTCGAAGACAGGACCTTGTGCCAGACCGAAAAACTATAGGGTGATCTTTACTATTGCTCCTACAAAGGATAGTAATTGCATCCGACACGATATAGACCATAATCAAAAGCATGTCAAGGGACATTGCCTTAACAGTTGCTTGTTCAACGCTTTCCTTTACAATAGGACGGTAGTTTACCGAAAGGTAATATACGGAGCAAGTAAACTGGACGTGTTGCTTTCCCAATACAAGGTTAGCAAGTGGGTGACACAAAACCGCCAGTTTTGAGCTAAATTTTTCAAATATGAAACCCACAAAACCCACAAAAACAATTTGCAAACACCGGTGAAGGGTTATTCCGGAAAACTTATCTAGGGTAAAAGCTAGAATGAATTTTTAAAAGATCAAATGTTTTCATAAAGATCCAATTTCCTTAAGGATCTAAATTTTATAAGTCATGTGGGACTGTAAACCACATCGTTACTATCATTGTTTATACCACCGTATCAAAATAACTGATGTATAAAGTGTGAGAATAAAAGAGTGATTCGAGTGAAGTGTGATTTAATTTCAAATTTTGTATTGCTTGAGGACAAGCAACGTTCAAGTGTGGGGATATTTGATAATGCTAAAAAAGAACATATATTTAGTATCAATATCCTTCCAATATGTAAAGCTTTTAGTTGCAATTGTTCTATTTTTATTTAATATTCGTTTAAATAAATAAGTGCGAAGACAAAAGAAGAAAACGACGATTTGAAGACGCAAATGACCAAAAAGCTTAAATGTACAAGATATAATTCAAGTGGTTCAATTTATTGATGAGAAACGTCTCAAAATTACAAGAGTACGAGCCGCAAAATGCAAAGTACAAGATATTAAATTATACGCAAGGACATTCGAAAATCCGGAACCGGGACCTGAGCCAAGTATCAACGCGCGATGCAACGGAGCTAAAATTACAAGTCAACTATGCACAAGAATATAATATAATATTTACATAATTATATAAATTATTTATATATTATATATTATATTAAATAACGTCGACAAACTAGCAAACAAAAAATATGTGAGCTGGATCTGACGGCCATGCGATCGCATGGGAAATAGGCATAAAACTCATGCGAGTGCATGAGCCCATGCGAGTGCATGAGATTTGCACTAAAATCTCATGCGACCGCATGAGTTACTGTAGCAGGCCAAGTTCTATAATAAGTCAGTTTTTCGGACGAGTTATGTACAAGAGAATTCAATCTCTTACTCTCTTCAATATATATATATATATATATATATATATATATATATATATATATATATATATATATATATATATATTTATATTTATATATATATTTATAATTTTAATTTTAATTTTAAATTAATAATAATAAGGTTATTTTAAGAATGTTTTACGGGTTTTAAGTCGAAATTCTATCCGTGCAACGCTACGCGATTAATCACCACTGTAAGCTATGTTCTTCCTTTTTAAATTAATGTCTCGTAACTAAGTTATTATTATGCTTACTTGAGCCAAAGTAATCGTGATGTTAGACTAAATATTAAGATTGGGTTATTAGATTTTGTACCATAATTAAGGTTTGGACAAAAGACCGACACTTGTGGACATTGAACTATTGACTATTAATAGATAGGGGGTATTGTCTAATCGAATAACAACTCGTTGGAATCTGTTGAACCTATCTTCAAATTAGTTAATCTAATAATTATTAAAATGATTATGTATGTTCTATTTAGTGACGTTTATACGACATCTTTTACAATCATTTAATTAATTATTCGGGTTGGGTAATTGATTATTCATTCTGATCAAGTGGGTAAATTAATATTCATATCTCATTAAAACAGGGGTGGATTACATACAAGGATAATTGGTGTAATTGTTAACAAAGTATTAAAACCTTGGATTACACGCAGTCGATAACCTGGTGTAATCATTAAACAAAGTATTAAAACCTTGTTACAGTTCGAATCCCTAATTAGTTAGAATATTTGACTTCGGGAATAAGGTTAATTTGACGAGCATTTTATAATTATGACCGATGGACTATTATGGCAATAAACCAAATTGGTATCAAATAATCCAGGACAAAGGACAATTAACCCGGGTAACAATTAATTAAAATCAAAACGTCAAACATCATGATTACGGAAGTTTAAATAAGCATAATACTTTTATTTCATATTTCATCGTACGTTTATTTACTGTCATTTTAATTACTGCAATTTACTTTATCGCAATTTAAATTCTGTCGTTTATATTATCGTCATTTATCTTTACGCTTAAAATATAAAATCGATAAACCGGTCATTAAACGGTAAAAACCCCCTTTTATAATAATATTACTATATATAATTATATATATTTTGTATAAACATAGTTGTTAAAAATATAGCGTTAAACTCAGCCGTCTCCCTGTGGAACGAACCAAACTTACTAAAAACTACACTACTGTACGATTAGGTACACTGCCTATAAGTGTTGTAGCAAGGTTTAGGTATATCCACTCTATAAATAAATAAATAACTTGTGTAAAATTGTATCGTATTTTATAGTATTTTGCAGTAAAATTATAACTATTTCGTACCCCTCTGCTTTAACATCATATATATAAATAATTCAAACTAATAAAGGATATTATGTGATTCTATTAAATGTTTTAATACGTATACAATTGATATAGGTTCGTGAATCCGAGGCCAACCTTGCACTTGTTCAATGCCATCATATGCTTAATTACTACGAAATACAATATTGTGAGTTTCATTTGCTCCCTTTTACTCATTATATTTTTGGGACTGAGAATACATGCGTTGTTTTATAACTATTTTACTAAATGCTTTTGAGATACATATTTTTGAACTGAGAATACATGAACTGCTTCTATAAACGTTTGACGAAATAGACCAAATATTCAAAACTACATTATATGATAGAATTATTTAGATTCAGAGGTTTGACTTATATAAAGATTGTATTATCGACCATCGGTGAGATGATTTCGTCATTGCACTACGTGTTAGCTACCGATTTGGTTCGAATTTTGTAGTTAGTAACGGTGAGATGATTTTGTCATTGCACTATGCATTAGCTACCATTTTAGCTACCCTCGGTGAGATGATTTCGCATTGCACTACGCGTTAGCTACCGTTGTATTATATTGTATTCGATTTTGTAGTTAGTAACGGTGAGATGATTTTGCATTTCACTACGCACTAGCTACCGTTTTAGCTACCCTCGGTGAGATGATTTTGCATTGCACTACGCACTAGCTACCGTTGTAAAATTATATTGTATTAACTACCACGGTGAGATGATTTTGTAATTGCACTACGCATTAGCTACCGTTGGTGAGTTGTTTGAAAGGTTCCAGTGTTCTTCATATGAATGATTTTTACAGCAGTGAGCAGACCGGCACAGATTGTTTTTTCGAAATATGAGTATCTTCTGGTCAATTATATAATTGGAAATGATTGTTTATGATAAACTAATGAACTCACCAACCTTTTGGTTGATACTTTAAAGCATGTTTATTCTCAGGTATTAAAGAAATCTTCCGCTGTGCATTAGCTCATTTTAAGGATATTATTTGGAGTCATTCATGGAATATTTCGAAAGACGTTGCATTCGAGTCGTTGAGTTCATCAAGATTATTATTAAGTCAATTATAGATGGATATATTATGAAATGGTATGCATGCCGTCAACTTTCAATGTAATGAAAGTTTGTCTTTTTAAAAACGAATGCAATGTTTGTAAAATGTATCATATAGAGGTCAAGTACCCTGCGATGTAATCATATGTTATTGTATTCGTTCTTATGGATTAGGACGGGTCGTTATGTGACACCGCTAAATTTTTTTTTTATATACATACGTGGCGGAAGCATAATATTACTTAAATACGATATCCACATTAACTATTGTTAATACAACCTGTGTCACGTGTCATTATAAAATACTTGTTTATACGGAGAAGACGTATTTACAATACATTTACAAAGTATCACTGTTTAAACAAAACAAGACAACATCAGAGTTGACTCCTGTCAAACATAACATCACCATGCCCGTCTTCTCCCAAAAGCACAATCTACAAAAGCTATCAACCTGCAGGGAGGAGATGGAGGGGAATTAGCACGAAGCTAAGTGAGTAGGACTAGCTACAGGCCATAGCATACAGAAGTGTTATACTAATCATGTCACAATAGTCTAACACACAAACATCACCCAAGTGCCGTCTACAGAGACTCTGGCGGCTCGGCCAAACCATTAACCACCAGCTGATCGGACTGGGGCTTACCAGAAGTTCCTCCACCACCGTATGTATATACATAATCCACACCCGACGGACGCGTCATTCACATATATATACACCACGGCTGTCTAGGCCACCACATGAGGAACCCAACCCACAGGTTGATCTCTCCTACCGAGGCCACCACCCAATAGGGACGCACTGGGCTCCAGTAGACAAGCATCAACCAACATGCAGTCATCACAATGTACTAACTATCCACAACAATAAGTATATCTAACAAGCATGGCAGTCATAATATAACATGCTACTATATACTATATTCTCCATTTAGTCCCACTCACCGATTTCCAGCAAATGAGAAGGTGTTCAGCTATCTAATCACTGAACCTTCTCTTTCTCCTTTTCTCCTTAAACGAATCAGTGAATCACAAGGAACACAAAGATATGAACAATTTGAGCTCTAGGTAAAGATTAAGGATTAGGGTTTGAAGTAGGTGAGGGAGATGAAGAACGGGTGATGTAGTGACTCGTCCTAATCCATCTGGACGAATACATTACATTTGGTTACATCGCGAGGTTTTGACCTCTATGTGATACGTTTTGTAACATTGCATTCGTTTGAAAAGGTATTTCATAAATGAATATATAAATTCCAGGTTTTTAACATCTGATGATTCCTACGTATAGATAATCACCATTTAAATGGTTTACAATAATACATCTGTTGACAATACAGTCAAAATAAGGTACATGGTGAATGCAAGTTTCTTGTATATAGCATGTATAACTCCAAGCACATATCTTGTATCACGTATAAGCAAACAGCGGAAGACTTCTAGAAATCTGAGAATAAACATGCTTCAAGTGTCAACACAAAGGTTGGTGAGTTCATAGTTTTAGTGTTTCGTATAATCTGTATATAAAAGTGGATCACAAGATTTCAGTTGTTTTATCCAAAACGTTTATCAGGTTTGTGAGTTAATGTTTCACATCATCTGCATATAAAAGTAAACCACAAGGTTCCAGTTGTTTTCATTCAAAACGTTTATCAATAGGTTTTACATAAAAGGTGGACCACAAGATTTCAGTTGTTTCATCCGAAACGTTTATTAATTGGTTCTACAAAGTTGAGCACCCTGGTAACCAAGCCTTAACGTTTATAATAAGTACCCCTCGTTTAACATGCAACCAACATGTACAATACACGCAATCCAACGTGTACTAACTTCAAATAGCATACGTCTGTTTTATAGTTCAGGCTAGAGTTTCTTTCTATACCTGGAACAGACGGGGATGTCAAACCCTATGGATCCATATACTACTACTCACGCCCACCAGTTCTTATAACTGGCAGTTAACAGTTACCAAAGCTAAGGGATTTTCGGTTCAAACTCGGTGTAGAATTAAGTATGTGCTTGTATCCATTGCGTTTAAAATAAAGTGCATGTATTCTCAGCCCAAAAATGTATAGAGAAAAAGGGATCATATGAAACTCACGCATATAAATATTGTAAATCAGTTTATAAAGCATTTGCATGTATTCTCAGCCCAAAAATGTAGAGAGTAAAAGGGATCATATGAAACTCACGCATATAAATATTGTAAATCAGTTTATAAAGCATTTGCATGTATTCTCAGCCCAAAAATGTAGAGAGTAAAAGGGATCTTATGAAACTCACGCATATAAATATTGTAAATCAGTTTATAAAGCATTTGCATGTATTCTCAGCCCAAAAATGTAGAGAGTAAAAGGGATCATATGAAACTCACTGTTTAATATTGATATACAATATTGCAGGAAAGCACGTAGACGCATCGGAGATGATAAACACTAGGTTTGATTCACAAATGTACCCCGAACATTACCCATAACCTCCTTGGTAATAACCCATAATTTTCCTTAGCTCTAGCTTGCTAGAAAACTTGTTTTGAAAATTACTTGGACAGCACTCCGTCGTAATATTTTATGTACATTATTATTTTTGTATCGCAAAAATAATAATATAATACTAATAATAAAAACAATAAGATTTATAATAATCTTATTAATAATAATAATAATAATAATAATAATAATATAAATATAAATATAAATATACGGAGTAATATAGATGGATATGTGAGATGTGTGTGTGAAAGAAGCCAGACTCTATCAAATTTATAATGTGGCCTGAGATTCCAATCCATGCGATCGCATGGATGTTGTGAGTGGTCTTCATGCGATCGCATGGCCACAACTTACAGCTCATAAACTTTTGTACACTAGCTTGTCGACATAATTTAATATTAATATAATATATATAATTTAAATAATTAATTATATATTATATTAAATTCACGTGCATAGTTGACTTGTAATTTTTGTTCCGATAAGTCGTACGTGGTTACTCGACTTATGTCCCGGTTCTAGTTTCTCGAATGTCCTTTCGTACGCTGAGAAAACTTGCATTTTACATTTCGTGACTCGTACCTTTGTTAAAATATAGCCTTAAATTATCCCTAAACTATACCACTCATAGTATATCTTAAACTTTCAAATGTTTTGGTCATTTACTTCTATAAATCATCGTCTCGCTATTTGTTAATATATATATAATATATACATTTTCATTTTGAAATAGTGTTTTACTGTAGCAAAGTCAATTTTTACTGTAGCAATTCACTGTAGCAAAGTCAATTTCACTGTAGCAAATAGTGATTTTCGAAAACACTGTAGCATTTTGAGTAATGTGGCAATTTGAAAACACTGTAGCAAATTAGTGTTTAACTGATTCATCTTAAACGCTTTAGTTAACTTATCTAAATATCAATCGAATCAATAAACGAATGTTACTATCGTTTATTATATATATGTATATATCTTTTTAATATACATATATCAGTTTTTAAATACACATTGGAAGTTATTTATAAATAAATTTTAATAATAAATATTTCAACTTATCATATATATTCAAATAGATATTTAAACCAAATAAGTTTAATGTACGGTATCAAACAATTAATACATTGTTACCTTTTCATGTTATAGTATATATGTATCTATTTACATATAATTGTTCGCGAATCGTCGAAAACAACCGAAGGGTATTTAAATATATAAAAGTAATTCAAAAATTTTGAGATTCAGTTTTACAGACTTTGCTTATCGTGTTGGAAATGTTAATCATACAAAGATTAAGTTTAAATTTAGTCGAAATTTCTGGGTCATCACAGGTGAGTTTGGGAATTTTCTAGAAATGGGAAGAAATGAGCTGCACTAGTCACTTAATTTAGATTAATTTCCCACACTGTGCAACACACGGGTATTTATCAGTTATCTGATATCTTTCGCACATCATTTGGTAGCCCAAACGAAGTCCAAACTAAATAAACAAACATGTTCTGTGACCATTGTCACAAACTGGTCCTAATCACATCATTAAATAATAATAAATATTAAATAGAAATAAAAGCATATAATAACGCAATACAAACTTAAGGGCAAAATAGTAATCTTACAACTAGGCCCGATTGAGGATGTTACAAATCTACCCCCCTTAAGAAGATTCCGTCCTCGGAATCTGGTCAAGGTCAAACAAATGGGGATAGCGCGCTCTCATTAACTCCTCAGTTTCCCACGTCAAGTTAGAACCTAAACCATTCCACTAACACCATTGGAATCTGTTTCTTTCTTAACTTTGTGACTTTCTTGTCCACTATTCTAACCGGTTCTTCTACTAGTTTCTTAGTTAAATCAACTTTCAAGTCTTTCAATGGAAGAATCTGACTTTCATCGTCTACTTTGCATTTTCTCAAATAACAAACATTGAATGTGTTGTGTATTCCTGCTAACTCTGATGGAAGATCTAAAACAACAGTCTGATCATTCAAAATTTCTTTGATCGGAAATGGTCCAATAAATCTCGGTGCTAGTTTACCACGCTTACCAAATCTGATCACCCCTTTCCACGGCGAAACTTTCAAATATACACGATCACCTACATTAAATATCACCGGACGTCTGCGCGGATCAGCATACATCTTTTGTCTATCTCTAGCTGCTTTTAACTTTTCACGTGCAATTTTGACCTTTTCTGCGGTTATTTGAACAATTTCTGGACCTGCAAATTGTTTCTCGCCTGCTTCTAACCAACATGTCGGAGTTCTGCATTTTCGACCATATAACATTTCATACGGTGGCATTCCGATACTCGAATGATATGAATTGTTGTAAGCAAACTCTATCAGTGGAAGATGCGAATCCCAAGAACCACCATATTCTAAGACACATGCTCTCAACATGTCTTCTAACGTTTGAATCGTTCGTTCACTCTGACCATCTATTTGTGGATGATATGCTGTACTTAAATTCACACGCGTACCCAGATTCTGTTGTAAACTGTTCCAAAAGTTCGATACAAACCTAGTATCTCTATCGGAAACTATTGACAACGGTATACCATGTCGACTAACGATCTCTTTCAAGTACAATTCTGCCAAATCACTTAACGAAGCTGTTTCACGAGTAGCTAAAAAGTGAGCACTCTTTGTTAAACGATCCACAATCACCCAGATCATGTCGTGTCCCTTCTGGGTTCGGGGTAACTTGGTTACAAAATCCATCGTTATATGATCCCATTTCCACTGAGGAATTTCTAACTGTCTTAGAGATCCATACAGTTTCTGATGTTCTGCCTTAACTTGTGCACAAATATGACATTTTTCGACAAAATTCACAACATCTGTCTTCATTGTCAGCCACCAATACAATGTTTTCAAGTCTCTATACATCTTTGTACTACCTGGATGCACTGATAATCTCGATTTATGCGCTTCAGTAAGGATTAAATCCCTCAAATCTCCAAGCATAGGCACCCAAATTCGATCTTTATAGGTCTTTAATCCTCTAGAATCATTGCATAGGTCAAATTTTCTTTTAGTCATTTGTTCAGTCTTTAGGTTTTCGTCATTCAAAGCTACTAACTGAATAGTTTTCAATCGATCAATCAAGTCTGAAACTATTTCAATTCTCATAAATATAACATTTTCGATGGTTTTCTTGCGACTCAGAGCATCTGCGACCACATTTGCTTTACCCGGATGGTACTTAATCTCACAATCGTAGTTTTTAATCAATTCTAAACATCGATGTTGATGCATATTTAATTCTTTCTGCGAAAAGATATATTGAAGACTCTTATGATCTGTATAGATTTCACAATGTGTACCATACAAATAATGTCTCCAAAGCTTCAAAGCAAACACAACTGCAGTTAACTCTAAATCGTGAGTAGGGTAGTTTCGTTCATGATTCTTCAATTGTCGTGAAGCATACGCTATAACTTTATTTCTCTGCATCAAAACACAACCCAGACCTGCACATGACGCATCGCAATAGACCACAAAATCTTCTGTTCCCTCTGGTAAAGCTAAAACCGGCGCTTGACATAACAACTGTTTGAGAGTCTGAAAAGCCTTTTCTTGTTCATCAGTCCATCGAAAGGCTAAATCTTTTCTAGTTAACTTATTCAATGGACCTGCTATTTTAGAGAAGTCTTTGATAAATCGGCGGTAATAACCTGCTAAACCCAGAAAACTCTTAAAATCTGTCCGCGTTTTCGGTGAGTTCCAATTCATTACGGCCTCTATCTTAGACTGATCTACTTTAATACCCTGTTCACAAATCACATGACCCAGAAACTGTACTTCCCGCAACCAAAATTCACATTTGGAGAACTTAGCGTACAATTGTTCCTGTTTCAAAAGTTCTAACATCAACCTCAGATGCGTAGCATGATCTTTCTCAGTTTTCGAATATATCAAGATATCATCTATGAAGACAATCACAAACTTGTCAAGATACTGACAACACACCCTGTTCATTAAATCCATAAACACTGCTGGCGCGTTTGTTAACCCGAATGGCATAACTAAAAATTCATAATGACCATATCTAGTTCTAAACGCTGTTTTCGGTATATCATTCTCTGCAACACGTACCTGATGATACCCTGAACGTAATTCAATCTTTGAAAAGTAGGAAGCACCCTGTAACTGATCAAATAAGTCATCTATTCTGGGTAACGGATACTTATTCTTGATTGTTCTCTTGTTTAAATCACGATAATCTATACACATACGAAGCGACCCATCTTTCTTTTTCACAAACAACACAGGAGCACCCCACGGTGAAGAACTTGGTCGGATAAACCCCTTATCTAACAATTCCTGAATCTGAGACATCATTTCTCGGATTTCTGATGGAGCTAATCTGTAAGGAGCTTTTGCAACTGGCGTAGCACCTGGAACCAAATCAATTTTATACTCTACTTCACGTACTGGAGGTAACCCTGGTAAATCATCTGGAAATACTTCTGGAAATTCTGACACAACGGGAATATTGGTCACCTGCTTCTTTTCTTTCTTAACATCAATCACGTAGGCTAAGAATGAATCACACCCTTTCGTTATCGACTTCTGAACTTTCATTAAGGAAACCATAGGAAAGTTAAATCCACTGCGCTCTCCCCTAGCTATCACTCGGGATCCGTCAGCCAAACGGAAAGAAATCATCTTCTTATCACACTTAATATTAGCCCTATTAGCTCTTAACCAATTCATGCCTATGACTACATCAAAGCTAGGTATAGGCATCAACAAACAGGTTAAAGGAAAGGAATGGCCATCAATTTCGATGGTAATTCCAGACACAGATGATGTGCATGGAACCATTTTACCATTAGCTACTTCTATTCCCAAAGGCGCATCTAACATCCTAACAGACAACTTCAACTTATCACAGAAGCCTAAGGACATAAAAGATCGATTCGCTCCAGAATCAAATAACACACGAGCTGGCAAGGAATTAACCAAGAACATACCGGTAATGACATCATCGGTAGTGGTTGCACATCTACCGTCATCTGAAATGCCCTTGCCTCTGCTGTTGAAGGATTCTTTCTCTTCTGCCCGGCGGTAGAAGCAGAAGATCCCCCAGAAGTTGATGACCTCGCCCCTGACCCTGCCCCAGAACCAGCTCTTGACGCAGATGGACAATTCGCTGATCTATAACCTACCTGATGACAAGTCCAACATACATCGGACTTAAAGGAACAAGTTGTTGTTTCATGACCTAGTACTCCACATCTCAAGCATCTTCGGGTCATTGGAGAACATGGACCGGCATGAGTCGACTTACAAACATTACACCAACCAGACTGACTAGAACCCGATCCACTCATACCAGATTTACTTTTCTGTTTAAACCCACCTGACTTCTTACCACGAAATCCTGATTGCTTACTTGATTGCTGAGTAGACTGACCACCAGTTTGACTTTATGATTTTCCCCCAAAAGGTCCACCTTTTGAACTTTCTCTTTTCACTGCCATTATATCACCTTCTGTCACTTTAGCCATCTCATGAGCCTGTGCCAATGTGGTTGCAAATCTCGCAACTGTTCTATATTTTGGCTTAATCACCCGCATAAAATGCTGAATCTTATCCTTTTCAATCGGTACCCACTGTTGAACAAACCTTAGCTTAGATGTGAAATCTCTGAAAACCTCATCAATCGTCATACTTTCTATCATCTTCATACTCAGAAACTCGGTTTTCAATCTTTCCATCTCATACTCAGAACAATACTGCTCACGAAATTTAGCAGCAAATTGTTCCCAGGTAATTTGACTGATCTGTTCTTTAGGTAAATATGCAGTGATAGAGTCCCACCATTCCATTGCTTCACCTTTGAGAAGTCTACTTGCAAACAGTACCATAGATTCAGGCTCACAGAAACATGCTTCTAATGCTCGTTCCACTTCTCTTAACCAATTGAGCGTCGCTGTAGGGTTTGTGTGACCAATGTACTCAGGGGGTTTGCAGTCCATAAACTGTTTATAGGTACACTTCCTTCTTGTCTCAGGGACTTGAAATGGATACATCATTTGATTAGGAAAAGTCTGGTTAAACGAAATGGCATTTGATAGTTTTGATAGGTATTTTGTGGAAATTGTGACTGAGAACTTCCACCGGATTGATTATAAAAGTTAGGAGGAAAGGTTGTATTTAACGCAGTGGTATTAGGGTTCCATTGCGCCCGTTCTTGTTCCAATTCCTTAATTTTCTCCTGAGCTTCTAGTAACCGACTTTGAAGTTCTATTACTTCTTGAGAAGTTTCTTCTTCTGAAGACACATGTCCATCTTCGTCAGGGGCTCTAAATGTACCAGTTCCAGGGGCAGCAGGGCCAGTAGCGTTAGCTTCGTTATCTGTCATTGCTGCAGTACCACAACACTCACACCAAAGCTTAGTATAAATTCTGTTAGTACTAACAACTAACACATATCCTGTCCTAGTACTCACTTAACCCATCCCCAGCATGTTATGTTTGACATGACTCTTCTAAGTTTGGGAATATGACATGTAGATCACAATGTACATGCTGCCAAACTCAGCTCTGATACCAACTTGTGACACCGCTAATTTTTTTTTATATATACATACGTGGCGGAAGCATAATATTACTTAAATATGATATCCACATTAACTATTGTTAATACAACCTGTGTCACGTGTCATTATAAAATACTTGTTTATACGGAGAAGACGTATTTACAATACATTTACAAAGTATCACTGTTTAAACAAAATAAGACAACATCAGAGTTGACTCCTGTCAAACATAACATCACCATGCCCGTCTTCTCCCAAAAGCACAATCTACAAAAGCTATCAACCTGCAGGGAGGAGATGGAGGGGAATTAGCACGAAGCTAAGTGAGTACGACTAGCTACAGGCCATAGCATACAGAAGTGTTATACTAATCATGTCACAATAGTCTAACACACAAACATCACCCAAGTGCCGTCTACAGAGACTCTGGCGGCTCGGCCAAACCATTAACCACCAGCTGATCGGACTGGGGCTTACCAGAAGTTCCTCCACCACCGTATGTATATACATAATCCATACGTGACGGACGCATCATTCACATATATATACACCATGGCTGTCTAGGCCACCACATGAGGAACCCAACCCGCAGGTTGATCTCTCCTACCGAGGCCACCACACAATAGGGATGCACTGGGCTCCAGCAGACAAGCATCAACCAACATGCAGTCATCACAATGTATTAACTATCCACAATAATAAGTATATCTAACAAGCATGGCAGTCATAATATAACATGCTACTATATACTATATTCTCCAGTTAGTCCCATTCACCAATTACCAGCAAATGAGAAGGTGTTCAACTATCTAATCACTGAACCTTCTCTTTCTCCTTTTCTCCTTAAACGAATCAGTGAATCACAAGGAACACAAAGATATGAACAATTTAAGCTCTAGGTAAAGATTAAGGATTAGGGTTTGAAGTAGGTGAGGGAGATGAAGAATGGGTGAGTTTGAGAATTTTCTAGAAATGGGAAGAATTGAGTTGCACTAGTCACTTAATTTAGATTAATTTCCCACACTGTGCAACACACAGGTATTTATCAGTTATCTGATATCTTTCGCACATCATTTGGTAGCCCAAACGAAGTTCAAACTAAATAAACAAACCTGTTCTGTGACCCTTATCACAAACTGTGACAACCCGGAAATTTCCAACCAAATTTAAACTTTAATCTTTATATGTTTCCGACACAATAAGCAATATTTGTTAAGTTAAATTTCAAGAATTTTAAACTATGTTCATACATTCATTCAACCTTGACAAAGTTCCAACGATTCACGAACCATTAAACGAATATGATTATATATGTATATGTGTATATATATTATAACTTGAAACGTAAACAAAATATTAGATTAAATACTTTATATGATTGTATCTGTTTCAAAATGTTTATCAATGGAATTAGAAGATAAGATCAAATGATTGAATTATCAGATATATTAAATTATGATTACAAGTCTCTGTTGAAAGGCCCACGTTGATTTGAGAAATCTTTCCATTTTAACAATATTAGGAAAATGGTAAAGTAATTTATAAATAAGAACAAATTGTCAATCATTGAGAACTAGACAAAGGATAGTGGAAGATTGAATCTCATAAAGACTCGATTGATCTATTTAGTTTCAAACGTACAAAAACGTTTTCAGTTTAAAAAGAACTTTATTATTAAAACGTATATAACTTTTATAAATATCTAGAACCACTTTTGACAACTCATTACTTAACTAGTATGATAAAGATAACGATATTTATATTTTATTTTATTAAATATATATAACGATTTAAATTAATATTATATATATTTATACGCGTATAATACGTACATAGTTTTATACTTTTACTATACTTAAACTTTACCTTTACTTTATTTTTACTTTACTTTAACTTTAATAATTCACTTTAATAATTCATACTTTAATAATTTATACTTTAATAATTCACTTTAATAATTCATACTTTAATAATTCACTTTAATAATTCATACTTTAATAATTCACTTTAATAATTCATACTTTAATAATTCACTTTAATAATTGAAAAATCTATTATAAATAGAATTCAATAGGTTTCATTATTTCATTGAAACTTAAAAATATTTTTCTCTAAACTCTCTCAATCGATTTACATATATATATTTACTCCGTATTATTTCAAGATATTATTAGTATACATAAAATATTACGACGGAGTGTTGTCCGAGTGATTTCGAAATTGTTTTTCGAGTAGGATAGGATTAAGGAAATTATAGGTTATAGCTATGGAGGTGATTGAGTATGGTTCATGGGTATGCTCGTGAGGTCAATATAGTGTTTATCATTTCTGTTGCGTCTACGTACCTTTCCTGCAATATTGAATCTCAATATTGATACGTGAGTACTCATAATTTAACTTTTACATACTAATAGTGTATCCGTGACTAGTGCTCGAGTATTTAGGATTATGCATGCTTGTACTTTTGATATTGCCCTTAGACAGGTTAGGTTGAATCTTGAATTAGTTACACTTGCGGTTAAGATAAGGTATAAGATATGCATGTCCTTGGAAAGCTAGCGAAAAATTAAGAACTTTTCCTTTAGATATCGAATGGTTTCGATGAACGGATTAGAAGTTATAATCAATTGAATTTTCGATATTTTTATTAAAAATGATTATTATTATCGTCGTTTTTATCGTCGTTCTAGTTTTATCTTATTATTATCATTATTATTATCTTTATCAATAAAAGGGATTTATCATTAAAAATTGTTTTTTTTATTACTATCGTTATTATCGTTAAAGTTATAATTAGTATTATTATTATTATTATCCAATTATCATTATCATCAATATTATTATTATTATTATTATTATTATTATTATTATTATTATTATTATTATTATTATTATTATTAGTATTATTATTATTATTATTATTATTATCATTATTAATATATATATATCATTATTTAAAAATGGTTATTGTTATTGTTATTATTATTATTACTATATTATCATTAAGATAATTATTAGTATTATCGTTAATAATATTATAGTAACTATCATTATTAATATTAGTGTAATTAAAACAAATAATTGTAACACCTAAATATTTTGATTACTATTATTATCATTATTATGAACACGATATAAAAGACGACTAAAAGCTATTAAACGAAACGATTAGGAAATAATGAGTAAGAGTATCATGATGAAATTAAAATATTATAAGATATTAATTTAGATAAAATTATCGTTCTTATTATTTTTATCATTACTATTATTATTAAAAGTATCGTTAGTATTAAAACTATCATTTTAACAAAAATTATCATTTTAATAGAAATGTCATTGTTACTATAAAATATCATTATTATTATTATTTTAAATAGAATTATTATTTTAAAGATAATATTAAAAATTATCGTAAATATTAAAGTTATCATAATTAGAATTATCGTTTTATCATAATGTCATCTTAGTAATTATAAATATTGATATTTTTATAATAATAATTATTATTACAAAATAATACAACTTTTACTTACTATCATTATAGATATTATTTTATCAAATAAATATGTGATACAAACATATTTTACTACGTGTAATAACTTACTTTAATAATACCTATCATATTATCTTTATGATATTAAATGAACCCTATAAATTTTATTACTTAATATATATAAAAGTATATTTTATTATATAAATTTAATATAAAATTTTATTTATTAATAAATAAATTATATTATTTACTCTAATAAATCTTTTAAAAATATTTAAAAATATAAAACGACGATATTTAAACTATATATTAATCATGTATAGATTTTTGGAAATTATTTTGAGTCAAATTTACTTTTGTTGACTTTTGCATATTAGTCTCGAGCATTAGGATTGTGGTACACTATGACTTGACCTAATTTGTTAGACAAATATTGACCAACATATAAATATATATAATTAATTTAGGTTCGTGAATCCGAGGCCAACCTTGCACTTGTTCAATGACGTTATATGTATTTTTACTACGAAATACAATATGGTGAGTTTCATTTGCCTTTTTACCCTTTATATTTTTGGGCTGAGAATACATGCGCAACTTTTATAAATGTTTTACGAAATAGACACAAGTACGTGAAACTACATTCTATGGTTGAATTATCGAAATCGAATATGCCCCTTTTTATTAAGTCTGGTAATCTAAGAATTAGGGAACAGACACCCTAATTGACGCGAATCCTAAAGATAGATCTATTGGGCCTAACAAACCCCATCCAAAGTACCGGATGCTTTAGTACTTCGAAATTTATATCATGTCCGAAGGAGGATCCCGGAATGATAGGGGATATTCTTATATGTATCTAGTTAATGTCGGTTACCAGGTGTTCACCATATGAATGATTATTTTTGTCTCTATGCATGGGACGTATATTTATGAGAACTGAAAATGAAATTCTTGTGGTCTATTAAAATGATGAAAATAAATGATTATGATAAACTAATGAACTCACCAACCTTTTGGTTGACACTTTAAAGTATGTTTATTCTCAGGTGTTAAAGAAATCTGCTGCTGTGCATTTGCTCATTTTAAAGATATTACTTGGAGTCTTTCATAGCATATTTCGAAGAACGTTGCATTCGAGTCATTGAGTTCATCAAAGATTATTATTAAATCAATTTATAGTTGGATAGTGGATATTATGAAATGGTATGCATGCCTGTCAATTTTCGATGTAAAGAAAGTTTGTCTTTTAAAAACGAATGCAATGTTTGTAAAATGTATCATATAGAGGTCAAATACCTCGCAATGTAATCAACTATTGTGAATCGTTTATAATGTATATGAACGGGTCCTTTCAGTTGGTATCAGAGCGGTGGTCTTAGCGAACCAGGTCTGCATTAGTGTGTCTAACTGATAAGTCGATAGGATGCATTAGTGAGTCTGGACTTCGACCGTATCTGCATGTCAAAAGTTTTGCTTATCATTTTGTGTCGAAAATTAACTACTTATCATCCTCAGGAAATTACCTGCTTATCATTTTTAGTCCAAGACACGTCTTGCTGTATTGATTGCATGAATAGTGTATAGACAAAAATTCATATCTTAGCATATCTGCTAAATCATATCTTATCGTATCTGTTACTTTAAACTTTGCCTGACATATCCCGCAAAGTCCTCCGTAATCTACGAAATCTTTTGATATATATATATATATATATATATATATATATATATATATATATATATATATATATATATATTCTATGTAATTAGAATACCATCCGTTAGCCAAAATTATTTCATATCGAAAAAAAATCCTTTATCCAATCGTACGAAATGGAATTCGTCATCAGTTCAAGTCACTCAGATTCCGAAATGGAATCCCATTCAAGCTCCGAAAGCAGTGTGACCGGAATAGATCAACCAATCAGTCATCACCTATTCTGGATGAATTGGGGATGGGTTCGTAGCCTCCTCAATCATTGGAGACAAGAAGAAGGTGATCCCTTCCATCCACCACATTGCCTTCTTGATGAAGAACCTGAAGCACTTACCGGCGAACCTATCCGAAACACCATTTTCTCGCTCATCTCCAGAGTATCTCGTCACGATTATATATTACATCAAATTTTAGATTTTATTTATCCGCTCGTCCGAACCGACAATCACCCCGGTGTAATAGAAGAAGTCAACGAGCTTCGCGCTCGGGTAGTGGCTTTGGAGAATATGGTGCAGAGATTACAAACACCAGCAGCAGCATCAGCAGCATAACCAGTACCACCATCATCAACGCCAACAGTACTATTACCACCTCCAACCACAACCGCGTCGTAAACCTCAACTTCACAATCTGTCCCACGAGCATCAACGTCATACGCACCATAGATACCAAGGTGTACCAACAACAATAACTGACGAAGTATTAATTCATAACTTCATTGGAGAAACATTCTGCGGCGATTATGTAATCTCTAAAGTCTTAGAGATTATCTAATCTAGCCCTAACCATAAATCAGTTAAGCGAACCAAAATGATGGAAGGAAGAGTAGAAACCCTGACAAAAATGGTGTGTGATTAACAAGCTAAACTTGCTTTACCAACAACATCAATAGTACCATCAGCGTTACCAGCATCGTCAGTACAGTCAACATCCGAATCAACAACACCGATAACATCACAAACTCCGTCAGTTCAAGAATCACTGTGGACATCATTACGAATCAATAACGTTTATATTGTATCAACGAGTTATGAAGAATTAACTCATTTCCTCTGAAGAAATTATATGTATATTATATATATATATATATATATATATATATATATATATATATATATATATATATATATATATATATATATTGAAATAAATCTTTCAGTGCTAAGGTATTATGTGTGAATCTTAACAACTCGGTTAATTCATATTACAAATATGCAATAATGTACGTCCTTCGGCCGCAACTTAACCAGCGTTAACTACAATCTCTGTCGCAATTCAACAAATTCCAATTCATAATAAATCAAGTATATATTTGATTTTACACTTTCATCATCAATGTACCCGAAACTTTTCAGATAACATCATTCGTACTTTGCGAAATTCACAAGAATTCCACGAACCGAACACCATACATCAACAAATAACGAAGTATTGATTCATAATTTCAATGTCATTAAAGAAATACTACGTAAAAGTTATGTACTTTTTAAAGCCTTTAGGGATTATTCAATTCTAGTTTCAACCGTAAATCAAATGAGTTTAATTTAACATTAACTCATTAAATCTATGTTACATCTGAAGAAAATATACATATATATATTTTCATAAAGACTGTAATAAAATTCTTTTGTACAAAATATTAATTTTGAAAATTTTTTTTAACGGGTAGGTAATACCCGAGAGATATATAAATTCACAATTAATATGTTACATTCTTCGAATCTGATTCAGCAAATCATCCATTATACTCCCTACTTTCACAACAATATACATTCTTTTATAGAAATCAAAACAACCATACTCATTCAAAATTTAATTACATATTCTGATTTTGAAATCTCAAAATTTAACTTGAGATATGACCAAAATCATCACTCTTAGATCCTTACATCTTTCACAAGCTATATTTTGACTTCAAAACTGTGTTAGAACATCAAATGTATGTTAACGATTACAATCTGTGTTCAAACCCTTCAAAAATTTCTGAAGACACTTCGAATGATGAGCAATCGAGATGATGATCCAACCACATGTTACCCACAATTATGTACCCGAAAAACTCTTGAAACCAAAGTAAAAGTTTAAACAACGTATCCGCGTCAGATTCTTTGGCATTTATTAGCAAAAATAACTTTGCGACTCCTATTCAAAGTAGCCAGTTTTGTCACAGCTCCAGCAAGTCAACTTCGACTTTTCAGTCAGACTAACCTTATTATAACCTTGAGATATACACCATCGTTACCAGGGAACCTTTTACATTCCACCATATTATTAGCAGATGTACCAACAACTTCATTACCCTTTGACTTTAGCCTCTCCAAAAAGTCATCATAATTATTCATTGAAACCCCATCATTTACTCATTCGCATCTTGTAATAAGAATTGTCATACGAATCATTGGGAATTAGCAATCAGTATTTTGAAATCTTGCAGCATGTCTGCGCCAACAGTTATATGTGTATATATAACGTCTATCTTCTGGACTTAATTTGAATGTGAAGTTTCTGAAAAACACTCCGAACTACGAATTGGTTCTCCGAAAATGGAAAAAATGCTGATGAAGCAGCAAAAACTATAAACGACTTTAAATGGTAAAAGCTGGATGATAATGATGAAGTGTGCTGGCAAAGCGCAGAAAAAGAGAAGTTTTGGAACTGGAAAACGGATTGAGCAAAGTAGGAAGGAGGCTGTGGACAAATTACAAAGACTGAACCTGACTTTAAAGGATCCAAATGATTCAGTACCTACTGAAGTCATTAACGAATACCTTTCTCCTGACTCTAAACCCCTGCGGACAATATTCTTCATCATCCTCTGATATTAGAAATTCTAAAATATCATCATATCTTTCATTATAAATATCCTCCATATTTCTGAAGATATTTTCTTAATTTTTCTTATTTGAAATCATTTACCTCTTCGCGCTATCTGTATTACATCATAAAAGAAACTATTTTAGTTTCTAAATTCTGAAAGATTCAAGTTTAAAATAGGAATATTTTGAAGTAGTGTTGAGAATTGAAGCATGAATTAGTATAATATAATGACACTTGATCAATGTGATTATATTACAGTAAGTCATGCTGAGTTTCTAAATGGAACGTGATGATTCACAGATCATAACATCATCATGTGCCATGTTATACGACTCTTGTATTCTATTTAACCTCTAAAATATCAAGAAAATATTTCTTGATGATTCGGCCTTTTCCAAGGTATTCTAGTAATTTGACAAGTCAAGATCGTGCCATCACAATTTCCTTCCTAGAACATTAACAATGTTCATTCCGAAATTCATATCTGTGAATTCTGGACCATTACAAGCGGTGCTTAATCGCAAGAAGAAGAAACGAAAGGACAAAACTCCGAAATAGAAATTCGGGTATAAATTGCAGCAAATAAAAGAGAGCATTAACTGTGAATGATAATGATTATAGAAGACAGAAGCAGAGACTTTGAAATATAAGGGAACATATAAAGCCCAACGACAAACCAGAAATTATAAACCATATATCGATGCATATAGCAATATAAAGACACGGGAGAACTAGAAACACTATAAACCCAAGAGTATAGTAGAAGTAAATAGATTCTTCCGGCGGTAGATGAAAAAGAAGAATGACCGATATGAAAGTTAGAAGTATATCGAGAATCAGAGCTGGATGGAGCATATTGATGAATACTTTAAAGTATGAGTTGAGGGGGAAAGAATAGAAGGTGATGAAACATGACTAGGAACTTAGAAATCAACAGATTTAACTCACACAATGGCAGAATAAGTGAATCAAACCCTCTAGTGAATAGGTTAAGTTTTTTTTTTGATTAATTTAGTCAAACCACAACTAAATCAAGTGTGATTAGATCAACACCTAGAGCTATTATTCACCATATGGGTGATTTGGACTGAGAGAGAATCGGGAGAGCTCACTAGATCTGAGTGTGTGTAACAAATAAGAGGCTTAACCTAAAATGAAGAACATAAGACTTTATATACCCCTGCTGTTGACTCACCCATACGATTCATTCATCACACGTACGAGTTGGCTTCATCAGCCGTACGGGTGATCACTCACTCGTGTCTTCTCATTTAGGTTGTAATTGTGACTTAGCTCAGCATCAACCGTGCGTATGAGCCTGTCACCGTACTAGTGAGGCTTCACTCGTACGTCTGATTAAGTCTAACATAGTCAAACATCTAAATCTCGTTCCTGCAGTTCCTGTAACCACATACAAACACAGGATAATAATGAGCAATCATGGTGGCCTATAAACTGTTGTACCTGCAATGGACGTGGGTAGATGTCTAGGGACTTGCATAAAATGCATCAACAGAAGGTGTGAGTTGTAAGGAAACGAAGGAGTTGAATTTATAAGAAAATCTCCGACAGAATAATTAAAATGGACGATCGCATTTAAAGCGGATCCTAATTTCCTTGATTACCGGAGAGTCAAATCTTATTAAGAAGATTTTCTTCAAATCCCTTGAAATCTGGGAATCAATCATATCTACGTCAAATGATAAGATGAATCTACACTTACTCATTTCACTCTTCTATGTTAGCTTCATTCGTACTCTTCATATAAATGGATTGTTTATCCAAATTATTCGCTGATGATAAAACTCTAATTTTCAGCCCGTATGTATCATGAAAACATACTTATTATCATTCACGACCTTTCCACTTAAATTTCGGGACGAAATTTCTTTAACGGGTAGGTACTGTGACAACCCGGAAATTTCCAACCAAATTTAAACTTTAATCTTTATATGTTTCCGACACAATAAGCAATATCTGTTAAGTTAAATTTCAAGAATTTTAAACTATGTTCATACATTCATTCAACCTCGACAAAGTTCGAACGATTCACGAACCATTAAACGAATATGATTATATATGTATATGTGTATATATATTATAACTTGAAACGTAAACAAAATATTAGATTAAATACTTTATATGATTGTATCTGTTTCAAAATGTTTATCAATGGAATTAGAAGATAAGATCAAATGATTGAATTATCAGATATATTAAATTATGATTACAAGTCTCTGTTGAAAGGCCCACGTTGATTTGAGAAATCTTTCTATTTTAACAATATTCGGAAAATGGTAAAGTAATTTATAAATAAGAACAAATTGTCAATCATTGAGAACTAGACAAAGGATAGTGGAAGATTGAATCTCATAAAGACTCGATTGATCTATTTAGTTTCAAACGTACAAAAACGTTTTCAGTTTAAAAAGAACTTTATTATTAAAACGTATATAACTTTTATAAATATCTAGAACCACTTTTGACAACTCATTACTTAACTAGTATGATAAAGATAACGATATTTATATTTTATTTTATTAAATATATATAACAATTTAAATTAATATTATATATATTTATACGCGTATAATACGTACATAGTTTTATACTTTTACTATACTTAAACTTTACCTTTACTTTATTTTTACTTTACTTTAACTTTAATAATTCACTTTAATAATTCATACTTTAATAATTTATACTTTAATAATTCACTTTAATAATTCATACTTTAATAATTCACTTTAATAATTAATACTTTAATAATTCACTTTAATAATTCATACTTTAATAATTCACTTTAATAATTCAAAAATCTATTATAAATAGAATTCAATAGGTTTCATTATTTCATAGAAACTTGAAAATATTTTTCTCTAAACTCTCTCAATCGATTTACATATATATATATATTTACTCCGTATTATTTCAAGATATTATTAGTATACATAAAATATTACGACGGAGTGTTGTCCGAGTGATTTCGAAATTGTTTTTCGAGTAGGATAGGATTAAGGAAATTATGGGTTATAGCTATAGAGGTGATTGAGTATGGTTCATGGGTATGCTCGTGAGGTCAATATAGTATTTATCATTTCCGTTGCGTCTACGTACCTTTCCTGCAATATTGAATCTCAATATTGATACGTGAGTACTCATAATTTAACTTTTACATACTAATAGTGTATCCCTGACTAGTGCTCGAGTATTTAGGATTATGCATGCTTGTACTTTTGATATTGCCCTCAGACAGGTTAGGTTGAATCTTGAATTAGTTACACTTGCGGTTGAGATAAGGTATAAGATATGCATGTCCTTGGAAAGCTAGCGAAAAATTAAGAACTTTTCCTTTAGATATCGAATGGTTTCGATGAACGGATTAGAAGTTATAATCAATTGAATTTTCGATATTTTTATTAAAAATGATTATTATTATCGTCGTTTTTATCGTCGTTCTAGTTTTATCATATTATTATCATTATTATTATCTTTATCAATAAAAGGGATTTATCATTAAAAATTGTTTTTTTTATTACTATCGTTATTATCGTTAAAGTTATAATTAGTATTATTATTATTATTATCCAATTATCATTATTATTATTATTATTATTATTATTATTATTATTATTATTATTATTATTATTATTATTATTATTATTATTATTATTATTATTATTATTATTATTATTATTATTATTATTATTATTAGTATTATTATTATTATTATTATTATTATTATTATCATTATCATTATTAATATATATATATATATATATATCATTATTTAAAAATGGTTATTGTTATTGTTATTATTATTATTACTATATTATCATTAAGATAATTATTAGTATTATCGTTAATAATATTATAGTAACTATCATTATTAATATTAGTGTAATTAAAACAAATAATTGTAACACCTAAATATTTTGATTACTATTATTATCATTATTATGAACACGATATAAAAGACGATTAAAAGCTATTAAACGAAACGATTAGGAAATAATGAGTAAGAGTATCATGATGAAATTAAAATATTATAAGATATTAATTTAGATAAAATTATCGTTCTTATTATTTTTATCATTACTATTATTATTAAAAGTATCGTTAGTATTAAAACTATCATTTTAACAAAAATTATCATTTTAATAGAAATGTCATTGTTACTATAAAATATCATTATTATTATTATTTTAAATAGAATTATTATTTCAAAGATAATATTAAAAATTATCGTAAATATTAAAGTTATCATAATTAGAATTATCGTTTTATCATAATGTCATCTTAGTAATTATAAATATTGATATTTTTATAATAATAATTATTATTACAAAATAATACAACTTTTACTTACTATCATTATAGATATTATTTTATCAAATAATTATGTGATACAAACATATTTTACTACGTGTAATAACTTACTTTAATAATACCTATCATATTATCTTTATGATATTAAATGAACCCTATAAATTTTATTACTTAATATATATAAAAGTATATTTTATTATATAAATTTAATATAAAATTTTATTTATTAATAAATAAATTATATTATTTACTCTAATAAATCTTTTAAAAATATTTAAAAATATAAAACGACGATATTTAAACTATATATTAATCATGTATAGATTTTTGGAAATTATTTTGAGTCAAATTTACTTTTGTTGACTTTTGCATATTAGTCTCGAGCATTAGGATTGTGGTACACTATGACTTGACCTAATTTGTTAGACAAATATTGACCAACATATAAATATATATAATTAATTTAGGTTCGTGAATCCGAGGCCAACCTTGCACTTGTTCAATGACGTTATATGTATTTTTACTACAAAATACAGTATGGTGAGTTTCATTTGCCTTTTTACCCTTTATATTTTTGGGCTGAGAATACATGCGCAACTTTTATAAATGTTTTACGAAATAGACACAAGTACGTGAAACTACATTCTATGGTTGAATTATCGAAATTGAATATGCCCCTTTTTATTAAGTCTGGTAATCTAAGAATTAGGGAACAGACACCCTAATTGACGCGAATCCTAAAGATAGATCTATTGGGCCTAACAAACCCCATCCAAAGTACCGGATGCTTTAGTACTTCGAAATTTATATCATGTCCGAAGGAGGATCCCGGAATGATAGGGGATATTCTTATATGTATCTAGTTAATGTCGGTTACCAGGTGTTCACCATATGAATGATTATTTTTGTCTCTATGCATGGGACGTATATTTATGAGAACTGAAAATAAAATTCTTGTGGTCTATTAAAATGATGGAAATAAATGATTATGATAAACTAATGAACTCACCAACCTTTTGGTTGACACTTTAAAGCATGTTTATTCTCAAGTGTTAAAGAAATCTTCCGCTGTGCATTTGCTCATTTTAAAGATATTACTTGGAGTCTTTCATAGCATATTTCGAAGAACGTTGCATTCGAGTCATTGAGTTCATCAAAGATTATTATTAAATTAATTTATAGTTGGATAGTGGATATTATGAAAAGGTATGCATGCCTGTCAATTTTCGATGTAAAGAAAGTTTGTCTTTTAAAAACGAATGTAATGTTTGTAAAATGTATCATATAGAGGTCAAATACCTCGCAATGTAATCAACTATTGTGAATCGTTTATAATGTATATGAACGGGTCCTTTCACAAACTGGTCCTAATCACATCATTAAATAATAATAAATATTAAATAGAAATAAAAGCATATAATAACGCAATACAAACTTAAGGGCAAAATAGTAATCTTACAACTAGGCCCGATTGAGGATGTTACACGTTACATGTGGTATCAGAGCTGGTTTAAACTGTTTAATCGGCTTAATCGTAGAGGGGGTTCTCACAGTGTTACCTATGACAAAGCATTGGCTCTTACTCCTCGCGGTCCGATTATGGTTAGCTTTGTCGAGAGGTAGGGCTGTAAATCAGTGTCTCTGAGGTACACTCAGTGGTCACCAGGCGGTTAGCTGGGAAGGCACTGAGTGGGATGCGTCTCCACTGTATTACATATGGTATCAGAGCGGTGGTCTTAGCGAACCAGGTCTGCATTAGTGTGTCTAACTGATAGTCGTTAGGATGCATTAGTGAGTCTGGACTTCGACCGTGTCTGCATGTCAAAAGTTTTGCTTATCATTTTTGTCAGAAATTGACTGCTTATCATTCTTAGTCTAGAGACGTCTTACTGCATTAATTTCATGAATAGTGTATAGAGAAAATTCGTAACTTAACGTATCTGCTAATTCATATCTTAGCGTATCTGCTACTGTAAACCTTGCCTGACATATTCCGTAAATTCCTCCGTAATCTACGAAATCTTTTGCTCTATATATATATATATATATATATATATATATATATATATATATATATATATATATATATATATATATATATTCTATGTAATTAGAATACCACCCGATAGTCAGAAAATCATTTCATATCGAAAAATCCTTTACTCAATCGTACGAAATGAAACTCGCCACTAGTTCAAGTTCCACGGATTCCGACAGCTATTCCGATATGGAAACACACTTGAGCTCCGAAAGCAGTATAGCCGGAATGGATCAACAAATCAGTCATCACCAATTCTGGATGAATTGGAGATGGGTTCGTAGTCGACTTAATCAATGGAGACGCGAAGAAGGCGATCCCTTCCACCAATCAAATTCACCTCTTGGTGAAAAACCTAAAGCACTTACCGGCGAACCTGTCTGAAACACCATATTCACCCTCATTGCCAGGATATCCCACAACGATTATATGATATCTCAAATTCTGAATCTTATTCATCCGCTCGTTCCAACCGTCAATCATTTTGGGGTAATAGAAGAAGTCAACGAACTTCGCGCTCGAGTAATTAATTTGGAGAATATGGTGCAAAACTTACCAGCTTCAGCAACATCACCGGTACCAACAGTACCACCAACAACCCAAGTTTCAACATCACATGCCTCAACATCTCATTCTGTACCTCGAGTATAATCATCGTTCTACATGACGTTCTACATCATTTATCTTCGTTCGACATGATGGTTATGTAACCTCTAATGTTTTAGAGATTATGTACTCTAGTTCTAACCGTAAACCAAATGAGTTTAATATCATATTAACTCATTAAATCCATGATTACATCTGAAGAAAATATATATGTATATATGTTTTCATAAAGATTGTAATTAAAAATTCTTTTGTACAAACTGTTAATGGTGAAAATATTTTAACGGGTAGGTAATACCCGAGGAATATTTAGATTTCACATTAATAAGTTACATTGTACATTCTTCGGATTCGATTCAACAGTCATTTACTATCCTACTTACTTCCACAGATATACGAATCCGTTCACCGCAGAATAACCATTTTCATTCAATTTCATATTTGGATTTTAACCTATCAGAATCCAACAAGTGGCATAATGAAGAAAACATTTGACAAAATAAAATTTGTTAGAAACAGACAAATTAACTATGAGGAATTTTGTTAAGAATCCACGCTAACAAAATCCTAGCTAACTGTTCCTAGCTAACTGTTAATTCCGTATTACATTTTATTTATCGCAATTTTAATTCTCGTAATTTTATTTATCGTCATTTAATTTTTGTTATTTATTTTACGCACTTTAAATATCGTCGTATAAATCGGGACACATATACAATGTTTTGACATATCATATTGACGTCATCTATATATATTATTTGGAATAATCATAGACATTCTATATGCTGTAATGCTCGAGTTCGCTATACAGGGTTGAGGTTGATTCTTAAATAATATATACTTTGAGTTGTGATCGAGTCTGAGACATGTATACAATGGGTCACGACACGTATTAATTAATTCGAATATTATATATTAAACTATATATGAATTATTGAACTATTAATTTTGGACTACTAACTGTGGACTAATAACATTGGACAATTAAAATAAATTAAAATATTGATTATAACATATAAAACTAAACATTTCTTCAAGTTTGCCACTTGATTTCATCTTAAACCTCATTTGTATCTCGACGATTACAATTTGTGTTCAAACATTTCATGATTCTTGAAAACACCTCAATTGAGAGGATGAACCAACCGCACTTCATCTATGGAAGTAAGAATTTAGGCATATAGTTTTGTCACATCTCCAACAAGTCAAATTTGATTTTTCGTTCGAATCAACCTTATTATAACCTTGATATATACGTTGTCTTTTCGCCTTCGTTACCGGGGAACCGTTTTCCACCACATTAACAGTAAACTTACCAGTAACTTTATTGATCTTTGACTTCCGAACAATCATTATTTTTATCGAAACCCTATCATATACTCATCCACATCTTACAACGAGAATTACCATATCAATTATCGAGAGTTAGCAACCAGTATTTTGAATCTCGTAGCGTTTCTACATCAACAGTTATATGTATACATATAACATTTACCTCTTAAAATTATGATCCTCCATTCTGAAATTCTGAAAATCTTCCAGTTTACGAATCATTTCTCTAAATTTTGGAAAGTGCCGATGAAGCAACAAAAATTGTAAACGACGTTAACAGCCAAAAGTTTGATGATAAAGAATGAAGTGTTGGAAACACTCAATGGGAAATTTGCACTGGAAACTGAATTGAGCAAACCATGAAAGAGGCTGTGGACAAATCACAAAGACTAAACCTGCTTTCAAAGAATCCAAATGATTTAATAAATGTTAAAGTCTTTAGCAAATACCTTGCTCCTAACTCTAGACCCTTACAGACAAATCTTTATTTTCATCCTTTGATATTAGAAATTCTAAGATATCATATTATCTTTCATTATAAATATCCTCGATATTTCTGAAGATATTTTCATAACTATTTTTATCTGAAATCATTTATCTCTTCTTGATATTAGTGATACATCAGAAAGGAAACTGTTTTAGTTTCTAAAATTCTGAAAAATTCGAACTTAAAAATATGAATGTTATTGAAGTAGTGTTGGGGACTGAAGTATGAGTTAGTATAATATAATGACACTTGATCAATGTGATTATATTACTGTAAGTCATGCTGAGTTTCTAATGAAACATGATGATTCACAGGCTATAACGTCATCATGTGCCATGTTACATGACTCTTACATTTTATCTAATATATAAACATATCAAGAACTTAATTTCTTGATAATTCTATCTTTTCTCTTGAATTCTGGTAATTTAACCAATCAAGATCATGCTATTACAATTTCTCTCTTAGAACATTAGCCATGTTCATTCGAAACTTCATACCTACAAAATTCTGGACCATTATTTGATGTGCTTAATGGATAAAAGATAAAAACAAAAGTATGGAACTCCGAAATATAAAGGAAACGAAGGTAGTGGATTTATAGTGAAATATTAGACAGAGCAATCAAGCCAAATTATCGAATTAAATCAAAGAAGATCCTAATTTCCTTAATTTTCGAAGAATCAAATCTTTTATAGATTTCGAAGATTTTCTCTAAATCCCTTAAATTTCGGAAATCAACCGTGACTACATCTCCGGTTAAGACGAATTTTCATTTATTCATATCACTCTTTGGCGATATCTTCACTCGTACTCTTATCATAATCAAAATGTTTTATCCATATTACTCAATGATGATAAAACTCTAATTTGTAACTCGTATGTGTCATGAAAACATACTTATTGTCAGCCATGACCATCCCAATCAAATTTCGGGGACGAAATTTCTTTAACGGGTAGGTACTGTGACGACCCGAAAATTTTCGACTAAATTTAAACTTAATCTTTATATGGTTTCGACAAGATAAGCAAAATCTATTAAATTGAATCTCAAAATTTTAGAATTATATTCATATAACCAATTACCCTTTTGACCATTACCGACGATTCACAAATAATTGTATGTTAATAATATGTAAATACATATATATAAATATAAATATAAGTGTATATATAACAATTTGAATTAATCAATTAGAATTAAAAATGTAAAATAATAAATAGAATAATTAATATATATATATATATATATATATATATATATATATATATATATATATATATATATATATATATATATATATATATATATGAATTCTATAAATAATTATTATATTGTAAATTATAAATAGTAAATATTCAATATATATATATATATATATATATATGTATTATATAATTATCAAATATTACATATTTAATTACAAGTTGAAATAAATGTTATGTTAATATTATTACATTTAATTTCATTATATTAGTATTAGTATTAATATTAATATTATTATATTACTATTTAATAAAAGATATAAAATTTATACATTTATTTTGTTATAACCATTATAATTAGAAGTAAAAATTATAATTTGAAGTTATTATGATTATTTGTTATTATTATTTTCTTTATCAATAATATTATTAGTATTATTATTATTTATAATTATTATTAATATAAGTATTATTGTTACAAAAATATTTATTAATTATTAATAATAATTATATAGATTATATAAACTAAAATATTGTAATCTGTTACTTGTATCAATCAAGCTGTAGTTAATTTTGTATTTTGTCCCTAAAGTGATTACCAGTCGACTGCAAATATTCACTAAACAACAATCTTGATCAATTATATATAATACCTTAATCACAGCTGTGAAATAAAAAAAAAAAAAAAAGAGTACGACTGTGATTTAAATCACCATCAATACTGTAATTGATTTTTGTTTCGGTCGGAATTTGTTACAGGTCTATATCAATCACGAATCTTACATTATATATATCATACTTTGCAATTGAAGAAGAATTAAAACTAATATATATATATATATATATATATATATATATATATATATATATATATATATATATATATATATATATATATATATATATATATATATATATATATATATATACACACACAGCTCGCTATATCTCTGTATTTTAACTTTTTGGCAAAAACCCAATTTCAAATCAAATTTCAAAATGTGTAAATGCAATTGTGTTTGAAATCTTCTTCTAAAACTATCTGCAAAGTTTCATAGTTCGAATCATCCTATCGAGTTCGAATTATCGAGTCAAAGTAATTTTATTAAAAAGTTAAAGATTGTGTTCATAGTGAAATTCGTAAAAGTTTTGATGTTTTGGATTAAATTGATGATTCAGAAAGAATACATGAACGATTTAGAACTTATTTCATGTTTTAACTTTTGTCTAAAACCCTCTGGAATTCGAAAATCGGTTTAATGTTCATTTTTTTTCTCCTCGAACAGCAGTGCAGTTATTTTTTTTATTTTATATTTTTTTATTTTTTTCTCATTTTAAACTCTTTTGTCAAACAATAACCATCACATTTAATTGTTCCAATTCTATATTGCAGTTTAATTCAACATATAATTTCATTGTTATAAAATTTGAATGGGTGGATTGGTTCTCTGGTCGACAGAAATAATGAAGGTGATGAAGAACAAAAATTACAGGTTTAATAAATATGAAATGGGTATTAAAACAGGAAAACAGTGATGGCTCAATGGTTTGGTGTGGTGTTGGGTAACCGAGAGGTATCGGGTTCGAGTCTCGTACGGGACATTTCTTTTTAGAAAAACATTTTCGAAAGGGTATATACTTTTACTTCCATTTCCATTATCATTATCATTATCATTATTATTATTATTATTATTATTATTATTATTATTATTATTATTATTATTATTATTATTATTATTATTATTATTATTATTATTATTATTATTATTATTATTATTATTGTTGTTGTTGTTGTTGTTGTTGTTGTTATTATAAGTATTATTGTTATTGTTATTATTATTATTATTATTATTATTATTATTATTATTATTATTATTTTTATTTTTATTATTAAGTATTAGTTATCATTTATGATCATAGTCACAACTATGAATAATATTATTATTATTATGATTACTAATTTATCATTTTAGTACTACTATTATTATTATGATTATGATTAAGATTATTATTATTATTAGTTATTGTTATTTTGATTAGTATTAATCGTATTATAAATGATACAATTTATTAGTACCTTCATAGATATTAATACCATTTTATAAATAATAGGATTATTATTATTAACATAAGTACCATTTTTAACAATATCGTTATTATTATTAGTAAATCATTATTATCAAAACTATCATTTTTGTTACAGATAAATATTTTGTACCTAAAATATACTTATTACATATATTATAATTATATTAATAGTTTATATACCTATATATCAAACATATTAACATTTTTATATAGATACTTATATATAACAAACTAATGATTTTTAAATATAATACTAACCATATATATATAAATATATTAATATAACTAAATATATAAATATTAATCATTTTGAATATATATACAACATTAATATATATATATATATATATATATATATATATATATATATATAACATATAATTTAAGATATGATATAAGTATTTGTTATTAATGGAATTTAGTATAAATTCTATATAACTAAAAATATATATAAATAATACATACTAATAAAGGAAATTATGTGATTCCATTAAATGTTTTAATACATATACAATTGATATAGGTTCGTAAATCCGAGGCCAACCTTGCACTTGTTCAATGCCATCATATGCTTAATTACTACGAAATACAATATTGTGAGTTTCATTTGCTCCCTTTTACTCATTTTATTTTTGGGACTGAGAATACATGCGCTGTTTTATAACTGTTTTACTAAATGCTTTTAAGGTACATATTTTTGAACTGAGAATACATGAACTGCTTCTATAAACGTTTGACGAAATAGACCAAATATTCAAAACTACATTCTATGATAGAATTATTTGGATTCAGAGGTTCGACTTATATAAAAATTGTATTATCGACCATCGGTGAGATGATTTCGTCATTGCACTACGCGTTAGCTACCGATTTGGTTCAAATTTTGTAGTTAGTAACGGTGAGATGATTTTGTCATTGCACTACGCATTAGCTACCGTTTTAGCTACCCTCGGTGAGATGATTTCGCATTGCACTACGCGTTAGCTACCGTTGTATTATATTGTATTCGATTTTGTAGTTACTAACGGTGAGATGATTTTGCATTGCACTATATATATATATATATATATATATATATATATATATATATATATATATATATATATATATATATATATATATATATATATATATATATATAGCTACCATTTTAGCTACCCTCGGTGAGATGATTTTGCATTGCACTACGCACTAGCTACCGTTGTAAAATTATATTGCATTAACTACCATGGTGAGATGATTTTGTCATTGCACTACGCATTAGCTACCGTTGGTGAGTTGTTTGAAAGGTTCCAGTGTTCTTCATATGAATGATTTTTACAGCAGTGAGCAGACCTGCACAGATTGTTTTTTCGAAATATGAGTATCTTGTGGTCAATTATATAATTGGAAATGATTGTTTATGATAAACTAATGAACTCACCATCCTTTTAGTTGACACTTTAAAGCATGTTTATTCTCAGGTATTAAAGAAATCTTCCGCTGTGCATTAGCTCATTTTAAGGATATTATTTGGAGTCATTCATGGCATATTTCAAAAGACGTTGCATTCGAGTCATTGAGTTCATCAAGATTATTATTAAGTCAATTATAGATGGATATATTATGAAATGGTATGCATGCCGTCAACTTTCAATGTAATGAAAGTTTGTCTTTTTAAAAACAAATACAATGTTTGTAAAATGTATCATATAGAGGTCAAGTACCTCGCGATGTAATCATATGTTATTGTATTCGTTCTTATGGATTAGGACGGGTCGTTACACAGGTGATTTCCTAGGATTTTACGTCCAATGGTAATGAACGCATTGAAAATAAGTTTTCAGAAAACAAATCGGTTTTAATTTGATCAAAATATTTTCTCGTTCAAGCTCGAGTTTAGATATCATTGAATTCCATGAGTTTGTAATTCTCAATCTTTAAGGTCAATCTCAAGGATTGAGTAATATCATGCTTAAAAGCTGATTTTTGATCTTTAAGGAGATTATCCTTTCTAGGGATCTGATTCGTTAGTCTTATAAGCTAATTTGCACGGTGCCAACCCTATTGTACGAGACAGATCCTCTCATGGTTAAGATAAGTCTGACCACATGGCTACTCTGTTTGATGCTGAGGTCCGTGGATTTCCAGCAGATTTTCGAGAAAACTTTTCAAGGTTTTTCGTAGACTCTATAACTGGTCTGGACGACAACTTCCTGACCTAAATCAAGAAGCGCATGTCTTTTTCTCGGAAGACTTTACTTCCTTTTAAATTCCATTTATATTACAATAAACTGGGTAAAACTGATTAATATCGTCCAAAACAAAAATATCTTCAATTATTTGTACAAAAATATGTGATATATGTTCTAAATAACTTGGTAAACTTTTCCCGCACTCGGCTTTTATTTTTCTTTCTTTGCCTTTTTATTCTCTTCTATTCCATTTTAAATGAATTCAAGCGTTTTGGGTTGTTTCTCAATTTATGTCCTTTTCGAGGCAATAATAATTTCGGTATTAACACCTAGTTTTATCGTTCATAAATATGTATAAACATGATTTTGAATTCATTTATTTGAAAATTTTTAAATTTTTTACTAGAAGTGGGTAGTCAGTATATAAGACTATGGCTGTTCTTTATTATCAGAGAGCACTAGATTCTAATACAACTGCTGCTTTACTAGTAAAATTTAACGGTGGCTATTAAACCAAGTGTATAAGTCAAATTTTAAAACCAGAAAGAATTTAATCCCTTCTCACACTTAAGATCTTTCAATGCCCTCATTTGCAAGAAATCAGTAACAATTTAAATTATTGAGGGTGATTAGCGTAGAAATATGATTAAAATTTTACCAAAGTTTTCAACATATTGTTGTTTGTTTGAATGATAAATGGTGCACATCATTTGTTCATTCCTGCAGTTATTATTTCACATATATTTTGTATCTTATCGTCAAAATTATTTGCTTTTGTTGAACTTAATGCTAGTCTTTGAAAGTTCGCTGTTTTACCCTGTTGTGTACAATTCACAATATACATACAATACCAATATAAACATGCATGGTAATTTGAAATGGGACTTAGTATCCCACTTTCAAATTATAAATATGAAATATTAGTAACAAAACAATAAAAATGTTAAAAATTACATAAAAATATCAAAATATTATATGTTTAAACATAAATAGATAAAAATGATAAAAAGATAAGAAATCACCAATGGAACTGTATCAATTTGGATATGGATTCCAGTTCATGTCATTGCTCGGGTTCCATGGCTGGTGATAGGTGTCTTGATAGGCTTGGTTTGGGTCATACAGGTTAAAGGGTGGTCGCATGTCAGGCTGATGTGGTGGATAGTATGCAAGCTGAGTCGGGATGTAGTTTTGTGGTACCTGATATGATAGATGGCTCATGATCTGGTGCTGATGAACTTGCCAGCTATCGTGTTGGCATCGCCTGGATTGCTCGTATTCATCCGCGGCTCACCACTGCTCATACTGACGATGTCGAGCTTCGTTAACCATTTCCACCTCATCTATACGCTGATAAACATTCGTATAACTATCCCTAATGACATCCCTAATGTCATCTGCTTTCTCCATCTCCTCATCCGAACCCCTCTCTACATGTGGGTGGGTGCCACGATACGGTATTGGCCTATTGTGACTCCGAGTTAGTACCTTTGTACCTTGATAAACCTGCAATCTTATACTCTCGGCTTGTTCCTGAACCATGATCATTGGACCCCCTTGTTCCCTATCTACACCTAAATACTCTCTAATGAGAGTAACAAAAATTCCACCTCCTATTATTCCCCCCTCCTGTATACCTTCCACCATTTTGGACAAATAATAACCAACACAGTAAGGGATGTTAACAAAGCCTCTAGGGTCTCGAATGCACTTGAGGTAGAATAAATCGTTTAGGGTCATTTTCTCCTTGTTTCTACCTCTTTGTGTAATCGAGTTCGCTAAAAATCTATGAATTACGCGAAGGTCTGCCCGGTCAATATCCAAATAGGAGTGTTTTCCACCCCGCCTAAACACATTATATTTTGACATTCGCCTCCATATGGCATTAGCGTCAAAATCTTTATCTACCCTATCACCTTCATAAATCAAAGTTGTACAATCAGGTGATAATAATTTAGCGGGGGTGTAAATCTGTAAAGCCCTAGCCTTGTCTATCATGGACATCCTGTACATCCTACCTCCAAGTAAAAATCTAAGAAAAGTTATATCGTCTAATATATCTACATCCTTATTAAATGCTATAGTACTCATTAATTCAACACACCATTCCTTATATACAGGCCTACGAATGGTAAACAAACGTTCTCAGTTAGGAAAAGAAGAGTTCCCATACCTTTGGATTAGTAACAGCCTAACTGAGTTAGCTAGGTTGACTTCTTCAAAGGTCTCCAATCTATTACCCTTGGTACTTCCACATTTTTGGTGCAAAGCTTAAATTTGTTACGTTGGTATGTCGGGTAATCTGCCCAGTTTCGTTCAAATCACAGATTGGGATGTAATTCATGATCATGAACTCTTGAGTGTACTATTAACTGGTGAGGCGGAAATTGTATGTAGGCAGTAAAAAATTGTGGTTCCGGTTCATAATATAGTAGGTGTTGATTATGATGTTGTTGCTCTTGTTGTGGCTCAGGTGGCATCTCTGGCTGTGGCTCTGGATCAGCTTGTCTAGATGATGATGCACCGTCAGTATCTGTATTTCTCTACAAAACACATTAAACACAAAATTTGTGCATCCAAATATGCATTAGTGTTAGCAAAATAACAAATTAAAACAATTACAATAACATGTTTAATTCATATTAAACTTATACACATTTTCATATTTTTATCAATTCTACAATTTTTCAAATAAGCATATATGAAAATGTATACAATGTTCATAAGCATTCATCTCAAATAACATGTCAGAATAACCATTACTAGCAATTAAACAAGTTTCAAATGGCAATTATATTAAAATAATCAAGTTCATGAATTTTAAACTTAAAAAGTCCACTTTGATGCTCAAAAATCATGTTTAGGATTAAAGTTTAGATCATTTAGCAACCTAAACATGTTATACTACTTATTTTAGCAATAATTCATAACAAAAATCGACCATAACCTGTTTATATCAAAAAGCCCCAAATTTGCTCAAGAACACAAACCCTAGATTTCTAAAAATTTTGAAGTTTAAGGCTTCAAATAATGACAAATAGCATCAATCTAGGTTATATATGCATAATATACTAACAATTTAACTCTAATTAAGCTAGAAATCATTAAAATTAAATTAGGTAAAATTTTGCTCAAGAACACTATAAATCCGAATTAAAGAGTGTTTTAGGGGTGGAATCGTTACCTTCCTTGAAAAACTTCTTGATAGAAAACTTCTCATTGTGATTTTATGAAAGATTTGATGAAAAATGGTGAGAAATTGCGAATTTTTGAGGGTGTTTGTGTGTTTTTTCGTTTGTGTATGTGTGTGTTTGTGAGGAGACAGAAGCAGGTCGATTGACTTTATGATTCTGTCCAGCACTTTTAATCCATGTGACCGCATGGTAATGTAGTGCAAACCCTATGCGATCGCATGGGGTTTATTTCTTCTTTTTTTTTTATAAAAACCTTAAACTTGTAAAACAATTAGTTAATTTATTTTTAAAATTTTGTTTCCCTTGGTATTTAGGATGAGGTAGTTTCGGTACGTTTACCTAGTTCGTCCCTCGACAAAATTTTAAAATTTTTAATTTTAAAGCGTTTGTTTTAAAAGCAAAGATTTTTGGGTTTTTTTTAATGTTTTTGGCATACTTTAGATCAATAAAATTAAAAATAATGATAACAAAATTTGTCGTCCCGCCCTCGAGTAAAGCAATTTCGGTTCAAGGACCTAGTCTTCAACTCTCGACGAATTTTAGAAATCAATTTTTTAACTTAATGAAATAAAGTAAATTTTGTTTTTAAATTTACACCAAACTTAAATTTAAAATGCATATTAATAAAATTTCATATGAATATTAATAATATTTACATTACTTTTACAAACTTACATTTAAAAAAATAATATAGTTATATATTAATTTTAAAAATAGGGTAAAAATAAAATAGAAAATCTTTTTGGTCTTTTATCCCACTTTAATTAATCAAATATTAACAAAAATATACATCCCTCTTTTGGGTAAAGTAATTTCGGCTATATTACCTAGTTTTACTCCTGACAAATTTTTGAAATATTTTGGATTGATTGATTAAAAATATTTATACCTTATGAATAAACTGTAAATTTTGCAGTGATGAATTAAATTTTTGTCTGATATCAATAATTTCAGTTTATTATACCTAATTTTATTGAATATCAATTTAATACTTTATAGCGAACGATTCAGCGTTTATTATTAAAAGGTTAAAAGCAATAAATATAAATAAAATAAAAACTGTACATACTTACCTTTGAGATAGAATTCTCAGAGACCTGCTTTAGTTGACTCATAGGAGAGTCGTTCAATTTGGGTTTCCATTGCTACATAAGCGTAACCTCAATTTTTCAATAACTTTCTTCTAAACATATGAACGGTCCTTCTCTGCATAGAGTAACGAACTCAGTATTGGAATGTGTTTGATTGTTCGAACATTTCCCTTCATGTGACCATTTTCCGCATTTATGACATCTTTCAAGGTGTCGTGCTCTTCTTTTTGCTGCGAATTTTGATTTTCCTTTACCAAAATGTGTCTTATTATGATCTTTCCTGAGTTCTTTCCTTACTTCGTCCATTTTGCCTCTTATGAATGATACCAGTTCACTCGGGAAGGTGTTATTATTACGTTTAGTAATCATAGCATGTAGTAGCAGACCATGGTTCAAATCAAAGGAATTCTTCATCTCGTAAAACCTAAAAATACAAAAATTCAGAATGGAGGGAGAAGACTAGTTCTTTAGGGTCTGCTAGGGAAAGACCATTCAGATTCCATTTTCGAGAACTACACGAAAACAGAACATCTAACTCTAGACGGCATTATATTATCCTTAAAAGATTCGATTCTCCCCACACTTAGTTAGCTGTGGTGTCGAACTTGTGATTAACTTCGTTATCTACTTCCATCGGATCATGTATGTAATGTTTAACTCTGTGACCATTGACTTTAAATTCAATTTTGTTTGAATTTATCAATTCTATTGTTCCATATGGGAAAACTCTTTTGACTATGAATGGTCCAGACCATCTAGATTTCAACTTTCAGGAAATAGCTTAAATCTTGAATTGAAAAGAAGGACTATGTCTCCTTCCTTAAATTCTTTTGAACTTCTGATTCTTTTATCATGCCATTTCTTCATTCTTTCCTTATAGATTAACGAATTTTCATATGCATCATGTCTTAATTCTTCTAATTCGTTTAGTTGACTTAATCGTAGACGTCCGACTTCATGCAAATCAAGATTACACGTCTTCAAAGTCCAAAATGCTTTGTGCTCAATTTCTAGTGGAAGGTGACATGCTTTTTCGTAAACGAGTTTAAAAGGTGTGGTGCCAATTGGAGTTTTGTAGGCTGTTCTGAAAGCCCAAAGTGCATCCTCCAATTTCATGGACCATTCCTTCGGATTTGATCCTACAGTTTTCTCTAGAATACATTTTAATGCTCGGTTGGTATTTTCAACTTGTCCACTTGTTTGTGGATGATAAGCAGTGGAGATTTTATGAGTTACTCCATATCTTTTGAGAACTTTCTCAAGTTAATTATTACAAAAATGAGTACCCCGATCACTTATTAAAGCTTTCGGTGTTCCGAACCTTGCAAAAAGATGTTTTAAGAAGTTGAGTACAACTCGTGCATCGTTAGTTGGGAGAGCTTGTACTTTCACCCATTTAGATACATAATCAATGGCAACGAGAATGTAGAGATTATTATGAGATTTTGGAAATGGACCCATAAAGTCAATACCCCAAACGTCGAATACTTCACATGCTTGAATGACATTTTGTGGCATTTCATCACGTTGACTTATTTTTCCGGCCCTTTGACAAGCATCACAGGATATACAAAGAAGGTTTGCGTCTTTGAAAATTGTAGGCCAATAAAATCCAGCATCATAGACTTTCCTTGCTGTGAGTTGAGGCCTATAATGCGCTCCTGTTGGTCCTGTGTGACAATGGTTTAAGATTTGACTAGCTTCATCCCCGAATACGCATCGGCGTATTATTCCATCGGGACAACTTTTAAACAGATATGGATCTTCCCAAAAATAGTGTTTTATATCACTAAATAATTTCTTTCATTTTTGGTATGACAACCCTTTTTCAAGGAATCCACATACTAAGTAGTTTGCAAAGTCTACAAACCATGGAATTTTACTATAATCGATCTTCAATAGATATTCATCAGAAAAGTTGTCTTGTATGGCCGATTCATTTAGAACTTCTAATTCGGGATTTTCAAGACGAGAAAGATGATCAGCGGCGAGATTTTCTGCTCCCTTTTTGTCTCGGATTTCAATATCGAATTCTTGTAAGAGTAAGATCCAACGGATTAATCGTGGTTTGGCATCTTGTTTTGAAAATAGGTATCTAAGAGCAGAATGGTCAGTATAGACCACCGTTTTAGCTAGAACGAGATATGAACGAAATTTGTCAAAAGCAAAGACGATAGCAAGGAGTTCTTTTTCAGTAGTTGTGTAATTTGTTTGTGCTCCTTGTAACATTTTACTAGCTTAATAGATAGGTTAAAATCATTTTTCAATCCTTTGTCCTAAAACGGCTCCCATTGCAAAATTACTTGCATCGCACATGAGTTCAAATGGTAGATTCCAATTTGGAGTTATCATGATCAGCGCATTAGTGAGTTTTCGTTAAGAATATTAAAAGATTTGATGCATTCATATGAAAAGATGAATGGAGCATCTTTTTCTAGGAGTTTATTCATAGGAGTGGCAATTTTAGAAAAATCTTTTATTAAATTTCGGTAAAAACCGGCATGCCCTAGAAAACTCCTAACTCCTCTAACATTGGTGGGATGTAGAAGTTTAGCAATTACATCTACTTTAGCTCTATCTACTTCAATTCCTTCCTTTGAAATTTTATGACCAAGAACGATGCCTTCTTTAACCATGAAATGGAATTTTCCCAATTAAGAACTAGATTTGATTACTCGCATCTAATAAGCATTCGTTCAAGCTTAACTAGACATGTTTCAAAAGTATCACCGAAGACTGAAAAGTCATCCATGAAAACTTCCATGCATTCTGTAGTGACCCGAACTTTTCCATGTTTATATATATTAATTGAGATTGATATTTACATGATTAAATGTTTCCAACATGTTAAGCAATCAAACTTGTTAAGACTTGATTAATTGAAATATGTTTCATATAGACAATTGACCACCCAAGTTGACCGGTGATTCACGAACGTTAAAACTTGTAAAAACTATATGATGACATATATATGGATATATATATAGTTAACATGATACTATGATAAGTAAACATATCATTAACTATATTAACAATGAACTACATATGTAAAAACAAGACTACTAACTTAATGATTTTTAAACGAGACATATATGTAACGATTATCGTTGTAAAGACATTTAATGTATATATATCATATTAAGAGATATTCATACATGATAATATCATGATAATATAATAATTTAAAATCTCATTTGATATTATAAACATTGGGTTAACAACATTTAACAAGATCGTTAACCTAAAGGTTTCAAAACAACACTTACATGTAACGACTAACGATGACTTAACGACTCAGTTAAAATGTATATACATGTAGTGTTTTAATATGTATTTATACACTTTTGAAAGACTTCAACACACTTATCAAAATACTTCTACTTAACAAAAATGCTTACAATTACATCCTCGTTCAGTTTCATCAACAATTCTACTCGTATACACCCGTATTCGTACTCGTACAATACACAGCTTTTAGATGTATGCACTATTGGTATATACACTCCAATGATCAGCTCTTAGCAGCCCATGTGAGTCACCTAACACATGTGGGAACCATCATTTGGCAACTAGCATGAAATATCTCATAAAATTACAAAAATATGAGTAATCATTCATGACTTATTTACATGAAAACAAAATTACATATCCTTTATATCTAATCCATACACCAACGACCAAAAACACCTACAAATACTTTCATTCTTCAATTTTCTTCATCTAATTGATCTCTCTCAAGTTCTATCTTCAAGTTCTAAGTGTTCTTCATAAATTCTACAAGTTCTAGTTACATAAAATCAAGAATACTTTCAAGTTTGCTAGCTCACTTCCAATCTTGTAAGGTGATCATCCAACCTCAAGAAATCTTTGTTTCTTACAGTAGGTTATCATTCTAATACAAGGTAACAATCATATTCAAACTTTGGTTCAATTTCTATAACTATAACAATCTTATTTCAAGTGATGATCTTACTTGAACTTGTTTTCGTGTCATGATTCTGCTTCAAGAACTTCGAGCCATCCAAGGATCCGTTGAAGCTAGATCCATTTTTCTCTTTTCCAGTAGGTTTATCCAAGGAACTTAAGATAGTAATGATGTTCATAACATCATTCGATTCATACATATAAAGCTATCTTATTCGAAGGTTTAAACTTGTAATCACTAGAACATAGTTTAGTTAATTCTAAACTTGTTCGCAAACAAAAGTTAATCCTTCTAACTTGACTTTTAAAATCAACTAAACACATGTTTTATATCTATATGATATGCTAACTTAATGATTTAAAACCTGGAAACACGAAAAACACCGTAAAACCGGATTTACGCCGTCGTAGTAACACCGCGGGCTGTTTTGGGTTAGTTAATTAAAAATTATGATAAACTTTGATTTAAAAGTTGTTATTCTGAGAAAATGATTTTTATTATGAACATGAAACTATATCCAAAAATTATGGTTAAACTCAAAGTGGAAGTATGTTTTCTAAAATGGTCATCTAGACGTCGTTCTTTCGACTGAAATGACTACCTTTACAAAAACGACTTGTAACTTATTTTTCTGACTATAAACCTATAACTTTTCTGTTTAGATTCATAAAATAGAGTTCAATATGAAACCATAGCAATTTGATTCACTCAAAACGGATTTAAAATGAAGAAGTTATGGGTAAAACAAGATTGGATAATTTTTCTCATTTTAGCTACGTGAAAATTGGTAACTAATCTATTCCAACCATAACTTAATCAACTTGTATTGTATATTATGTAATCTTGAGATACCATAGACACGTATACAATGTTTCGACCTATCATGTCGACACATCTATATATATTTCGGAACAACCATAGACACTCTATATGTGAATGTTGGAGTTAGCTATACAGGGTTGATGTTGATTCCTAAATATATATAGTTTGAGTTGTGATCAATACTGAGATACATATACACTGGGTCGTGGATTGATTCAAGATAATATTTATCGATTTATTTCTGTACATCTAACTGTGGACAACTAGTGTAGGTTACTAACGAGGACAGCTGACTTAATAAACCTAAAACATCAAAATATATTAAAAGTGTTGTAAATATATTTTGAACATACTTTGATATATATGTATATATTGTTATAGGTTCGTGAATCAACCAGTGGCCAATTCTTACTTCCCGACGAAGTAAAAATCTGTGAAAGTGAGTTATAGTCCCACTTTTAAAATCTAATATTTTTGGGATGAGAATACATGCAGGTTTTATAAATGATTTACAAAATAGACATAAGTACGTGAAACTACATTCTATGGTTGAATTATCGAAATCGAATATGCCCCTTTTTATTAAGTCTGGTAATCTAAGAATTAGGGAACAGACACCCTAATTGACGCGAATCCTAAAGATAGATCTATTGGGCCTAACAAACCCCATCCAAAGTACCGGATGCTTTAGTACTTCGAAATTTATATCATATCCGAAGGGTGTCCCGGAATGATGGGGATATTCTTATATATGCATCTTGTTAATGTCGGTTACCAGGTGTTCACCATATGAATGATTTTTATCTCTATGTATGGGATGTGTATTGAAATATGAAATCTTGTGGTCTATTATTATGATTTAATATATATAGGTTAAACCTATAACTCACCAACATTTTTGTTGACGTTTTAAGCATGTTTATTCTCAAGTGATTATTAAGAGCTTCCGCTGTTGCATACTTAAATAAGGACGAGATTTGGAGTTCATGCTTGTATGATATTGTGTAAAAACTGCATTCAAGAAACTTATTTTGTTGTAACATATTTGTATTGTAAACCATTATGTAATGGTCGTGTGTAAACAGGATATTTTAGATTATCATTATTTGATAATCTACGTAAAGCTTTTTAAACCTTTATTGATGAAATAAAGGTTATGGTTTGTTTTAAAAGGAATGCAGTCTTTGAAAAACGTCTCATATAGAGGTCAAAACCTCGCAACGAAATCAATTAATATGGAACGTTTTTAATCAATAAGAACGGGACATTTCAGTTGGTATTCGAGCGTTGGTCTTAGAGAACTAGAATTTTTCATTAGTGTGTCTTATCGAGTTTGTTAGGATGCATTAGTGAGTCTGGACTTCGATCGTGTTTACTTGAAAAATGATTGCTTAACAAATTTTGTTGGAAACTATATATTTTTAACATGTGAATATTATGTGATATATTAATCTCTTAACGCGTTTGATATTATGTGATAGATGTCTACCTCTAGAACAAGTCCCATTGACTCACCTAATAATAATGAAGAGTCAAATGTAAATTGGAATGATTCGTGGACTGATTCACAAGTTCCCGAAGAGGAACCGGAAGAAGAGTCGGAACCGGAATAAGAATCGGAACCGGATAGGACCGGTGGGGGAAATAATAAAAAGGTTAAGTAAAATAAAATCCTCAACCAACCGACCAAGGTTAATTATGGTCAATGGTGTTTCAGCCAAGGAAGCAAAATATTGGGAGGATTACCAATTCTCCGATGAATCGGATTCCGACGAGAATTCCGATGATGTTATAGAAATTACCCCAACTGAATTTAAAAAGGCAAAAGAAAATAATAAGGGAAAGGGCATAAAAATAGAGAAATCTAATTCCAACCCCGATGAACTTTATATGTATCGTCAACCCCCTAAGTCCTTAAGTTGTAACAATGACCCGGGAACCTCTAAACCATCAGGTTTTTCTAAACCAATGTGGATAACGACGGCTCGTATTAGGGGAACATCATATATCCCTAGAAACTTGGCAAAACGAACCAAAACCGAAGAAGAAGAAACAAGCGAGTCGGAATAAGATAGTTGTATTCGTGTGGTGTAATATATGTAATATAGTGTGCTTATGCTTTATGATATATGTAAAAATTGCTTGTATTAATAAGTATTTTTTTTTAATGAATCTAACTCTTGTCTATTTTACAGTATAAAAACACAAAATGGATAGACAACCCAATATTTTAAGAGACCTACCCGGAGACATGATTGATGAAATCTTGTCTAGAGTCGGTCAGAATTCTTCGGCACAACTATTTAAGGCGACTGTTGGACATTACGTAACCCTCGTCCCTTTGACGACGTTACAACACGCTGTCTTATCAACGACCATAATGATTATGTTCCACAAGACCAAGGATGGAAAGTAGTCCTAGTAAAACCAGAATGCATGACTTGTTTCTGGACGTATGAATTACGTGTCTTTATTGCCTTTGCTGAACGACTTGTGTACTAGCTAGAATTATCTTCACAACTATCTTGTATCAAAGTTATTGTGTGCTATATTTCATGCTATATGTAAAATAAGCGGTATTGTAAGTTTGTAAAATATTGTGTAAAAGTTTGAACGCGAAATATTATTATAATCAGTTTTTCATATAGAATTGTAGTAGTTGAATTGTATATTAGCTACTAAGTATGAACTTAACGGGTAGGTACTACCCGAATTTAAACTTATAAAACGCTAATATGAAGAAAAAGCTTTTATAAATGAGTTCATATTATGCTACGAAATACTATTAACTACTCTTAATATTCTGTATGATTAACTTGTTCCATTTGACTATTTTGAAGGAAATGGCACCGACTACTCGACACACCGTGAATATGAATGAAGAGGAATTCCGTACTTTTCTAGCTTCAAACATAGCCGCAGTACAGGCTGCGCTACATACCAATAATAACCTTGGATCTAGCAGTACAGGAAATCGTGTAGGATGCACCTACAAAGAATTCACTGCCTGCAAACCTTTGGAATTTGATGGAACCGAAGGACCGATCGGATTGAAACGGTGGACCGAGAAGGTCGAATCGGTGTTTGCCATAAGTAAGTGTACTGAAGAGGACAAAGTGAAGTACGCTACGCATACCTTCACAGGTTCTGCATTAACATGGTGGAATACCTATCTAGAGCAAGTGGGACAAGACGATGCGTACGCACTACCGTGGTCAGCATTCAAGCACTTGATGAACGAGAAGTACCGTCCCAAAACCGAGGTCAATAAGCTCAAGACATAACTTAGAGGGTTACGAACCCAAGGATTTGATATTACCACGTACGAAAGACGATTCACAGAATTGTGCCAATTATGTCCGGGAGCATTCGAAGATGAGGAAGAGAAGATCGACGCGTTTGTGAAAGGATTACCGGAAAGAATCCAAGAAGATATAAGTTCACACGAGCCCGCCTCCATACAACAGGCATGTAGAATGGCTCACAAACTAGTGAACCAGATTGAAGAAAGAATTAAAGAACAGACTGCTGAAGAGGCCAATGTGAAGCAAGTCAAAAGAAAGTGGGAGGAAAATGGTGATAAGAATCACCAATATAACAACAACAGCAATTACAACAATAATCGCAACAATTATCCCAACAATCGCAACATCAATCGCAACTACAACAAACGGCCCAACAACAACAACAACAACAACAACAGCAACTACAACAATCATCCCAACAACAATAATAACCGCAACAACAACAACAATCAGAAGCAGCTATGCCAAAGGTGTGAAAAGTATCACTCGGGGTTCTGCACCAAATTTTGCAATAAGTGTAAAAGGAATGGTCATAGCACGGCGAAGTGTGAGGTCTACGGACCAGGGGTTAATAGAACGAAAGGAATAAATGGTGTCGGAACAAGTAATGGTGGAGCAAGTAGTGTGGGAGCAAGTTATGCCAATGTAGTTTGTTATAAATGTGGAAAACCGGGCCACATTATTAGAAATTTCCCGAACTAGGAGAACACGAATGGACAAGGCCGCGGAAGAGTTTTCAATATTAATGCGACAGAGGCACAGGAAGACCCGGAGCTTGTTACGGGTACGTTTCTTATTGACAATAAATCTGCTTACGTTTTATTTGATTCGGGTGCGGATAGAAGCTATATGAGTAGAGATTTTTGTGCTAAATTAAGTTATCCATTGACGCCTTTGGATAGTAAATTTTTACTTGAATTAGCAAATGGTAAATTAATTTCAGCAGATAATATATGTCGGAATCGAGAAATTAAACTGGTTAGCGAAACATTTAAGATTGATTTGATACCAGTAGAGTTAGGGAGTTTTGATGTGATAATCGGTATGGACTGGTTGAAAGAAGTGAAAGCAGAGATCGTTTGTTACAAAAATGCAATTCGCATTATACGAGAAAAAGGAAAACCCTTAATGGTGTACGGAGAAAAGGGCAACACGAAGCTACATCTTATTAGTAATTTGAAGGCACAAAAACTAATAAGAAAAGGTTGCTATGCTGTTCTAGCACACGTCAAGAAAGTACAAACTGAAGAAAAGAGCATCAATGATGTTCCCATTGCAAAAGAATTTCCCGATGTATTTCCGAAAGAATTACCGGGATTACCCCCACATCGATCCGTTGAATTTCAAATAGATCTTGTACCAGGAGCTGCACCAATAGCTCGTGCTCCTTACAGACTCGCACCCAGCGAGATGAAAGAACTGCAAAGCCAATTACAAGAACTTTTAGAGCGTGGTTTCATTCGACCAAGCACATCACCGTGGGGAGCTCCTGTTTTGTTTGTCAAGAAGAAAGATGGTACATTCAGGTTGTGTATCGACTACCGAGAGTTGAACAAACTTACCATCAAGAACCGCTACCCACTACCGAGAATCGACGACTTATTTGATCAACTACAAGGCTCGTCTGTTTATTCAAAGATTGACTTACGTTCCGGGTATCATCAAATGCGGGTGAAAGAAGATGATATTCCAAAGACTGCTTTCAGAACACGTTACGGTCATTACGAGTTTATGGTCATGCCGTTTGGTTTAACTAATGCACCAGCTGTGTTCATGGACCTTATGAACCGAGTGTGTGGACCATACCTTGACAAGTTTGTCATTGTTTTCATTGATGACATACTTATTTACTCAAAGAATGACCAAGAACACGGTGAACATTTGAGAAAGGAGTTAGAAGTATTGAGGAAGGAAGAATTGTACGCTAAGTTTTCAAAGTGTGCATTTTGGTTGGAAGAAGTTCAATTCCTCAGTCACATAGTGAACAAAGAAGGTATTAAGGTGGATCCGGCAAATATAGAAACTGTTGAAAAGTGGGAAACCCCGAAAACTCCGAAACACATACGCCAGTTTTTAGGACTAGCTGGTTACTACAGAAGGTTCATCCAAGACTTTTCCAGAATAGCAAAACCCTTGACTGCATTAACGCATAAAGGGAAGAAATTTGAATGGAATGATGAACAAGAGAAAGCGTTTCAGTTATTGAAGAAAGAGCTAACTACGGCACCTATATTGTCATTGCCTGAAGGGAATGATGATTTTGTGATTTATTGTGACGCATCAAAGCAAGGTCTCGGTTGTGTATTAATGCAACGAACGAAGGTGATTGCTTATACGTCTAGACAATTGAAGATTCATGAACAAAATTATACGACGCATGATTTGGAATTAGGCGCGGTTGTTTTTGCATTAAAGACTTGGAGGCACTACTTATATGGGGTCAAAAGTATTATATATACCGACCACAAAAGTCTTCAACACATATTTAATCAGAAACAACTGAATATGAGGCAGTGTAGGTGGATTGAATTGTTGAATGATTACGACTTTGAGATTCGTTACCACCCGGGGAAGGCAAATGTGGTAGCCGATGCCTTGAGCAGGAAGGACAGAGAACCCATTCGAGTAAAATCTATGAATATAATGATTCATAATAACCTTACTACTCAAATAAAGGAGGCGCAACAAGGAGTTTTAAAAGAGGGAAATTTAAAGGATAAAATACCCAAAGGATCGGAGAAGCATCTTAATATTCGGGAAGACGGAACCCGGTATAGGGCTGAAAGGATTTGGGTACCAAAATTTGGAGATATGAAAGAAATGGTACTTAGAGAAGCTCATAAAACCAGATACTCAATACATCCTGGAACGGGAAAGATGTACAAGGATCTCAAGAAATATTTTTGGTGGCCGGGTATGAAAGCCGATGTTGCTAAATACGTAGGAGAATGTTTGACGTGTTCTAAGGTCAAAGCTGAGCATCAGAAACCATCAGGTCTACTTCAACAACCCGAAATCCCGGAATGGAAATGGGAAAACATTACCATGGATTTCATCACTAAATTGCCAAGGACTGCAAGTGGGTTTGATACTATTTGGGTAATAGTTGATCGTCTCACCAAATCAGCACACTTCCTGCCAATAAGAGAAGATGACAAGATGGAGAAGTTAGCACGACTGTATTTGAAGGAAATTGTCTCCAGACATGGAATACCAATCTCTATTATCTCTGATAGGGATGGCAGATTTATTTCAAGATTCTGGCAGACATTACAGCAAGCATTAGGAACTCGTCTAGACATGAGTACTACCTATCATCCACAAACTGATGGACAGAGCGAAAGGACGATACAAACGCTTGAAGACATGCTACGAGCATGTGTTATTAATTTCGGAAACAGTTGGGATCGACATATACCGTTAACAGAATTTTCCTACAACAACAGCTACCATTCAAGCATTGAGATGGCGCCGTTTGAAGCACTTTATGGTAGAAAGTGCAGGTCTCCGATTTGTTGGAGTGAAGTGGGGGATAGACAGATTACGGGTCCAGAGATTATACAAGAAACTACCGAGAAGATCATCCAAATTCAACAACGGTTGAAAACCGCCCAAAGTCGACAAAAGAGCTACGCTGACATTAAAAGAAAAGATATAGAATTTGAAATTGGAGAGATGGTCATGCTTAAAGTTGCACCTTGGAAAGGCGTTGTTCAATTTGGTAAACGAGGGAAATTAAATCCAAGGTATATTGGACCATTCAAGATTATTGATCGTGTCGGACCAGTAGCTTACCGACTTGAGTTACCTCAACAACTCGCGGCTGTACATAACACTTTCCACGTCTCGAATTTGAAGAAATGTTTTGCTAAAGAAGATCTCACTATTCCGTTAGATGAAATCCAAATCAACAAAAAACTTCAACTCATCGAAGAACCCGTCGAAATAATGGATCGTGAGGTTAAAAGACTTAAGCAAAACAAGATACCAATTGTTAAGGTTTGATGGAATGCTCGTAGAGGACCCGAGTTCACCTGGGAGCGTGAAGATCAGATGAAGAAGAAATACCCGCATCTATTTCTAGAAGATTCGTCAACACCTTCAACTGTTTAAAATTTCGGGACGAAATTTATTTAACGGGTAGGTACTGTAGTGACCCGAACTTTTCCATGTTTATATATATTAATTGAGATTGATATTTACATGATTAAATGTTTCCAACATGTTAAGCAATCAAACTTGTTAAGACTTGATCAATTGAAATATGTTTCATATAGACAATTGACCACCCAAGTTGACCGGTGATTCACGAACGTTAAAACTTGTAAAAACTATATGATGACATATATATGGATATATATATAGTTAACATGATACTATGATAAGTAAACATATCATTAACTATATTAACAATGAACTACATATGTAAAAACAAGACTACTAACTTAATGATTTTTAAACGAGACATATATGTAACGATTATCGTTGTAAAGACATTTAATGTATATATATCATATTAAGAGATATTCATACATGATAATATCATGATAATATAATAATTTAAAATCTCATTTGATATTATAAACATTGGGTTAACAACATTTAACAGGATCGTTAACCTAAAGGTTTCAAAACAACACTTACATGTAACGACTAACGATGACTTAACGACTCAGTTAAAATGTATATACATGTAGTGTTTTAATGAGACGACCCGACCCAATCCATAGGGACGAATACAATAACATATGATAACATTGCGAGGTACTTGACCTCTATATGATACATTTTACAAACGTTGCATTTATTCTTAAAAGGCAAACTATCATTACATCAATATTTGACATTTTCGTCTAACATTTCATAATATCCAAATGACCTAATCTGTCATTTACTTATTTATATTCTCTATTGAACTCCAATGACTCGAATGCAACGTCTTTGTATCATGGCTTAAAAGGTCCCAAGTAGTATCCTTAACATGAGCTAATGCACAGCGGAAGACTTAATTCATACCTGAGAATAACATGCTTTAAAACGTCAACATAAAGTTGGTGAGATATATAGGTTTGATGCTAGCAGCGTTATAACAATGGAACACAAGATTTCATATATAAACATTTTAATAAAAATATTCTAAGTGGTTGAGCACTTGGTAACCATACTTAACATTTAATCACGTCGCATATTCCCTTTATTATGAAATCTTACTACACCGTACCAAGGTGTAGTCACGAAACGAAGTACTGTGCAACCGTTGAATACTGGTCGTCCAGTCCGGTTGGGGTTGTCAGGCCCGATAGATCTATCAACAGGATTCGCGTTTACAATACCGCTGTAAATATTAGTTACCAAGCTACAGGGAAGTATGCCAGTGGTACAACTCAACGTAGAATATATTTTTCAGTTACTTGTGTCCATAGCGTAAAACATAAAATACATGTATTCTCATCCCGAAATATTTAGAGTTTAAAAGTGGGACTATATACTCACTTTTGTCTTGAAGATATGTAATTTCGACTTGGTCTCCGATTGATATCACGAACCTATCCATATATAATATATCAATACCTTTTCTTTTTAAACAATCGTCACATATATATACTTATAATACTTTTAATACTTTTAATAATTCCTTAGTCCGTAGTTAGCAGTCCGATGTTAGTAATTCAATTTTAATGGTTCATATTTAGTTGTTTAATAAACCCCCAATGAAATAAATAAAACCCCCATCGTATATGTATTGGTCGAGATTAATCTTGACCCATGGTACCGGTGTTGTCAAATGACGTGTTGCGTACATAAAGTACCGGTGTTGTCAAATGACGTGTTGCGTACAATCATGGGATCTTATGATTAATCTTCTCGTATTGTTTACGGGTGATCCTGAACCATATAAAATTAAATTATGAGTACATATGTATAAAATATCATGTTACTTTAGGAAGATGTGATTTATTTAATTTTCTCCAATTATTTTCGTGGCTAAACTAGTCTTGGATATCCGATTTTGTTTTGGTCATAATTTCTTCGTTACAACTCCGTTTTCGTTGATTCAACTTTCCACTTCCTTGGATCGAGTCCCTCTTTAAGAATATGAACTTTAAATACCTTAGTTTGTATTCGAAATCATAGGTCATAGGTCAAATTTTGGTGAAACTTATGAAGTTAATCATTTTTGTTACAAAAACATCATTTAATGACCATTTTTCTAAAAATACTTATACTATGAATTAAATCATGAAATTTTTATGTGTTAACATATTCATAAGAAATATCATTTTTCCAGAATATAAACCTCCAATTCAAAGTTCAAGATGGTTTTTAATTATCCAACCCAAAACAGCCCCCGGTTGCACTCCGACGTCATAAAAACAGTTTTTTAAGGTATTCTTTGAAAAACCAAGTTATACCTTGTTAAATTAGCATATATTTAAGTTATATTACAGGTCTTGAAGTATTTTAAAAGTTAAGTTAGAAGGATCTATTTAATTTGCAAACAAGTTTGAAATCATTCAAACTATGTTTTTGTTGTTAAAATTGTATACCATACAATAAGATAGCTATATATATATGAATCGAATAAGGTTATGAACAAAGTTACTACCTCAAGTTACTTGGACAAGATTGCTGTAAAAGAGGATTAAAAACCTAGAACCAAAAGAGTGATGAAATTGGATGAAAGATTGGAAGCAACTTAAGACATAAACTTGAATTGAAAGTTGTATTTTTGTAGTGTTTTTGTTGATCTTTTTATGGTGGTGTTTAAGGTGATTCTTTAGAGGATTTTTGCTGGAGTTCTTAGAGAGACATGAGGCTAGTAAGTGTGTGTGTTTAGCTAGAGAAATGATGTTCCAAAAATTGAAAATGGATGCATGTATTTATGGTGGTGTAAAAGGTGTATAAATTTGTAATTTTGTGAAAAGATCTTTTAATCATGTGAAATTGTCATACTAAATAACAAAAGTAGTTACCTTATACATAAGGCATGAACAAGGGCTGGTTGGTGGTGATTTGATGTGTATATACCAATAGTAAATACGTATAGAAGCTAGGTATGATACGAGTACATATACTCTAGATATATGTATAGAAATCTTGTGAAAAATGGAATGAGGATTCAAATATAGCTATCTTTTGTGAATATACTTATATTGTTTTATGTATTTAAGTCTTTAAAAGTGATTAAATACATTATATATACGATATATGTATAAACATTATAGGTCGTAAGTATTTATGTCAAATAACGTTACGTATAGTTATCGTTTTGAAAGCTTAAGTTAGTAGTTTCAAAATATACTTATAACTTATTGTTATTAATACAAAATGAGATATTTAAACATCCTTAAATCATGTTAAATATGTATATATACATATATATACACAAACGTATAATTAACATATATTGTATAGTTCGTGATATCATCGGTCAAACTAGACGGTTAAACGTTATGTAAAACTCTTTTCAAAATCATAAATCTCAACAATTTAGATTGCTTATCATGTTGGTAAGTTTTAATTTATGTAAATATTAATCTTATAAGTGTAAAACGATCGGAAAAATCCGGGTCGTTACAGTACCCACCCGTTAAAGAAATTTCGTCCCGAAATTTGGTAGAGGTTGTCATAAATAACAATAGGAATGTTTTCATGACGAATATGAGGTATTAATAGAGTTTTATCATTATTGGAAGATATGGATAAAACGATTCGGTCATGTGAAGCGCACGAGTGAAGCTATCACAAAAGAATGAAATGAGTGAATATAGAATTGTTTTAACCGATGTCGAGATTAGGATTGATTTCCAGAATTTAAGGGATTTAAAGAAAATCTTATGTAATAAGATTTGGTTCTTCGATGATTTAGAAAACAGGATCTCCTTTGATTTAATGCGATAATCTGTTTCGATTTCTTTGTCGGATATTTCACTATAAATCCACCTCCTTCCCTTTCTTACTTCCATACCTCACATCTCTTACTCTTCCTCCTCTAATTCATACCTTAAGGTATCCTTTAAAATGCTTCATCCCGTTCTGATTTTTGTTATACTTCTAACTTTCATATCTTTCATTCTTCTCTTTCATCTACCGCTAGAAGAATCTATTCACTTTTATGATTTTCTTGGAATTATAATGTTTCTAATTCTCCCGTGTCTTTACGTCGCCATACGTATTGATACACACGGTTTGTAGTTTCTGGGTGGTTATTGGGTTTGATATCTTTCCTTATATTTCGATGCTCCTGCTTCTGTTTTCCATAATCATTGTCATCCATAGTTAATACTCTCTCCTATTTGCTGTAATCTATACCCCAATTTCTATTTTGGGACTTTGTCCCTTCGTTTCTTCTTCCCGTCCTTGAGTCAAGCGATCAATAGTTTGAAATTCGTAGGTATAAAATTCGGAATGAACATAGCTAATGCTCTAAGAAAGGAATGGTAATGGCACGATTTTGATTTGTCAAATTACCAGAATATCCAGGAAAATAGAACTATCAAGATGATTTGTTCTTAATATGTTTCGGAATTGGATAGAATGTAAAAGTCGTGTAACATGGCACATGATGACGGTACTGTGAATCATCATATTCCATTAGAAACTTAACATGACTTACTGTAATATAATGAAGTTGATCAAGTTTCATTATATTATACTAGTTCATGCATCAGTTCCCAACACTGCTTCAGAACATTCCTATTTTAAACTTGAAGGATTTAGAAACTAACACAGTTTCCTTTATATTGTAACGCAGATATTACAGAGAGATAAATGATTTCAGATAAGGATAGTGGTGAAAATATCTTCAGAAATATTGAGGATATTTATAATGAAAGATATGATAATATCTTGGAATTTCTAATGTCGAAGGATGATGATGAAGATTGACCCGTAAGGGTTTAGATTCAGAAGCAAGGTGTTTGCTACAGAATCGTCATAATTCTTTATGTACAAGTTTAGTCCTTGTAACTTGTTCAGAGTCTCCTTCATGGTTTGTTCAATCCGGTTTTCAGTACCAATTTTCTATCGAGCGTTCCTAACACTTCCTTCTTTTATCATCAACATTTGGTCATTAAGACCTTCTACAACATGCTGCTTCGTCAGTATTTTCAAAGTTATCGGATCTGGGTCATTGGTTATCAAACCAAGATGGTTTAAGGAGAATTGTATTTTTAGATGATTAAACGCTGATGGTAATATGATGGAATATAAAAGGTTCTCCGGTAACGATGGCGAAAGAACAACGTATATATATATATATCGAGATTGTAATAAGAGTAGTCTTACTGAGATATCGAAGTGGAGCTGTGACAAAATTAGTTAATTGAAAAGGAATCGCGTGATTGTTTTTGCTAATGGATGATAAGGAATTCGATGCGGATACGTTTTAACTATAACTTCGAGTTCAAAAATTTTTAGGTGCATAACTGTATGCATAAATCTTTATTCCGTAGACGAGGTGCGGCTGGTTGAACTTCTCGATCGAGATGTTTTCAAGAATCATGAAAAGTTGTGAATGCGAATTGTAATCGTCAAGATACAAATAAGGTTTAAAATAGAATCAAGTGGCAAACTTGAAGGATTGTTTAGTTTCATATGTAATAATCATCATTTTAACTCATTTTTAATTGTCCAAAGTTAGCAGTCCAATAGTCCGATTGTCCAATGGTTCAATAAATTCATATATGAACTAAATATATAATATTCGAATTACTTAATACGTATCGTGACCCGTGTACTGGTCTCGGTGTCGATCACAACTCAAAGTATATATATATTTTGGAATCAACTCCGACCCTGTATAGCCAACTCCCACCTTCACATATAGAGTGTCTATGGTTGTTCCGAAATATATATATAGATGGATCAATATGATAAGTCGAAACCTTGTATACGTGTCCCGTTATTTAAAATGCGTAAAATAAATAAATATATATCATGACCCATTATACAACGTGTTGTCTCAGAATTAATCCGACGTGTTGTTGTACATGTGTCCCGACGGTATGTAAAGTACAGAAATTAAAATTGCAAGAATGTAAATTGCGATAAATTAAATATTAATCAGTTAGCTGGGAACTGTTAGCCGGAACAGTTAGCGTGTAATCCTATCACAATTTCAATTAATTAATTCATCTGTTTCTAACAATTTTTATTTTGCCAATGTTTCTTCATTATGCCACTTGTTGGATTCGGATAGGTAAAAATCCAAATATGAAATTTAAATGGAAATGGTTAATCTTGGGTGAACGGATACGTATATCGGTAATTGTAAGTAGGATAATAAATGATCGTTGAATCAGATTCGAAGAATGTACAGTGTAACTTGTTAATGTGAATTCTAAATATTCCTTGGGTACTACCCACCCGTTAAAATATTTTCATCATTAACAGTTTGTACGAATGAAATTTTTAATTACAATCTTTATGAAAATATATTTGCATATATATTTTCTTCGGAGGTAACTATGAATTTAATGAGTTAATAAAATATTCAACTCATTTGATTTATCGTTATTACTAGATTACATAATCTCCAAAACATTAGAGATTACATAATCGTCATGTCGAACGAAGAACGATACGTAAAGAAGAGGTAATCGGTGTAGAATGATATGTAGAACAAAGATCATATTCGAAGTTCAGATGATGATGTTGAGGTACGTGGTGCGGATGTAATTGTTGGTGGTGGTAATGATACGGTTGGTGTTGATGCTGATGATGTCGTTGACGTCGATGATGCTACTGGTACTGAAGATTGCGAGGTTGATGTTGTTAACGGTACTGGTTATGCTGCTGGTGCTGCTGCTGGTGTTTGTAACCTTCGCACCGTGTTCTCCAAAGCCGTCACACGAGCGCGAAGTTCGTTAATTTCTGCTAGTACACCAGGATGATTGGCGGTTGGAGTGAGCGAATGAACAAGATCCGAAATATGGGATAGGATATAATCGTGACGAGATACTCGAGAAATGAGAGAGAAAATGGTTTCTCGAACAGGTTCGCCGGTAAGTGCTTCAGGTTCGTCGCCAATGGGGCAATTCGGTGGGTGAAAGGGATCACCTTCTTCTTGTCTCCAATAATTTAGTATACTACGAACCCATCCCCAATTCATCCAGAATAGATGATGAGAAATTGGTTGATCCATTCCAGTGACGCTGCCTTCGGAGCCCGAATGGAAATCCATATCAGCGTAGCTGTCGGAGTCGGAGGAATTCGAACTGGACGCGGAGTTCATCTTGTACAGTCGGGGAAATGAATTTTTGGTTTGGAATAGATTATAGGAGTTGGGTTTGGTATTCTTCAATACATAATTTACATATGTATTTATAATACTCAAAATCCCGTGAATTACGGAGAATCTTTGAAATTTGTCAGGCAATGTCTATAGCAACAGATACGCTAGGATACGAATTTTGTCTATACACTATCGATGCACCAAATGCAGTAAGACGTGTCTAGACTTAAGAATACTAAGCAGGCAATTCTTAAGGATGATAAGCAGATGATTTTCGACTAGATATGATAAGCAAAACTTTTGACATGTAGACACGGTCAAAGTCCAGACTCACTAATGCATCCTAACAACTACCAGTTAGACACACTAATGCAAGGCCTGGTTCGCTAAGACCAATGCTCTGATACCACATGAGACGACCCGACCCAATCCATAGGGACGAATACAATAACATATGATAACATTGCGAGGTACTTGACCTCTATATGATACATTTTACAAACGTTGCATTTATTCTTAAAAGGCAAACTATCATTACATCAATATTTGACATTTTCGTCTAACATTTCATAATATCCAAATGACCTAATCTGTCATTTACTTATTTATATTCTCTATTGAACTCCAATGACTCGAATGCAACGTCTTTGTATCATGGCTTAAAAGGTCCCAAGTAGTATCCTTAACATGAGCTAATGCACAGCGGAAGACTTAATTCATACCTGAGAATAACATGCTTTAAAACGTCAACATAAAGTTGGTGAGATATATAGGTTTGATGCTAGCAGCGTTATAACAATGGAACACAAGATTTCATATATAAACATTTTAATAAAAATATTCTAAGTGGTTGAGCACTTGGTAACCATACTTAACATTTAATCACGTCGCATATTCCCTTTATTATGAAATCTTACTACACCGTACCAAGGTGTAGTCACGAAACGAAGTACTGTGCAACCGTTGAATACTGGTCGTCCAGTCCGGTTGGGGTTGTCAGGCCCGATAGATCTATCAACAGGATTCGCGTTTACAATACCGCTGTAAATATTAGTTACCAAGCTACAGGGAAGTATGCCAGTGGTACAACTCAACGTAGAATATATTTTTCAGTTACTTGTGTCCATAGCGTAAAACATAAAATACATGTATTCTCATCCCGAAATATTTAGAGTTTAAAAGTGGGACTATATACTCACTTTTGTCTTGAAGATATGTAATTTCGACTTGGTCTCCGATTGATATCACGAACCTATCCATATATAATATATCAATACCTTTTCTTTTTAAACAATCGTCACATATATATACTTATAATACTTTTAATACTTTTAATAATTCCTTAGTCCGTAGTTAGCAGTCCGATGTTAGTAATTCAATTTTAATGGTTCATATTTAGTTGTTTAATAAACCCCCAATGAAATAAATAAAACCCCCATCGTATATGTATTGGTCGAGATTAATCTTGACCCATGGTACCGGTGTTGTCAAATGACGTGTTGCGTACATAAAGTACCGGTGTTGTCAAATGACGTGTTGCGTACAATCATGGGATCTTATGATTAATCTTCTCGTATTGTTTACGGGTGATCCTGAACCATATAAAATTAAATTATGAGTACATATGTATAAAATATCATGTTACTTTAGGAAGATGTGATTTATTTAATTTTCTCCAATTATTTTCGTGGCTAAACTAGTCTTGGATATCCGATTTTGTTTTGGTCATAATTTCTTCGTTACAACTCCGTTTTCGTTGATTCAACTTTCCACTTCCTTGGATCGAGTCCCTCTTTAAGAATATGAACTTTAAATACCTTAGTTTGTATTCGAAATCATAGGTCATAGGTCAAATTTTGGTGAAACTTATGAAGTTAATCATTTTTGTTACAAAAACATCATTTAATGACCATTTTTCTAAAAATACTTATACTATGAATTAAATCATGAAATTTTTATGTGTTAACATATTCATAAGAAATATCATTTTTCCAGAATATAAACCTCCAATTCAAAGTTCAAGATGGTTTTTAATTATCCAACCCAAAACAGCCCCCGGTTGCACTCCGACGTCATAAAAACAGTTTTTTTAAGGTATTCTTTGAAAAACCAAGTTATACCTTGTTAAATTAGCATATATTTAAGTTATATTACAGGTCTTGAAGTATTTTAAAAGTTAAGTTAGAAGGATCTATTTAATTTGCAAACAAGTTTGAAATCATTCAAACTATGTTTTTGTTGTTAAAATTGTATACCATACAATAAGATAGCTATATATATATGAATCGAATAAGGTTATGAACAAAGTTACTACCTCAAGTTACTTGGACAAGATTGCTGTAAAAGAGGATTAAAAACCTAGAACCAAAAGAGTGATGAAATTGGATGAAAGATTGGAAGCAACTTAAGACATAAACTTGAATTGAAAGTTGTATTTTTGTAGTGTTTTTGTTGATCTTTTTATGGTGGTGTTTAAGGTGATTCTTTAGAGGATTTTTGCTGGAGTTCTTAGAGAGACATGAGGCTAGTAAGTGTGTGTGTTTAGCTAGAGAAATGATGTTCCAAAAATTGAAAATGGATGCATGTATTTATGGTGGTGTAAAAGGTGTATAAATTTGTAATTTTGTGAAAAGATCTTTTAATCATGTGAAATTGTCATACTAAATAACAAAAGTAGTTACCTTATACATAAGGCATGAACAAGGGCTGGTTGGTGGTGATTTGATGTGTATATACCAATAGTAAATACGTATAGAAGCTAGGTATTATACGAGTACATATACTCTAGATATATGTATAGAAATCTTGTGAAAAATGGAATGAGGATTCAAATATAGCTATCTTTTGTGAATATACTTATATTGTTTTATGTATTTAAGTCTTTAAAAGTGATTAAATACATTATATATACGATATATGTATAAACATTATAGGTCGTAAGTATTTATGTCAAATAACGTTACGTATAGTTATCGTTTTGAAAGCTTAAGTTAGTAGTTTCAAAATATACTTATAACTTATTGTTATTAATACAAAATGAGATATTTAAACATCCTTAAATCATGTTAAATATGTATATATACATATATATACACAAACGTATAATTAACATATATTGTATAGTTCGTGATATCATCGGTCAAACTAGACGGTTAAACGTTATGTAAAACTCTTTTCAAAATCATAAATCTCAACAATTTAGATTGCTTATCATGTTGGTAAGTTTTAATTTATGTAAATATTAATCTTATAAGTGTAAAACGATCGGAAAAATCCGGGTCGTTACATTTAATATGTATTTATACACTTTTGAAAGACTTCAATACACTTATCAAAATACTTCTACTTAACAAAAATGCTTACAATTACATCCTCGTTCAGTTTCATCAACAATTCTACTCGTATACACCCGTATTCGTACTCGTACAATACACAGCTTTTAGATGTATGTACTATTGGTATATACACTCCAATGATTAGCTCTTAGCAGCCCATGTGAGTCACCTAACACATGTGGGAACCATCATTTGGCAACTAGCATGAAATATCTCATAAAAGTACAAAAATATGAGTAATCATTCATGACTTATTTACATGAAAACAAAATTACATATCCTTTATATCTAATCCATACACCAACGACCAAAAACACCTACAAACACTTTCATTCTTCAATTTTCTTCATCTAATTGATCTCTCTCAAGTTCTATCTTCAAGTTCTAAGTGTTCTTCATAAATTCTACAAGTTCTAGTTACATAAAATCAAGAATACTTTCAAGTTTGCTAGCTCACTTCCAATCTTGTAAGGTGATCATACAACCTCAAGAAATCTTTGTTTCTTACAGTAGGTTATCATTCTAATACAAGGTAATAATCATATTCAAACTTTGGTTCAATTTCTATAACTATAACAATCTTATTTCAAGTGATGATCTTACTTGAACTTGTTTTCGTGTCATGATTCTGCTTCAAGAACTTCGAGCCATCCAAGGATCCGTTGAAGCTAGATCCATTTTTCTCTTTTCCAGTAGGTTTATCCAAGGAACTTAAGGTAGTAATGATGTTCATAACATCATTCGATTCATACAAATAAACCTATCTTATTCGAAGGTTTAAACTTGTAATCACTATAACATAGTTTAGTTAATTCTAAACTTGTTCGCAAACAAAAGTTAATCCTTCTAACTTGACTTTTAAAATCAACTAAACACATGTTCTATATCTATATGATATGCTAACTTAATGATTTAAAACCTGGAAACACGAAAAACACCGTAAAACCGGATTTACGCCGTCGTAGTAACACCGCGGGCTGTTTTGGGTTAGTTAATTAAAAACTATGATAAACTTTGATTTAAAAGTTGTTATTCTGAGAAAATGATTTTTATTATGAACATGAAACTATATCCAAAAATTATGGTTAAACTCAAAGTGGAAGTATGTTTTCTAAAATGGTCATCTAGACGTCGTTCTTTCGACTGAAATGACTACCTTTACAAAAATGACTTGTAACTTATTTTTCCGACTATAAACCTATACTTTTTCTGTTTAGATTCATAAAATAGAGTTCAATATGAAACCATAGCAATTTGATTCACTCAAAACGGATTTAAAATGAAGAAGTTATGGGTAAAACAAGATTGGATAATTTTTCTCATTTTAGCTACGTGAAAATTGGTAACTAATCTATTCCAACCATAACTTAATCAACTTGTATTGTATATTATGTAATCTTGAGATACCATAGACACGTATACAATGTTTCGACCTATCATGTCGACACATCTATATATATTTCGGAACAACCATAGACACTCTATATGTGAATGTTGGAGTTAGCTATACAGGGTTGATGTTGATTCCAAAATATATATAGTTTGAGTTGTGATCAATACTGAGATACGTATACACTGGGTCGTGGATTGATTCAAGATAATATTTATCGATTTATTTCTGTACATCTAACTGTGGACAACTAGTGTAGGTTACTAACGAGGACAGCTGACTTAATAAACCTAAAACATCAAAATATATTAAAAGTGTTGTAAATATATTTTGAACATACTTTGATATATATGTATATATTGTTATAGGTTCGTGAATCAACCAGTGGCCAATTCTTACTTCCCGACGAAGTAAAAATCTGTGAAAGTGAGTTATAGTCCCACTTTTAAAATCTAATATTTTTGGGATGAGAATACATGCAGGTTTTATAAATGATTTACAAAATAGACACAAGTACGTGAAACTACATTCTATGGTTGAATTATCGAAATCGAATATGCCCCTTTTTATTAAGTCTGGTAATCTAAGAATTAGGGAACAGACACCCTAATTGACGCGAATCCTAAAGATAGATCTATTGGGCCTAACAAACCCCATCCAAAGTACCGGATGCTTTAGTACTTTGAAATTTATATCATATCCGAAGGGTGTCCCGGAATGATGGGGATATTCTTATATATGCATCTTGTTAATGTCGGTTACCAGGTGTTCACCATATGAATGATTTTTATCTTTATGTATGGGATGTGTATTGAAATATGAAATCTTGTGGTCTATTATTATGATTTAATATATATAGGTTAAACCTATAACTCACCAACATTTTTGTTGACGTTTTAAGCATGTTTATTCTCAGGTGATTATTAAGAGCTTCCGCTGTTGCATACTTAAATAAGGACGAGATTTGGAGTTCATGCTTGTATGATATTGTGTAAAAACTGCATTCAAGAAACTTATTTTGTTGTAACATATTTGTATTGTAAACCATTATGTAATGGTCGTGTGTAAACAGGATATTTTAGATTATCATTATTTGATAATCTACGTAAAGCTTTTTAAACCTTTATTGATGAAATAAAGGTTATGGTTTGTTTTAAAATGAATGCAGTCTTTGAAAAACGTCTCATATAGAGGTCAAAACCTCGCAACGAAATCAATTAATATGGAACGTTTTTAATCAATAAGAACGGGACATTTCACATTCTTCTATCATGTCGTGAAAAATCGCCATCATGCACCTTTAAAAGGTTGCAGGGGCGTTGCAAAGTCCAAATGGCATGCGTTTGTAAGCAAAAGTACCATAAGGGCATGTGAACGTGGTTTTCTCTTGGTCCTCGGGTGCGATTGGAATTTGAAAGTATCCGGAGAAACCGTCAAGAAAACAATAGTAACTATTCCCAGCTAACCTTTCCAACATTTGATCAATGAAAGGTAAGGGAAAGTGATCTTTTATGGTAGCGTCATTTAATTTTCTATAATCAATACAAACATGCCATCCTGTTATTGTCCTAGAAGGAATAAGCTCATCTTTTTCATTTGTGATGATAGTGATGCCACCTTTCTTAGGTACACATTGAACTGAGCTTACCCATGGACTATCAGAGATTGGATAAATTAAACTTGCATCAAGCAGTTTAATTATTTCTTTCTTAACAACATCTTGTATATTAGGATTTAGTCTTCATTGGCGTTGCACATATGTTTTATGACCTTCTTCCATAAGAATTTTTTGTGTGCAATACGAAGGACTTATGCCTTTAATGTCATGAATCTTCCATGCAATAGCTGGTTTATGAGCTTTTAGCACAGAAATGAGTTGAGATTTTTCATTTTTCGTAAGAGAAGACGATATTATTACAGGTAATTCAGATTCACCATGTAAATAAGCGTATTCCAAATGGTTTGGAAGTGGCTTTAACTCTAATGTCGGTGGTTCTTCTATCGATGATTTGTATCGATATCTGTCTTCCTCTTTCAGTACTTGAAGTTCTTCTGTTGTTGGTTCGTACTCATTTGCCATAAGTGTAGCTAATATTTCAGCTTCATCAATTGGTTCAGTTCCTTCTCCTAAAGAACATTCTCCAGTTCCTTGTAATTCGGGAAATTCTTGTAACAATTCTTCTTGTAAATCTATAGTTTGAATATAATAACATGTATCATCTGCAGATTGCGGTTGTTGCATGGCTCTATCAACCGAAAAGGTAACACTCTCGTCCTCTATACTTAGGGTCAGTTTCTTACCAAACACGTCTATTATTGCTTTAGCCGTGTTTAAGAATGGTCTTCCTAATATGAGAGGAACTCGAGAATCTTCTTTCATGTCCAGAATAACAAAGTCTACTGGAAATACTAAAGTACCAACTTTAACTAGCATGTTCTCCATTATCCCTCTAGGATATTTTACTGATCGATCGGCTAGTTGTATGTTTATTCGTATTGGTTTCAATTCTCCAGGGTCTAGTTTAGTATATAATGAATACGGCATTAAATTTATACTAGCACCTAAGTCTACCAATGCTTCTATTGAACTAAGACTACCCAGAAAACATGGAATTGTGAAACTTCATGGATCTGATAATTTTTCTGGTATCTTATTCAACAGCACTGTAGAACAATTAGTATTCATTGTAACAGCCGAGAGTTCTTCCATTTTCTTTCTATTTATGATTAGATCTTTCAGGAATTTAGCGTATCTTGGCATTCCTGAAATCACATCAACGAAAGGAAGATTGACATTTATTTATTTAAACATATCTAAGAATTTGGATTGCTCGGCTTCAAGTCTCTCTTTTCTCATTTTACTCGGGTAAGGAAGTGGTGGCTGGTATGGTTTAACATAAGGCTTTGCCATAACTGTGTTATATTCATTAACCTTTTCAACTACCGGTTCTTTTTCCTTATCTTGATCAGGTTGTGGTTTCTGTGGAGTAGGAATAGCGTCATCAGAAATTACAGGCATTTCAGGTGGTTTAAGTGTAATACCACTTCTTGTAGTAATGGCTTTAGCTGTTTCATTTCAGGGGTTAGCATTTGTATCGCTAGGTAGACTCCCCGATTTTCTTGTACCTATCAACCTTGCTAGGTTGCTCACTTCTTGTTCCGGATTTTGAATAGAAGCTTGTTGATTTGTAAATGCTTGAGCATTTTGTTCATTAGTTTGTTTCTGAGATGTGAAAAATTGAGTTTGAGATTCAACTAGCTTCGACATCATATCTTCTAAATTTGACTTTTTATCATCGGTTTTTGGTGGTTTATTTGGAAAAATAGGTCTTTGCTGGTTGTAAGTATTGTTAGATACTTGTTGATTGCTAGGACCTTGTTGGTTGTTGTATGGAACATTTCGGTTATAATTTTGATTTTGATTGTAGTTTGGTCTTGGCAGTTGATAATTATTTTGATAATTATTTCTCGGCCTTTGGTTCATGTATGAAACATTCTCTCTTTGTTCCATTGTTTGTTCAATACTGAGACAATCTTTTGTCAAATGTGGTCCTCCACATTGCTCACAACTAATTCGTATTGTGTGAATATCTTTAGTCATATTTTCCATTCGTCTCTCGAAAGCATCTAACTTTGCGGAAATGGAATGAAAGTCATGGCTAGAATCGGCTCTAGCCGGTTTAGATGATCGAAAAATATCTTTCTCTTGATGCCACTCATGTGAGTGGGAGGCTGTGTTATTAATAATTTTGTGAGTTTCAGTTGCGGTTTTCTTCATAATGGAACCACCAGCTGATGTGTCGATGTCTTTTCGTGTAGCAACATCGCATCCTTGGTAGAATGTTTGCACTATTTGATAAGTGTCTAAACCGTGCTGAGGACATCCTCTCAACAACTTTCCGAATCTTGTTCACGCCTCATATAGAGTTTCATTTGGCTTTTGCGCGAACGTAACAATTTCTCCTTGAAGTCTCACGGCTTTAGATGCCGAACAGAATCTTTTAAGAAATTTCTCAACTAAAACATTCCATGTATCAGTCGCTCCTTCAGGTAACGATTCTAACCAATCTTTGGCTTCTCCCTTTAAAGTCCAGGGAAACAACATGAGATAGATCTGTTCATCCTCAACTTCTCTGATTATGAATAGAGTACAAATCCTATTAAAGGTTCGAAGATGTTTGTTTGGATCTTCTTTTGGCGTACCACTAAATTGGCATTGATTAGTTACCATGTGTAGGATTTGTCCTTTGATTTCATAATCTGGTGCATTAATGTCTGGTTGAGTAATGGCATGACCTTGGCCCATGCGTGTAGCTCTCATTCGGTCTTCCATACTTAGAGGTTCTTGATTTTCCATGATTGAATTTGTTGAATCTGAATCACTAGAGGATTCTGATTTAATGGTTTCTTCCTCGACAACCTCTGGTTGTATGATTTGTGGTTCAGGAGGAATGATTAGTGGTTCAGGATCTCTGAATTGTCCTTGAATATCCTCCGGGTTCTCAATTGTGAGGTCGGGTTCAAAGAATGGATTGTCGGAAATTTGAATTGGAGCACTCGTTCGACTAGATGATGATTCTAAAGAAAAATTAACAGCGACAATATTGGCTAGATGTCTCTATCGAGTCACAGGTGGTGAACGTATGAAAGGTGGTGAACGTTTTGCTCGGTGCATTCACTGAATATCCTATTAGTTATAAAGATAAAAATTATTAAAGTTATCAAATTAATAGACTTTTCTGATTTTGACCACATTTCGAATAGCCAATAGATGCAGCAGGTAGCTAGGACCCTTTAAATCGAAAATACACAACTCGCCACTAACAAATCCAACTATTACTACGAACCAGAAAATTTTGGATGTCTATCAATTTAACCGCTTAAAATAATTTTTCGTCAAAATTTAAAGAAGATAAAAATCTATGTCCTAAAAACTAGAGCGTATAAATGAAAAAAAAAAGTGCGTCGAAAAATAAGAAGTCGAAAAATAAGAAAGTAAAACGTCGAAACTTAAAAGTCTAAAAACTAAAAATTAAAACTTGCGTCTAAAGGTATTAAAGCTTAAAAGGAATTCTATACTGAAAATGGCAATAACTTAAAAAGGCACTAAAATCTATTTAAAACTAAAGCGATAAGCGACGTCGTAAAATTCTAAAGCGCCTAAATCTTAATCTAAAGAAAAAGCACTTAAGGGATTTTACGGCAAAGCCTAAAAATCTAGGAATATAAAATAACTACGGTAAAAACTAAGTTTAAAACTAATTACGAACGATAAAAATACAACTTACGAAATAAACGATTAAAATATACAATTTATAAAAAGATATAAAAAATGATAAAATTACTTATTTTTATAAAATTATTATTTTTATATTATTATTTTATAAAAGTATTAATTTATAAATTAATAAAACTAATTAAAACTTAAAATACAAAATTAATTAAAACTAAAACTAATTATTATTTAATTAAAACGCTAACTATAATTAATTATAATTAATAATAACCCTAATGAATTAATAATAATAAAAACCCTAACAGCGTACGTAATTAATGAGGTACCAGGTTGTGGGCGTGTCAGAGTTTACCATGCGGTCGCACGGGTTTACACCTTGCTTCTCATGTAATCGCATGAGCTGCTGGTTCAAATCAAATACATGTTCAAATTCGACAGGCTCAGATTTTTGTTTTTTTTTAATTATGTATTTAATTTATAACTCTTACAAAATTAATATATAAGTGATATTTAAAAATTATATTTTTAAGAACTGAAAAAAATACTTTTATACTTTATATAAATTATAATAAATATATTTTCTTTTTATTTGAACACTTAAATAGATATATATATATATATATATATATATATATATATATATATATATATATATATATATATATATATATATATATATATATATATATATATATATATATTATATTTTTGTTTTTAATATTTAAAACTTATAAACATATATTTTTACAAAAATATATTAAAACTTAATAAAAATCTTTTTTTATAGCGTTTCGCTTCGGCGTTGTCCCCGGCAGCGGCGCCAAAAATACTTGATGTGTGCGAGGTGTAGTACGAAATACTATTATTTTTTACTACGAAATACTATTAAATACGATACAATTTACACAAGTTATTTATTTATTTATTGAATGGGATATACCTAAACCTTGCTACAACACTTATAGGCAGTGTACCTAATCGTAGAGTAGTGTAGTTTTTAGTAAGTCCAGTTCGTTCCACAGAGAGCTGGCTGAGTTTAACTCTATATTTTTAAAAACTATATTTGTATATATATATATATATATATATATATATATATATATATATATATATATATATATATATATATATATATATATATATATAAGTAGTATTATTATTATAAATGGGGATTTTACCATTTAATGACCAGTTTGTCAATTTTAAAACTAAAGTCAAGATTAAAACCTAATGCAAAATATTAAATATAACTTAATTTAAAGCGTAAAGTAAATGACGACAATTAAAAGTACGATAATTTAAAGTACGATAAATAAAATGACGATAAATAAAATGACAGTAAATAAAAGTACGATGAGATATAAATTAAGACAATTATGCTTATTTAAACTTCCGTAATCATGATGTTTGACATGTTGATTTTAATTTATTACCAAGGGTTAATTGTCCTTTGTCCTGGATTATTCGATATGTCCATCTGGTTTTGTCCATAATAGTCCATCGGTCATAATTATAAAGTGTGAAAGTCTTCGTCAAATTACCCTTATACTCGAAGTCAAATATTCCAACTAATTAGGGACTTAAACTGTAACAAGGTCTTAATACTTTGTTTAATGAATACACCAGGTTATCGACTGCGTGTAATCCAAGGTTTTAATACTTTGTTAACAATTACACCAATTACCCTTGAATGTAATTCACCCCTGTTTTAATGAGTCCAGTGACTATTAATCCATTCCTGTGTCCGGTCAAATGAACAATTATCAGTATTTATAGATATCCCGCCCACCGTACCCAGTCAAGCGTATGTGGTTATATATAAATACGTCAAGTTGTAATCTCTATATTAAATTAACAATATATCATTTAGTTAATCAAATATAAAGCCCATTAATAGCCCATAGTCCAATTTCCACAAGTGTCGGTCTTTTGTTCAAACCCCAATTATGGTCCAAAGCCCAATAACCCCATCTTAAAATTTAGTCCAACATCACTATTACTTCGGCTTAAATAAGAATAATAATAACTTAGCTACGAGACATTAATTTAAAAAGGTTGAACATAACTTACAATGAGTATTAATCGCGTAGTGTTACACGGACAGAGTTTCGACTTACAAACTTAAAACATTCGCTACTATAACCTTATTATTATTAACTTAATATTAAAATTATAATTATAAATATAAATATATAATTATATATTGAGAGAGTGAGAGATCAGATTGAATAAGGTGTGTTAAACTCGACTGAATTCGTTCCAATTTATAGCACTTGGCCAGACATCTGGGCTCATGCGATCGTATGAAGTTTCTTCTTCATGGCCATGCGATCGCATGGCCGCCTGGGATAGGTCACATCAATTTGTTTTCTAGTTTGCCGACGTTTTATTTAATAATATAATATAATATATATAATTTTATATATATTATATTATATTCATGTGCATAGTTGACTTGTAATTTTAGCTCCGTTGAGTCGCGCGTTGATAGTTGGTTCAGGTCTCGGTTCCAGATTTTTGAACGTCCTTTCGTACGATTTAATATCTTGTACTTTGCGTTTCGTGGCTTGTACTCTTGTAATTTTTAGACGTTTCTCATCAATAAATTGAACCACTTGGATTGTACTTTGTACTTTTTAGCGTTTTGGTCGTTTGCGTCTTCAAATCATTGAATCTGTCTTTTGTCTTCACCTTTTATTATTTAAACGAATATCACTTGTAAATAGAATAATTGCAACTAAAAGCTTGTCTTTCTTGAAGGATAATGCTATGAAATATGTGTTCGTTTTTAGCATTATCAATGGCCGAAACAGACGGTTTTGTTTATGCGGTGTCATCAAGCTGCAAGATGTCAGAATCAGCTTCCAAGAGGGAGAGTTAATAGTTTTAAATTTATATTTAGCGGGGCCTAAATCGTACTACTCCTTATTATGAGTAAAGGACGTATGAACTACAGTCGTATTTTAAAGATATCAGTAGAATCGAACCTATAATTAAAGCTTATGATAATCTTAAAGAGATGGAGTAGTGGTTTGTTACCTAATTTTGGGTTTTCTAGTTTATAAGATAAAGTAAAGTAAATGCGATAAAATTTGTAATTCAGATAAGGTTAAAACAAGCGCATACTATGATTTCATCAGTTACTTTGCCGAGATTATGGAATGCTGGCTCATGAATAGGTAGTGACCTTGTATTCATTACACCGGTCCTAAACGGCCATGTCATAAGACATGTCACTGGTGTCAAGGCCCGTCCTAATCTACCTAGACGAAGTCATCAACATCCGGTCCCATTGCGAGGTACTGACCTCTTTATGATACGTTTTACAAACATTGCATTCTTTTAAAAGACAAACTCATTTCAAAATATAACCTTTAAATACAAATGATATATGTTTCCCATAATATGAATGACTAATATGTTATAACGGTCTTTTTGAACTCAAACGACTTGAATGCAATGTCTTTTGAAATATGCCATGAACAACTCCAAGTAAAGTCTTTAAAATGAGTAAATGCACATCTGAAGATTTCTTTAATACCTGAGAATAAACATGCTTAAAAGTGTCAACCAAAAGGTTGGTGAGTTCATATATTTATTATAAATAATAAAATTCAGTAATTTTGATAGACCACAAAATTTAAATATGCATGGCACAAATGGGTCCGTATCCTATACCCACTTGTAAGTTACCTTACGATTTTTAAATACAGTACACCTATCTCGTGTACGAAATTATTTTTCAAAAATCTTAATAACCGTACACATATATCGTGTAAAAAATAACATACACATAACCTGTGTATAAAAATCATTCTCTCTATATATAACCTTGTCTGGTAACCGACCTTAACATATGATGCGCATAAAGAATATCCCCAAAACATACAGGCATAAAGCAATCAGTATGATAAATACAGAACCTCTCGTCTGTTTAAACATGTATCTTCTGTATAATAACAACCTTGAAGTACTAAAGCATCCATAACCTGGATGGGGTTTGTTAGGCCCAATAGATCTATCTTTAAGATTCGCATCAATTAGTGGCAATTATAACAAACACTAATTCTTAGGTTACCAAGCTATAAAAATTAGGGGAAATATTCGGTATAATAACCTACAGATCCTCGTCTGTATAATAATTCATTCGAGGAATGTTTTTCTTGTGTCTATCTCGTCAAACATTTATAAAACCATTTCATGTATTCTCAGCCCAAAAATATATATTGCAAAAACAAGTAAAAAGGGGATCAAATGAACTCACGATAAAATATTTTGTAGTAATAATATGCATACGACGGAAACTGAACAATACAGGGTTGGCCTCGGATTCACAAACCTATATCATTTGTATATATATATTAACACATATAATTGTAATCGAACAAATATATATTTATATATATATATATATATATATATATATATATATATATATATAAATAAATTTATTAGTTATATATATATAATCATTTGTTTGTTACAATAGTAATTATAATAATACCAAAATAATATTAGTAATAATAAAAATAATAATAATGATAATACTAATAATAATAATAATAATGATAATAATATTAATGATAATTTTATTAAAATGATAATAAAAATTATTAATAATGATAATGATAATAATAATAATAATAATAATAATAATAATAATAATAATAATAATAATAATAATAATGATAATAATTATTATTATTAATAATAATGATAATTATGAATAATTATAATAGTAATAATACTACCTTAAAAAACAAGTAGGTTGCAGCTTCTAAAAAATGTCGAGCCCAGATTCGAACCCACGACCTCTCGTTTAACCATTTTCTTCCAAACCACTGAACCGTCAATTTGTTTTAGTTTTAATACGCTCGATTAATTATTTAACATATCAAACTATTTTATCTTCATCATACAGTTATCATTTCATCATCATTAACATCATGTATCATCATTAACCTTCGTCTTCATCATCGTCATTCTTGAAATCACGCTCATTGTTCACCATCTTCATCATGTTTGCGTTTAAAACAGAAACAGTAAAAAAAAATAGCGTGAAGGTTGTGTTGGTGTTTTACAGCGTCTGCAGCAGCAACAATTCGAACACTATTTGCAGGTTGTAGGAGGTTTACGGAGGTTGACTGATCGAAACAGAAATGTCCAGCGGTAGCAGTAATATCAATACAGTGGTGGTGGTTTTTCGGTTTAAAACAGAACCTATTATTAGCAGCAGCGTAGCAATAGCTGCAACAGTTAAATGGTGGCGATTTAGGACTGTTTTGATGAAGAAAATAGCAGCTGTGGTGATGGTTGCATAAACAGTAGCGGTTTAACTATGGTTGTTGTTCACGACAATGAAACAGGAGAGAGAGATGGTGGTGGTTGTCGTGATTGTTCCGGTTTGTGGTGGTTACCAGATTTGGTGATGGGTGGCAGCAGAAGGTGATCATAGGGTGGTGGTGGTTGTTCTCAAGTGGTAGAATATGTATGTTTGTGTTCGGGTTTAAGTCAAAGTGATCGTGTAGCAGTGGAGTCGGGTGTTTATGATAGAAACATAAACGTAAAAATAGTGCACTTGTTACTTTGATGATATAATTTGATAGTTGTTTGATGTGGGTCATGAAGGGTGGTTGTATGGTCGTTTAAAGAAAAGAAACGGAAGTAGCAAGCGAAAAAGCAAAACAGTAATATTTTCAATCAACATGTCTATTTGATTCACGGGTATGATCAACCAACTTGTAAATTTTAATTATAGGTTAATTAATAAATAATAAATACAATAATAAAATAATATTTTTTAAGAACGTGGGAAAAGAAGAATTAGCAGCCGAGGTTTTTGGTTGTTTCTACCGACAGTTTTCACAGAGTGCTAAATCGTGCTCCGTTGTTAATCAGTGGCGGATAAAAGTATTCAGAAAAATCCCTTATTTTTAGATTAAATATATTTATTTATTTCGGTCTTTTAATGTGTAAAATCAACCATAAAAAGTTGATTGATTATTTGCGCTAAGTCCCAAGTAAAATTGTACGGAGTATTAAAATTTATCAAATAGCTTCTAAATATATTTTTTAATAAAACTATAATTTATATAACTTATTTTCGAATCAACGTTTATTTTTAAAATCACGTAAGTTCGTATTTAGACTTGCTTAATATCAATCAAATAACAAACGAGTGCTATTATCGTTTACCAAATAAATTCAAAATCATATATATATTCAATATACTTTATATATATAACTATAATTTATATAACTTATTTTCGGATCAACGTTTATTTTTAAAATCACGTAAGTTCGTATTTAGACTTGTTTAATATCAATCGAATAACAAACGAGTGCTATTATCGTTTACCAAATAAATTCAAAATCATATATATATTCAATATACTTTATATATATATATATATATATATATATATATATATATATATATATATATATGTATATATATATATATATATATATATATATATATATATATATATATATATATATATATTAAAAATAAAATTTTTATTATATCTTATATTATTTTACATATTTATTTCTAACAATTAAGTCGTATATTATTTCCAATTATATTTCAAATTAATATATATTTATATATTTAAATATATATGTATCTATTTACAAATAGTTGTTCGTGAATCGTCGAAAATGGTCGAGGGTTAAATGAATTTATGAAAACAGTTCAAAAAATTTGAGACTCGACATTGCAGACTTTGCTTATCGTGTCGAAAATATTAATTCATTTAGAGATTTGAGTTAAAAATAAGTCAAAATTTTTCGGGTCGTTATAGTACCTACCCGTTAAAGAAATTTCTTCCCGAAATTTGACAGAGGTTGTCATGGCTGACAATAAGGATATTTTTTTAAAGAATATGATTGGAATAAATAGTGTTTATCACCATTGAGTGATATAACTAAAACAATTTTGATTACGTGGAGAGTATGAGTGAAGCTATCGTAAAAGAGTGAAATGAGAAAAGTAAAGTTTTGTCATATGTTTTGACGTAAACACGGTTGATTTCCGGAGTTCAAGGAATTTAGAGGAAATTTTCGTAATCTATATAAGATTTGATTCTTCGATATTTAAGGAAATTAAGATTTTCTTTGATTAAATGTGTAATCTGCCTCGATTGCTATGTCTGATATTTCGCTATAATTAACCTCTTCCGTTCCATTATTTTCACCACTCCTATACCTTCTTCCTCAATTCATACTTCCAGAAGATTGTGAAAATGTTTAATCCAGTTCTGATCCTTGATCTTATTCTGACTATCGAAACAATCATTCTTCTTTTCCAACTCCCACCGGAGGAATCTGTTTACTTCTACTTCTCTCTTGGGGTGGTGGTTCTCATAATCCTTCCTTGCATCTGTCTTTCCATAATTATTGACATCCTCGGTTAATGATCTCTCCTATTTGCTGTGATTTATACTCCTATTTATATTTTGAAACTTCATGCTTTTGTTTTCTCTTCTCGATTTTTAAGTAAAGCAATCAAGACGTCTCGAATTTGTAGATTAAATCTTTGAGTGAACATGACTAATGTTCTAAGAAGGAAATTGTAATAGCATGATCTGATTTGTTAAATTACCAGAAATCATGGAAAGATAGAACTATCAAGAAAATGTTTTCTTGATATGTTTAGAGGTTAGATAGAATGAAAGAGTTATGTAACATGGTACATGATGAGGGTATGATCTGTGAATCATCACGTTCCATTAGAACTTGCACATGACTTAGTGTAATATAATGACGTTGATCAAGTGTCATTATATTGCACTAACTCATGCTTCCAATCCAATATTACTCTAAAATATCAAAGGATTTAAAACTTCAGTGTTTCACTAAAATTTAGAATTCAAAACAGTTTTCGATACAATGTACTACGGATAGAACGAAGGCGAAAATAATTACGAATGAGAATGATATAAGGATATCTTTAGAGTGTTGAGGATAATTACAATTAAAGAAGATATAACGATATCATAGAATTGTTGAGGATGTTTATAATGAGAAAAGAAGATTTCAATCTTTTTTCGAGCTTTTCCAATATACCATTCTTTTATTATCAAACTTCTGCCTTCTAAGACCTTCAACAGCTTTTGCTGCTTTATCAGCATTTTCAAATTTAACCGATATGTAAAGAAGTGATTCATAACTGAAGTATTGTTAAAATTCCTGAATCAAAGTACACTGGTGTAGAATATAGATTTTATATGAATATGATAGTTAACATAGAACTGTCGTGAATTTCGAAAGGCACGAACAAGGTTTCTTGGTTTTCATGAATAGATGTATCTTCTAAAAAGTTTCGGGTACTTCAAAATGGAAGTGTAAAAATCAGGAAGTATTAGAATAGTAATCTTGAATGATTTATAGCATGTCGAAGGTAGAGATTATAGATACCGATTGTTAAATCGTTGATGAAAGATGTACATGATAGCATATGTGAATTTAATATGATAAAGGCCTTTTAAAGCTTCTTATTATCTTTCTCGGGTATTACATACCCGTTAAAAGTTCACATGTCATAGCTAATATGAAAAGAATTTTATTACGATCTCGAGATATATATATATATATATATATATATACATATATATATATATACATATATATATATATATACATATATATATATATATATACATACATATACATATATCTTTTAATCGTAAATCGAGAATAATGGATTATTGTATCATAACTCATCATTCCCGTTACTCTTCGGTGTCTGCGGTGCTTGTGATGTCTGCGATGCTTACGGAGCTTGTGGTGCTTCTGGTGCTTGCAGTGCTTGTGGTGCTTTTGGTGCTTGCAGTGCTGGGGATGATGTTGGTGCTGGCGGTGTTGCTGTTACTGTTGGTACTACTTGTGGTACCTGCGTAGTAGATTCAAGCCTAGTTTCCAAATCGTACACCGTCTCCTCCAGGGTTTCTACTTTACCCTCGAGTCTATGAATTAGTCCTACCCATTCTTCTATAAGGCTTGCCAATTCTTGATATTTAGATCAAGTCTTCTAACTTCTTCTAATAATCCCACCTGATTAGCATTCGAGAGTAGAGGCTGAATATTTTCTTTGACTACATTGAGGCGACCTTCGAGACGGAAAATTCTGGAGAAAAGTGTAAAAACGGTGTTGCGAACAGGTTCGCCATTAAGCGGATCGAGTACTCCGACGTTAGGCGGTAAGTTCAGCTCGTGATATGGAGTACCTTCTTCATTTCTTCGTAGGGTGAGTATTTCGCGAACACATCCCCATTTTCTAAAGAAATCACTGTAGTTGATCGGTTGGTGCGCTCCCGTCACGCTGTCTTCGGAACTAGAGAAACTTGGTCTATTCGAAGAGGCCATCTTACGCGATCACAGAAAAGATTTTTGGGTATGAAAAGATTGGTGATAGCAAATGATTGTCGGATGGTATTCTCAATGCATAATATGCATAGATATATATAATATCAGTATTCCTTAAATTACGGAGGGAATTACGGACAACGCCAAATAAGATCCACTATAATAGATATGATAGGATATGATTCGTCTATACACCGTGTATGCAATAAATGCAAAAACACGTGTCAAGGCTAGAATGATAAGCAGGTAATTTCCGATAAGAAATGATAAGCAAAACTTTTGACATGCAGACAGGTCAAAGTCCATAATCACTAATGCATCCTAACAAAGACCAGTTAGACACACTAATGCAAAATCTGATTCGCTAAGACCAGCGCTCTGATACCAACTGTCAAGGCCTGTCCTAATCTACCTGGACGAAGTCATCAATATCTGGTCCCATTGGGAGGTACTGGCCTCTATATGATACGTTTTACAAATATTGCATTCTTTTAAAAGACAAACTCATTTCAAAATATAACCTTTCAATACAAATGATATATGTTTCCCATAATATGAATGACTAATCTGTTATAACAGTCTTTTTGAACTCAAACGACTTGAATGCAATGTCTTTTGAAATATGCCATGAACGACTCCAGGTAAAGTCTTTAAAATGAGTAAATGTACAGCGGAAGATTTCTTTAACACCTGAGAATAAACATGCTTTAAAGTGTCAACCAAAAGGTTGGTGAGTTCATAGGTTTATCATAAACAATAAAATTCAGTAATTTTGATAGACCACAAGGTTTTGAATATGCATGGCACAAATGGGTCCGTATCCTATACTCACCTGTAAGTTACCTAGCGATTTTTAAATACAGTACACATATCTCGTGTACGAAACCATTTTTCATAAATCTTAATAACCGTACACATATCTCGTGTACAAAATAACATATACATAACCTGTGTATAAAAATCATTCTCTTTATATATAACCTTGTCTGGTAACCGACCTTAACATATAATGCGCATAAAGAATATCCCCAAAACATACAGGCATAAAGCAATCAGTATGAAAAAGACAAAACCTCTCGTCTGTTTAAACATGTATCTCCTTTATAATAATATTCTCGAAGTACTAAAGCATCCATAACCTGGATGGGGTTTGTTAGGCCCAATAGATCTATCTTTAGGATTCGCGTCAATTAGTGGAAATTATAATAAACACTAATTCTTAGTTACCAAGCTATAAAAATCAGGGGAAATATTCGGTATAATAACCTACAGAACCTCTCGTCTGTATAATAATTCATTCGAGGAATGTTTTGCTTGTGTCTATCTCGTCAAACATTTATAAAAACATTTCATGTATTCTCAGCTCAAAAATATATATTGCAAAAGCAAGTAAATAGGGATCAAATGTACTCACGATACGATATTTTGTAGTAAAAATATGCATACGACGGAAACTGAACAATGCAGGGTTGGCCTCGGATTCACGAAACTATATCATTTATATATATAAACACATATAATTGTAATCGAACATATTTATATATATATATATATATATATAATCGAACATATATATATATATATATATATATATATATATATATATATATATATATATATATATATATATATATATATATATAATCATTTGTTTGTTACAATAGTAATTATAATAATACTAAAATAATATTAGTAATAATAAAAATAATAATAATGATAATACTAATAATAATAATAATAATAATAATAATGATAATAATATTAATGATAATTTTAATAATAATGATAATAAATATTATTAAAAATGATGATAATAATAATAATAATAATAATAATAATAATAATAATAATAATAATAATAATAATAATAATAAAAATAATAATAATAATAATAATAATAATAATAATAATAATAATAATAATAATAATAATAATAATAATAATAACAATGATAATAATAATTATTATTATCAATAATGATAATACTAATAATTATAATAGTAATAATACTACCTTAAGAAAACAAGTAGGTTATAGCTTCTAAATAATGTCACAGCCTAGATTCAAACCCACGACCTCTCGTTTAACCATTTTCTTCCAAACCACTGAACCATCAATTTGTTTTAGTTTTAATACGCTCGATTAATTATTTAACATATCAAACTATTTTATCTTCATCATAAAGTTATCATTTCATCATCATTAACATCATGTATCATCATTAACCTTCGTCTTCATCACAGTCATCACCGTCATTCTTGAAATCACGCTCATTGTTCACCATCTTCATCATGTTTGCGTTTAAAACAGAAACAGTAAAAAAAATAGCGTGAAGGTTGTGTTGGTGTTTTACAGCGTCTGCAGCAGCAACAATTCGAACACTATTTGCAGGTTGTAGGAGGTTTACGGAGGTTGACTGATCGAAACAGAAATGTCCAGCGGTAACAGTAATATCAATACAGTGGTGGTGGTTTTTCGGTTTAAAACAGCACCTATTATTAGCAGCAGCGTAGCAGTAGCTGCAACAGTTAAATGGTGGCGATTTAGGACTGTTTTGATGAAGAAAATAGCAGCTGTGGTGATGGTTGCAGAAACAGTAGCGGTTTAACTATGGTTGTTGTTCACGACAATGAAACAGGAGAGAGAGATGGTGGTGGTTGTCGTGATTGTTCCGGTTTGTGGTGGTTACCAGATGTGGTGATGGGTGGTGGCAGAAGGTGATCATAGGGTGGTGGTGGTTGTTCTCAAGTAGTAGAATATGTATGTTTGTGTTCGGGTTTAAGTCGAAGTGATCGTGTAGTAGTGGAGTCGGGTGTTTATGATAGAAACATAAACGTAAAAACAATGCACTGGTTACTTTGATGATATAATTTGATAGTTGTTTGATGTGGGTCATGAAGGGTGGTTGTATGGTCGTTTAAAGAAAAGAAACAGAAGTAGCAAGCGAAAAAGCAAAACAGTAATATTTTCAATCAACATGTCGATTTGATTCACGGGTATGATCAACCAACTTGTAAATTTTAATTATAGGTTAATTAATAAATAATAAATACAATAATAAAATAATATTTTCTAAGAACGTGGGAAAAGAAGAATTAGCAGCCGAGGTTTTTGGTTGTTTCTACCGACAGTTTTCACGGAGTGATAAATTGTGCTCCGTTGTTAATCAGTGGCGGATAAAAGTATTCAGAAAAATCTCATATTTTTAGATTAAATATATTTATTTATTTTGGTCTTTTAATGTGTAAAATCAATCATAAAAAGTTGATTGATTATTAGCGCTCAGTCCCAAGTAAAATTATACGGAGTATTAAAATTTATCAAATAGCTTCTAAATATATTTTTTAATAAAAATATAATTTATATAACTTATTTTTGGATCAACTTTTATTTTTAAAATCACATAAGTTCGTATTTAGACTTGCTTAATATCAATCGAATGACAAACGAGTGCTACTATCGTTTACCAAATAAATTCGAAATCATATATATATATATATATATATATATATATACATATATATATATATATACATATATATATATATATAGATTAAAAATATAAATTTTATTATATCTTATATTATATATATATAGATTAAAAATATAAATTTTATTATTTCTTATATTATTTTACATATTTATTTCTAACAATTAAGTCGTATATTATTTCCAATTATATCTCAAATTAATATAAATATTTATATATTTAAATATATATGTATTAATTTACAAATAGTTGTTCGCGAATCGTCAGAAATGGTCGAGGGTTAAATGAATTTATGAAAATAGTTCAAAAATTTTGAGACTCGACATTGCAGACTTTGCTTATCGTGTCGGAAATATTAATTCATTTAGAGATTTGAGTTAAAAATATGTCGAAATTTTCCGGGTCGTTACAACTGGTAATGCGTTAGGCTTGAAGATTCTGAATAGACAGCAACGTCCCTTACCCCGACACCCGTGCCGTCTGGCTACAGGCATACACGTTCAGATGGCTCATCCAATTGAGCGACTCGGTTGGGTGATGTATTAACATTCCACAAGGTCTAAACTTTCTTAAGCATAATAGAATACAAAGTTTGCCATATCCGAGAGATGTGATGTGTTTCGATGCTTTCATTAATGATTGGGTTTAAAAGATATTTAGGCCCTTAAAAGAGTTCAACCATAAAGAACACCATGGCCAAGTCAGGTTTGACTTCTATGAACATGTTCGGTTATCCTAACGGTCCAATCCTTTATGTGTTTAAACAAACAGCTCCTTAATTAACTAAGGATCCCTCAAGCAGGGTGCAATGCTTGAGACCACGTTATGGTGAAGTGTACTAATCAACAATGACTGGGTTCCATGGCCTTACTTAGCAGAGGTACAGCTTACAACAACCGTTGTGCTTTAGCGTGCACGTACGAATTTTATAAGCTTGGTGACTACACTAGCATGGTCTAGGACCGACAATGTACTAGGGGTATAGTTAGATGTTTCACTACGAAAGAGTCCTCAGTCAGAATTCAAGGCTCGGTGGACCTACTACAACCGGTGTGCCTCAGTCAAACATACGTTGTATCCGATAGACTTCTCTTACCAGGGGGTGACACAGATAGTGTACTCTGAATCGGGGTTCGTGACTTCCCAATAATAGAGCCGATAACTATGTTCTATTAGTTGAAAAAGTAATTGAGTTTAAAGCATAATCGGAAAGCATCTCGACAACATACACAAACTATAATATCAATTCAGCATTATAACTGACTACATCATAGCATATGTAGTGACCCGAAATTTTCCATGATTATATATTATATGAGATTAATATTTACATGAATAAATTTTTCCAACATGTTAAGCAATCAAACTTGTTAAGACTTGAATAATTGAAACGAATTTAGTGTTAACGTTTGACCACCCAGTTTGTCCGACGATTCACGAACGTTATAACATGTTTATGACATGATATTATATATATGAACATATATATATGTTTAACATGATGAAATGATAATTAAGGTATCTCATTATGTATATTAACAATGAACCTTATACTTAAAACAAGACTACTAACTTAAAGAAATTCAAAACGATATCTATACGTAACGATTATCATTGTAATAACTTCTTAATATTTATATATCATATTAAGATATATTAGTACATCATGTTATCATTATAATGTAATAATTTAACATCTCATTAGATATAATAACAATGGGATTAATTACATTTAACGAAATCGTTAACTTAAAGGTTCTGAAACAACATGTATATGTAATGACTAACGATGACATAACGACTCAGTTAAAATGCATATACATATAGTGTATTAAGATTTATTAGTACAATTTTGAAAGACTTCATGACACATATCAAAGTACTTCTACTTAACAAAAATGCCTACAATTACATTCTCATTCATTTTCATCGACAATTCTACTCGTATGCAATCGTATTCGTACTCATACAATACCTAGCTCCTAAATGTACATAATATTGTTATATACACTTCAATGATTAGCTCTTAGTAGCCCTTAGTGAGTCACCTAACATGTGGGAACCATCATTTGGCAACTAGCATGAAATATCTAACAAAAATACAAACTTATGGAGCCTTTATCTTGACTCCAAAATCACGCCTCACATGCACATCACACACACTTTCATTTTCCAACTTACATGCATCAAACACACCTCTATATAGTTCTCTCATATTGTTTTAAGTGTTCTTCATCATCTTCATCAAAATCTACATCAATCTAGCTCATAAATCCAAACATAAAACAACTTACAAAACAACTACTCAAGAACACTTCAAGAACACTTTCAAGTTTGCAAGTCTACTTCCAAGTTTTCAAATCCATTTCAAGTAATAATCTAAGATCAAAAAACCTTTATTATTTACAGTAGGTTATCTTTCTAAATCAAGGTAATATTCATATTCAAACTTTTATTCAATTTCTATAACCATAACTATCTTAATTCAAGTAGAAATCTTACCTGAACTTTTTTTTGTGTCAAGATTCTACTTCAAGAACTTTCAAGCCATCCAAGATCCTTTGAAGCTCTAGATCATTTCTTGTCATTTCCAGTAGGTTTACCTACTAAATTTGAGGTACTAATGATGTTCATAACATCATTCAATTCATACATATATAACTATCTTATTCGAAGATTTAAACTTGTAATCACTAGAACATAGTTTAGTTAATTCTAAACTTGTTCGCAAACAAAGTTAATCCTTCTAACTTAACTTTTAAAATCAACTAAACACATGATTTATATCTATATGATATGCTAACTTAATGATTTACAACCTGGAAACAAGAAGAACACCGTAAAATCGGACATACGCCGTTGTAGTAAAACCGGGGGCTGTTTTGGGTTGGAAAAATAAAAACTATCTTAATCTTTGAATTTGAAGTTTGTTTTCTGAAAAAATGATATTTCATATGAACATGATGCCATATCCAAAAATCATGGTTAAACTCAAAGTAGAAGTTTGTTTTTCAAAATGGTCATCAAGATGTCGTTCTTTCGACGAAAATGACTACCTCTTAACAAAATGACTTGTAACCTGTATTTCCGACTATAAACTTATACTTTTCTGTTTTGTTTCATAAATTTCAGTTCATTATGAAACCATAGCAACTTGATTCACTTAAAACGGATTTAAAACGAAGAACTTATGAATAAACAAAATTAGGTATTTTTGCTTGCTTTAGCTACGTGAAACTTTGTAACAAATCTATACTAACCATAACTTAACTAACTTATATTGTATTATACATGTACTCTAACATATGTTATGTAATCTTGATAGACCATAGACACGTATACAATGTTTTGACATATCATATCGACGTCATCTATATATATTATTTGGAATAACCATAGACACTCTATATGCGGTAATGATCGAGTTAGCTATACAGGGTTGAGGTTGATTCTAAAATAATATATATACTTTGAGTTGTGATCAAGTCTGAGACTTGTATACACTGGGTCGTGGATTGATTCAAGATAATATATATTGATTTATTTCTGTACTACTAACTGTGGACAAGTAATTGTGGACAACTAACGTTGGACTGTTAACTTAACAAATTTAAATCGTTAAAAAGTAATAAAAAAATGTTGTTAATATATTTCGATCATACTTTAATATATATGTATATATTTGTTATAGGTTCGTGAATCGACCCGTGGCCAAGTCTAACTCTCGAAGAATTGATAATCTGTGAAAGTGAGTTATAGTCCCATTTTTACTACCAAATATTTTCGGGATGAGAATACATGCAGTTTTATAAATGTTTCACAAAATAGGCACAAGTACTTGAAACAACATATCGATTATAAACGATTCACAACAGTTAATTTCATCGTGAGGTACTTGACCTCTATATGATACATTTTACAAACATTGCATTCATTTTTGAAAAGACAATCTTTCATTACATCGAAAGTTTATGGCATGCATACCATTTTATAATATATCTAACTATAATTGACTTAATAATAATCTTGATGAACTCAACGAATTGAATGCAACGTCTTTTGAAATATGTCATGAATGACTCCAAGTAATATCTTTAAAATGAGCAATTGCACAGCGGAAGACTTCTTTCATACCTGAGAATAAACATGCTTTAAAGTGTCAACCAAAAGGTTGGTGATTTCATTAGTTTAACATAAATAATCATTTCCATCATTTTAATAGATCACAAGATTTTCATTTCTCATAAATATACGTCCCATGCATAGAGACAAAAATATCATTCATATGGATTGAACACTTGGTAACCGACATTAACAAGATGCATATAAGAATATCCCCTATCTTTCCGGGAAATCCTTCGGACATGATATAAAACAATATCGAAGTACTAAAGCATCCGATACTTTGAATGGGGTTCGTTAGGCCCAATAGATCTATCTTTAGGATTCACATCAATTAGTAGATCGGTTTACTAATTCTTAGGTTACCAAGCAAAAAGGGGCATATTCGGCTTCGATCATTCAACCATATAATATTGTTTCGATTACTTGTGTCTATTTCGTAAAATATTTATAAAAGCGCATGTATTCTCAGTCCCAAAAATATATATTGCAAAAGCATTTAAAAAGGGAGTAATGAAACTCACAATACTGTATTTTGTAGTAAAAATACATATGACGTCACTAAACAACTGACAATGCAGGGTTGGCCTCGGATTCATGAACCTATATCATTCATATATATATTAATACATACACTTGTAATCGAACAATTATGTGTATTATTATTAATATAAGTTTTAATATCAATAACTTATATGTTTCATTATATTCATTTTATTTATTTTAATAAGTAAGATATTAATATAGTTTACTTTTGTGTTATTAATATATTGTTATATGAATATCATTTGCTAGTTAAATTAATGAAAATATTAAGATATGGATAATAATATTACTATTAGATTTAATAATAATAATATTAATGCAAATTTTACATAAGATGATAAGTTTAATTATATTTATAATGTTAATGATAATGATACTACTTAGTTTTTAATAAAATTATAGTTTAAAATAATAGTACTCATAGTATTAACAATAACAGTAATAATATTGATATTGTTAATAACTGTAAAAATAACCATTTTATTATTAATAATAATTTTAGTAACGGTTCATTAAATAATACTCATAATAATAATTAATAATCCTAATCATAATAATACTTATATTCATCTTAATAATACTAATAATAACATTAATAATACTTACAATAATAGTAACAACAATTGTTATAATACTTAATACTAATACTATGATGATAATAATAGATTGTATTGATTTCTGAATACTAATAATAATAATCATAATTATAAAAATAATAATAATACTTATACTAGTAATAATAATAATGATAAGAATTTCATTTATAGTCATAATAACAATGATAACAATAATACTAATAATAATAATACTAACTAATAGTAACAATATTTATAATAACAAAAATAATAATAATAATAACATAATAATAAGAAAATTGGAAGACTACCTTCAATGAAAATCGGCCCCAAAAAAATATACTGCCCCAACAGGGACTCGAACCCCCGACCTCTCACTTACTCACCAATACCCCATACCATTAAGCTGCTGCTCGTAATCTGATTTAAACCCAGTTTCTTATTTACTTAAACCGTACCTATCAGTTTTCCTTTTTCTTCATCAACTCAAACACACAATAGACTGAAATCTAACTAATTCATAATAATTATAAATTTGTTTGGTATTAAGACTTTCAAACAGTTTAAACGCAAGTAATGGGTGATTGAAGAGAAAAAAAATAAAGATGAGGAAGAACCCCTCCTGCCGTCGCTGTATTAATGAGAAAAAAAATTGATTACGCTTTTGAGTACGTATTTGGCAAGGATTATAACACGAAATACTTTGCAAATCAATCCTAGAAACCTTTGAAATCGTCAATTGAACTTAAAACATTCATACGAATTCGAATTTGATCATTGTTCCTACGATTTGACTTTTTGAAATAAAGGTTTGACTCTCAAATTCGAACTCGATTTCAAAAATTGGAACTTGAAAACTTACAGGTAGTTTGATTACGTGATTCCTAACAGGATTGCATTCTTACATTTTCAAATTTAATTCGGATTCCTGGTTTTCGGAAATTTTCTCAAGAACAGAGTTCAACCTCTATGTTTTTTTTTTTAAATCTGATGGTGATGTTTTTGGTCGAATTGTTTTGATAGAGAGATATGTAGAGGTTATCTTCTATATTTACAGCTAATGTGCTTTAATTTCCATTTGTTTTGTAGCGAGGATTGTCAACCAAAAATATTCATCAGGTACGATATAATTATAAAAAAATAAAGCTGAGCATCAAATTGATTACAAAGTCTAACAGATTTTGGAGTCTTGCATTTATTTTGGAATCAACTTGTACTAGTTCAGACAAAAAGCAAAAATTACATATTGTTTGAGAATGATAGGAAACTGTTCGCGTATATAATCTGTATTTATAATTATATAAACCGTATTCTATATATTCATCTATCTGTATATACTGTAATTCGTATCTGTATATGAATCTTTGCATAACTGATTATTTTTCTGTATTTATATATCAGCATTTATTTATTTATTTGTATTTCTCTTATATTTATATATTTATATTTATAAATTATAGTTAATCTTTTAATAAATAGAATAATAATAATGCCCTTAATACGTTAACTCATAATAACACAAGTATAATAATATTATTATTACTAATCATAAAAATGATATTAGTAATATTCTTAATGATAATAATAATTAATTTGTTTTATTTTCTAGTAACTATAATAATGCTAATAATAATAGTTTATAATTTCAATAATATTGATAATACAGTTATTAATCACAATAACTAAAATTATAATTTCACTATTAGTTATATTAGTAATGATCTTAACAATGACAACAATAACATTAATAATAATGATACTATAACAAATCAATGTATCAAATTTCTTATTAAAATCTTTATTATTTATAGTACTAATACTGATATTAATAATAATATTTAACAACTATAATTCAACTTGTAATTACATTTAATTTATTAATTATATAATAATTATATTATATATGATATGATAATATTTATTGAATATTCTATATATATATGATGTAAATCTATATATGAATATATATTTGATTTCTAATTATAACTATAAATTAATTCGATTATTCTAAAGATACGAATGAAGCTATCGCAAAAGAGTGAATTGAATAAAATAAGATTTTCCTTAGCTTTTGACGTAAACAGGGTTGAATTTAGAAAATAAGGTGCGTCTTAACTTTTGACGTTGTCTTGGTTGAATTCCGGAATTCAAGGGATTTAAAAGAAAATCTTGGAAACCTATAAGATCTGATTCTTCGGGATTTATAGAAATTAAGATCTCTATAATTAAATACGGTGATCTGCCTCGATTACTCTGCCTGATATTCCCATTATAAATTAAACTCTTTCGTTCCATTATTCTCACCATTCCTATACTTTCTTTCTTAGTTCATACATCCAAAAGATTGTGAAAATGCTTAATCCCGTTCTAACCCTTGATATTTTCCTAATGATCATTTCTGTCATCCTTCTTTTCAATCTTCCACCAAAAAAATCTGTTTACTTCTACTATTACCTTGGGTTGATACTATTCTTAATTTTACCGTGTCATTATATTGCTATTCGTATTAATATCCCCAGTTTATAATTTCTGAGTTGCTGTTGGGTTTTATATCTTCCCTTATATTTCGATGTCTCTGCTTCTGTCCTTCTGTAATCATTGACATCCACAATTAATACTCTCTCCAATTTACTGTGATTTATACTCCCATTTTTTTCAGATCTTCATTCTTTTGTTTTCTCTTCCCGATTCTAAATCAAGCGAATAATGGTCCAGAATTCGTAGATATAGAGTTTCGAATGATTATAATGTTCTAAGCAGGAAGGAATGTGATAGCACGATTTGATTTTCAAATTTATCAACATCACGGAAGATAGAACTATCAAGAATATATTCTTCTTGATATGTTCGGAGGTTATGTAGAATGAAAGAGTTATGATACATGACACATGATGACGTTATGGTCTGTGAATTATCATGTTCCACTAGAAATTTAGCATGACTTACTGTAATATAATCACGTTGGCCAAGCGTCATTATATTATACTAACTCATGCTTCAATTCCCAACACTTCTCCACAATTCATTCATAATTTATACTTAGATTTTACAGAAGTTTCCAATATAATGGAATACAGAAAACACGAAGAGGTAGATAATTTCGGACAAGAATATTTATGAAAATATATCCTTAGAAATATCGAAGATATTTATGATGATATTTTGGAATTTCTAAGTTCGAAGTTTGATGAAGAAGAATTTTCCGCAAGATTTTAACATGACTTCCGAGCAAGATATTCTCTAAAGATTTCATCGGATCCAGAATTAACTGGATTCTTTGAATATAGGGTCTGGTCCTTGTATTTGTCCTTGGTCTCCTTCATAGTTAGCTCAATCTTTTTTTTAGTACCAAATTTTTAATCGAGCGTTCCTAACACCCCATTCTTTATCATCAATTCTTAGCTATTCAGGCCATCTACAATTTTACTGTTTCGTCTGCATTTAATGCAGCCATATCTGAATCGTTGGTTATCAATCCTAGGTGGTTTCAGGAGAATTGTGTTTTTAGATGATTAAACGTTGTTGGTAGTATGGTGGAATATAAAAGTTTCTCCGGTATCAATAAAAGAGCACACATATATATCAAAGTGATAATAAGGTTGTTTCGAACGAAAAGTCAAAGTTGACTTGCTGGAGCTGTGGCAAAATTTGCTACTTTGGAAAGGGATTGCAAAGTTATTTTGGGTAATAATAACACTAAGAAATTAGCAGAGCTACGTTTTAAACGTTTACTCAGTTGCCGAGAGTTTCTCAGGTGAATAGCTATATGCATCAATCTTCTCTTCCATAGATGATTTGTGGTTGGTTCATCCTCTAGATTGAGGTGTTTTCAAGAATTATGAAAGGTTTGAACGCAGATTGTAATCGTCAAGATACAAATGAGGTTTAAAATGAAATCAAGTGGCAAACTTGAAGAAATGTTTAGTTTCATATGTTATATTCAATATTTTAATTTATTTTAATTGTCCAATGTTATTAGTCGATAGTCCACAGTTGACAGTCCAATAATTCATATATAATTTAATATATAATTTTCGAATTAGTTAATAAATATCGTGACCCGTGTACATGTCTCAGACTCGATCACAACTCAAACTATATATATTATTGTAGAATCAACCTCAACCCTGTATAGAGAACTCAATCATTACTGCATATAGAGTGTCTATGGTGATTCCAAATAATATATATATAGATGCGTCGATATGATATGTCAAAACCTTGTATACGTGTCCCGATATTTAAAGTGCGTAAAATAAATAATAGAAAAATAAATGACGATAAATAAAATTGCGATAATTAAATTACGATAAACAAACTGCGATAAATAAAATGTAATCAGTTAGCTAGGAACAGTTAGCTGGATCAGTTAGCGTGGATTCTTAACAATTTTTTTTTTTCGTAGTTAATTTGTTTGTTTCTATCAAATTTTTATTTCGTCAAATGTTTTCTTCATTATGCCACTTGTTGGATTCTGATAGGTCAAAATTCAAATATGAAATTGAATGAAAATGGTTATTCTGAGGTGAACGGATACGTATATCGGTGGTTGTAAGTAGGATAGTAAATGACTGTTGAATCAGCTTCGTCGAATGTATAGTGTAACTTATTAAAGTGAAATCTAAATATTTCTCGGGTATTACCTACCTGTTAAACTATTTTCACTATTAACAGTTTGTACGAAAGAATTTTTAATTACAATCTTTATGAAAATATACTTGTATATATATTTTCTTCAGATGCAATCATGGATTTAATGAGTTAATATGATATTAAACTCATTTGATTTACGTTAGAACAAGAATATATATTCTCTAAAACATTAGAGATTACATATTCGCCATGTTGAACGAAGATAATTGATGCAGAACATCATGTAGAACGATGATTATGCTCGGGGTACCGATTGTGATGTTAAGGCATGTGTTGTTGTGGTTTGTGTTGTTGCTGGTGGTACAGTTGATGCCGTTGATGTTGTTGAAGCTGGTATATTTTGCACCATATTTTCCAAGGCTACAACTCGGGCGCGAAACTCATTGACTTTATTACTACGGGATGATTGTCGGTATGAACAAGCGAATGAATTGTAGTGACCCGAACTTTTCCATGTTTATATATATTAATTGAGATTGATATTTACATGATTAAATGTTTCCAACTTGTTAAGCAATCAAACTTGTTAAGACTTGATTAATTGAAATATGTTTCATATAGACAATTGACCACCCAAGTTGACCGGTGATTCACGAACGTTAAAACTTGTAAAAACTATATGATGACATATATATGGATATATATATATAGTTAACATGATACTATGATAAGTAAACATATCATTAAGTATATTAACAATGAACTACATATGTAAAAACAAGACTACTAACTTAATGATTTTTAAACGAGACATATATGTAACGATTATCGTTGTAAAGACATTTAATGTATATATATCATATTAAGAGATATTCATACATGATAATATCATGATAATATAATAATTTAAAATCTCATTTGATATTATAATACTTGGGTTAACAACATTTAACAAGATCGTTAACCTAAAGGTTTCAAAACAACACTTACATGTAACGACTAACGATGACTTAACGACTCAGTTAAAATGTATATACATGTAGTGTTTTAATATGTATTTATACACTTTTGAAAGACTTCAATACACTTATCAAAATACTTCTACTTAACAAAAATGCTTACAATTACATCCTCGTTCAGTTTCATCAACAATTCTACTCGTATGCACCCGTATTCGTACTCGTACAATACACAGCTTTTAGATGTATGTACTATTGGTATATACACTCCAATGATCAGCTCTTAGCAGCCCATGTGAGTCACCTAACACATGTGGGAACCATCATTTGGCAACTAGCATGAAATATCTCATAAAATTACAAAAATATGAGTAATCATTCATGACTTATTTACATGAAAATAAAATTACATATCCTTTATATCTAATCCATACACCAACGACCAAAAACACCTACAAACACTTTCATTCTTCAATTTTCTTCATCTAATTGATCTCTCTCAAGTTCTATCTTCAAGTTCTAAGTGTTCTTCATAAATTCTACAAGTTCTAGTTACATAAAATCAAGAATACTTTCAAGTCTGCTAGCTCACTTCCAATCTTGTAAGGTGATCATCCAACCTCAAGAAATCTTTGTTTCTTACAGTAGGTTATCATTCTAATACAAGGTAATAATCATATTCAAACTTTGGTTCAATTTCTATAACTATAACAATCTTATTTCAAGTGATGATCTTACTTGAACTTGTTTTCGTGTCATGATTCTGCTTCAAGAACTTCGAGCCATCCAAGGATCCGTTGAAGCTAGATCCATTTTTCTCTTTTCCAGTAGGTTTATCCAAGGAACTTAAGGTAGTAATGATGTTCATAACATCATTCGATTCATACATATAAAGCTATCTTATTCGAAGGTTTAAACTTGTAATCACTAGAACATAGTTTAGTTAATTCTAAACTTGTTCGCAAACAAAAGTTAATCCTTCTAACTTGACTTTTAAAATCATCTAAACACATGTTCTATATCTATATGATATGCTAACTTAATGATTTAAAACCTGGAAACACGAAAAACACCGTAAAATCGGATTTACGCCGTCGTAGTAACACCGCGGGCTGTTTTGGGTTAGTTAATTAAAAACTATGATAAAATTTGATTTAAAATTTGTTATTCTGAGAAAATGATTTTTATTATGAACATGAAACTATATCCAAAAATTATGGTTAAACTCAAAGTGGAAGTATGTTTTCTAAAATGGTCATCTAGACGTCGTTCTTTCGACTGAAATGACTACCTTTACAAAAATGACTTGTAACTTATTTTTCCGACTATAAACCTATATTTTTCTGTTTAGATTCATAAAATAGAGTTCAATATTAAACCATAGCAATTTGATTCACTCAAAACAGATTTAAAATGAAGAAGTTATGGGTAAAACAAGATTGGATAATTTTTCTCATTTTAGCTACGTGAAAATTGGTAACAAATCTATTCCAACCATAACTTAATCAACTTGTATTGTATATTATGTAATCTTGAGATACAATAGACACGTATACAATGTTTCGACCTATCATGTCGACACATCTATATATATTTCGGAACAACCATAGACACTCTATATGTGAATGTTGGAGTTAGCTATACAGGGTTGAGGTTGATTCCAAAATATATATAGTTTGAGTTGTGATCAATACTGAGATACGTATACACTGGGTCGTGGATTGATTCAAGATAATATTTATCGATTTATTTCTGTACATCTAACTGTGGACAACTAGTTGTAGGTTACTAACGAGGACAGCTGACTTAATAAACTTAAAACATCAAAATATATTAAAAGTGTTGTAAATATATTTTGAACATACTTTGATATATATGTATATATTGTTATAGGTTCGTGAATCAACCAGTGGCCAAGTCTTACTTCTCGACGAAGTAAAAATCTGTGAAAGTGAGTTATAGTCCCACTTTTAAAATCTAATATTTTTGGGATGAGAATACATGCAGGTTTTATAAATGATTTACAAAATAGACACAAGTACGTGAAACTACATTCTATGGTTGAATTATCGAAATCGAATATGCCCCTTTTTATTAAGTCTGGTAATCTAAGAATTAGGGAACAGACACCCTAATTGACGCGAATCCTAAAGATAGATCTATTGGGCCTAACAAACCCCATCCAAAGTACCGGATGTTTTAGTACTTCGAAATTTATATCATATCCGAAGGGTGTCCCGGAATGATGGGGATATTCTTATATATGCATCTTGTTAATGTCGGTTAGCAGGTGTTCACCATATGAATGATTTTTATCTCTATGTATGGGATGTGTATTGAAATATGAAATCTTGTGGTCTATTGTTACGATTTGATATATATAGGTTAAACCTATAACTCACCAACATTTTTGTTGACGTTTAAAGCATGTTTATTCTCAGGTGAATATTAAGAGCTTCCGCTGTTGCATACTAAAATAAGGACAAGATTTGGAGTCCATGTTTGTATGATATTGTGTAAAAACTGCATTCAAGAAACTGATTTCGATGTAACATATTTGTATTGTAAACCATTATGTAATGGTCGTGTGTAAACAGGATATTTTAGATTATCATTATTTGATAATCTACGTAAAACTTTTTAAACCTTTATTTATGAAATAAAGGTTATGGTTTGTTTTAAAAATGAATGCAGTCTTTGAAAAACGTCTCATATGGAGGTCAAAACCTCGCAACGAAATCAATTAATATGGAACGTTTTTAATCAATAAGAACGGGACATTTCAGTTGGTATCAGAGCGTTGGTCTTAGAGAACCAGAATTTTGCATTAGTGTGTCTTATCGAGTTTGTTAGGATGCATTAGTGAGTCTGGACTTCGACCGTGTTTACTTGAAAAATGATTGCTTAACAAATTTTGTTGGAAACTATATATTTTTAACATGTGAATATTATGTGATATATTAATCTCTTAACGCGTTTGATATTATGTGATAGATGTCTACCTCTAGAACAAGTCCCATTGACTCACCTAATAATAATGAAGAGTCAAATGTAAATTGGAATGATTCGTGGACTGATTCACAAGTTCCCGAAGAGGAACCGGAAGAAGAGTCGGAATCGGAAGAAGAATCAGAACCGGAAGAAGAGGAACCGGAGGAGGAAATAGAACCGGTGGGGGAAATAATAAAACGGTTAAGTAAAAGAAAATCCTCAACCAACCGACCAAGGTTAATTATGGTCAATGGTGTTTCCGCCAAGGAAGCAAAATATTGGGAGGATTACCAATTCTCCGATGAATCGGATTCCGACGAGAATTCCGATGATGTTATAGAAATTACCCCAACTGAATTTAAAAAGGCAAAAGAAAATAATAAGGGAAAGGGCATAAAAATAGAGAAATCTAATTCCAACCCCGATGAACTTTATATGTATCGTCAACCCCCGAAGTCCTTAAGTTGTAACAATGACCCAGGAACCTCTAAACCACCAGGTTTTTCTAAACCGTTGTGGAAAATAACAGCTAGTATTAGGGGAACATCATATATCCCTAGAAACTTGGCAAAATGAACCAAAACCGAAGAAGAAGAAACAAGCGAGTCGGAATAAGATAGTTGTATTCGTGTGGTGTAATATATGTAATATAGTGTGCTTATGCTTTATGATATATGTAAAAATTGCTTGTATTAATAAGTATTTTTTTTTTATGAATCTAACTCTTGTCTATTTTACAGTTTAAAAACACAAAATGGATAGACAACACAATATTTTAAGAGACCTACCCGGAGACATGATTGATGAAATCTTGTCTGGAGTCGGTCAGAATTCCTCGGCACAACTATTTAAGGCGAAATCAGTTTGTAAGACATTCGAAGAACGTTCCAAGAATGCCTTGGTTTATAAGAGGCTTTCGTTCGAAAGATGGGGGATATCACATTGGGAAATCCATAAGTTACGATGTGTTTACTTTGACGCATATATTGCGGGGAACCCAAATGCTATTTTACGCAATGGGTTAAGAAATTATTTTGACTCAATATATCCGAATATTGGACTTCGTGATTTAGAAAAAGCGGCTAACATGCAACATAAAGAAGCATGTTATGCTTACGGATTAGTAATGTTCGCTTCTCACCAAAGTGAGAACAAGAACATCGGGCTACAACTATTAAACAAAACATTCCCACAAGTGACGGAGTCAGTAATTGGGGTAAGAAATGAGGTTTTTAGATTGTTACGGGACTGTTGGACATTACGTAACCCTCGTCCCTTTGACGACGTTACAACACGATGTCTTATCAACGGCCATAACGGTTATGTTCCACAAGACCAAGGATGGGAAGTAATCCTAGTAAAACCAGAATGCATGACTTGTTTCTGGACGTATGAATTACGTGTCTTTATTGCCTTTGCTGAACGACTTGTGTACTAGCTAGAATTATCTTCACAACTATCTTGTATCAAAGTTATTGTGTGCTATATTTCATGCTTTATGTAAAACAAGCGGTATTGTAAGTTTGTAAAATATTGTATAAAAGTTTGAACGCGAAATATTATTATAATCAGTTTTTCATATAGAATTGTAGTAGTTGAATTGTATATTAGCTACTAAGTATGAACTTAACGGGTAGGTACTACCCGAATTTAAACTTATAAAACGCTAATATGAAGAAAAAGCTTTTATAAATGAGTTCATATTATGCTACGAAATACTATTAACTACTCTTAATATTCTGTATGATTAACTTGTTCCATTTGGTAATTTTGAAGGAAATGGCACCGACTACTCGACACACCGTGAATATGAATGAAGAGGAATTCCGTACTTTTCTAGCTTCAAACATAGCCGCAGTACAGGCTGCGCTACATACCAACAATAACCTTGGATCTAGCAGTACAGGAAATCGTGTAGGATGCACCTACAAAGAATTCACTGCCTGCAAACCTTTGGAATTTGATGGAACCGAAGGACCGATCGGATTGAAACGGTGGACCGAGAAGGTCGAATTGGTGTTTACCATAAGTAAGTGTACTGAAGAGGACAAAGTGAAGTACGCTACGCATACCTTCACAGGTTCTGCGTTAACATGGTGGAATACCTATCTAGAGCAAGTGGGACAAGACGATGCGTACGCACTACCGTGGTCAGCATTCAAGCACTTGATGAACGAGAAGTACCGTCCCAGAACCGAGGTCAATAAGCTCAAGACAGAACTTAGAGGGTTACGAACCCAAGGATTTGATATTACCACGTACGAAAGACGATTCACAGAATTGTGCCTATTGTGTCCGGGAGCATTCGAAGATGAGGAAGAGAAGATCGACGCGTTTGTGAAAGGATTACTGGAAAGAATCCAAGAAGATATAAGTTCACACGAGCCCGCCTCCATACAACAGGCATGTAGAATGGCTCACAAACTAGTGAACCAGATTGAAGAAAGAATTAAAGAACAGACTGCTGAAGAGGCCAATGTGAAGCAAGTCAAAAGAAAGTGGGAGGAAAACAGTGATAAGAATCACCAATACAACAACAACAGCAATTACAACAATAATCGCAACAATTATCCCAACAATCGCAACATCAATCGCAACTACAACAAACGGCCCAACAACAACAACAACAACAACAACAACAACAACAACAATAACAGCAACTACAACAATCATCCCAACAACAATAATAATCGCAACAACAACAACAACAACAACAATCAGAAGCAGCTATGCCAAAGGTGTGAAAAGTATCACTCGGGGTTCTGCACCAAATTTTGCAACAAGTGTAAAATAAATGGTCATAGCGCGGCGAAGTGTGAGGTCTACGGACCAGGGGTTAATAGAACGAAAGGAACAAATGGTGTCGGAATGAGTAATGGCAGAGAAAGTAGTGTCGGAGCAAGTTATGCCAATGTAGTTTGTTATAAATGTGGAAAACCGGGCCACATTATTAGAAATTGCCCGAACCAGGAGAACACGAATGGACAAGGCCGCGGAAGAGTTTTCAATATTAATGCGGCAGAGGCACAGGAAGACCCGGAGCTTGTTACGGGTACGTTTCTTATTGACAATAAATCTGCTTACGTTTTATTTGATTCGGGTGCGGATAGAAGCTATATGAGTAGAGATTTTTGTGCTAAACTAAGTTGTCCATTGACGCCTTTGGATAGTAAATTTTTACTCGAATTAGCAAATGGTAAATTAATTTCAGCAGATAATATATGTCGGAATCGAGAAATTAAACTGGTTAGCGAAACATTTAAGATTGATTTGATACCAGTAGAGTTAGGGAGTTTTGATGTGATAATCGGTATGGACTGGTTGAAAGAAGTGAAAGCAGAGATCGTTTGTTACAAAAATGCAATTCGCATTATACGAGAAAAAGGAAAACCCTTAATGGTGTACGGAGAAAAGGGCAACACGAAGCTACATCTTATTAGTAATTTGAATGCACAAAAACTAATAAGAAAAGGTTGCTATGCTGTTCTAGCACACGTCGAGAAAGTACAAACTGAAGAAAAGAGCATCAATGATGTTCCCATTGGAAAAGAATTTCCCGATGTATTTCCGAAAGAATTACCGGGATTACCCCCACATCGATCCGTTGAATTTCAAATAGATCTTGTACCAGGAGCTGCACCAATAGCTCGTGCTCCTTACAGACTCGCACCCAGCGAGATGAAAGAACTGCAAAGCCAATTACAAGAACTTTTAGAGCGTAGTTTCATTCGACCAAGCACATCACCGTGGGGAGCTCCTGTTTTGTTTGTCAAGAAGAAAGATGGTACATTCAGGTTGTGTATCGACTACCGAGAGTTGAACAAACTTACCATCAAGAACCGCTACCCACTACCGAGAATCGACGACTTATTTGATCAACTACAAGGCTCGTTTGTTTATTCAAATATTGACTTACGTTCCGGGTATCATCAAATGCGGGTGAAAGAAGATGATATTCCAAAGACTGCTTTCAGAACACGTTACGGTCATTACGAGTTTATGGTCATGCCGTTTGGTTTAACTAATGCACCAGCTGTGTTCATGGACCTTATGAACCGAGTGTGTGGACCATACCTTGACAAGTTTGTCATTGTTTTCATTGATGACATACTTATTTACTCAAAGAATGACCAAGAACACGGTGAACATTTGAGAAAGGTGTTAGAAGTATTGAGGAAGGAAGAATTGTACGCTAAGTTTTCAAAGTGTGCATTTTGGTTGGAAGAAGTTCAATTCCTCGGTCACATAGTGAACAAAGAAGGTATTTGAAATGTCCCGTTCTTATTGATTAAAAACGTTCCATATTAATTGATTTCGTTGCGAGGTTTTGACCTCTATATGAGACGTTTTTCAAAGACTGCATTCATTTTTAAACAAACCATAACCTTTATTTCATCAATAAAGGTTTAAAAAGCTTTACGTAGATTATCAAATAATGATAATCTAAAATATCCTGTTTACACACGACCATTACATAATGGTTTACAATACAAATATGTTACAACAAAATACGTTTCTTGAATGCAGTTTTTACACAATATCATACAAGCAGGGACTCCAAATCTTGTCCTTATTTAAGTATGCGACAGCGGAAGCTCTTAATAATCACCTGAGAATAAACATGCTTAAAACGTCAACAAAAATGTTGGTGAGTTATAGGTTTAACCTATATATATCAAATCGTAACAATAGACCACAAGATTTCATATTTCAATACACATCCCATACATAGAGATAAAAATCATTCATATGGTGAACACCTGGTAACCGACAATAACAAGATGCATATATAAGAATATCCCCATCATTCCGGGACACCCTTCGGATATGATATAAATTTCGAAGTACTAAAGCATCCGGTACTTTGGATGGGGTTTGTTAGGCCCAATAGATCTATCTTTAGGATTCGCGTCAATTAGGGTGTCTGTTCCCTAATTCTTAGATTACCAGACTTAATAAAAAGGGGCATATTCGATTTCGATAATTCAACCATAGAATGTAGTTTCACGTACTTGTGTCTATTTTGTAAATCATTTATAAAACCTGCATGTATTCTCATCCCAAAAATATTAGATTTTAAAAGTGGGACTATAACTCACTTTCACAGATTTTTACTTCGTCGGGAAGTAAGACTTGGCCACTGGTTGATTCACGAACCTATAACAATATATACATATATATCAAAGTATGTTCAAAATATATTTACAACACTTTTAATATATTTTGATGTTTTAAGTTTATTAAGTCAGCTGTCCTCGTTAGTAACCTACAACTAGTTGTCCACAGTTAGATGTACAGAAATAAATCGATAAATATTATCTTGAATCAATCCACGACCCAGTGTATACGTATCTCAGTATTGATCACAACTCAAACTATATATATTTTGGAATCAACCTCAACCCTGTATAGCTAACTCCAACATTCACATATAGAGTGTCTATGGTTGTTCCGAAATATATATAGATGTGTCGACATGATAGGTCGAAACATTGTATACGTGTCTATGGTATCTCAAGATTACATAATATATAATACAAGTTGATTAAGTTATGGTTGGAATAGATTTGTTACCAATTTTCACGTAGTTAAAATGAGAAAAATTATCCAATCTTGTTTTACCCATAACTTCTTCATTTTAAATCCGTTTTGAGTGAATCAAATTGCTATGGTTTCATATTGAACTCTATTTTATGAATCTAAACAAAAAAAAGTATAGGTTTCTAGTTGGAAAAATAAGTTACAAGTCGTTTTTGTAAAGGTAGTCATTTCAGTCGAAAGAACGACGTCTAGATGACCATTTTAGAAAACATACTTCCACTTTGAGTTTAACCATAATTTTTGGATATAGTTTCATGTTCATAATAAAAATCATTTTCTCAGAATAACAACTTTTAAATCAAAGTTTATCATAATTTTTAATTAACTAACCCAAAACAGCCCGCGGTGTTACTACGACGGCGTAAATCCGGTTTTACGGTGTTTTTCGTGTTTCCAGGTTTTAAATCATTAAGTTAGCATATCATATAGATATAGAACATGTGTTTAGTTGATTTTAAAAGTCAAGTTAGAAGGATTAACTTTTGTTTGCGAACAAGTTTAGAATTAACTAAACTATGTTCTAGTGATTACAAGTTTAAACCTTCGAATAAGATAGCTTTATATGTATGAATCGAATGATGTTATGAACATCATTACTACCTTAAGTTCCTTGGATGAACCTACTGGAAAAGAGAAAAATGGATCTAGCTTCAATGGATCCTTGGATGGCTCAAAGTTCTTGAAGTAGAATCATGACACGAAAACAAGTTCAAGTAAGATCATCACTTGAAATAAGATTGTTATAGTTATAGAAATTGAACCAAAGTTTGAATATGATTATTACCTTGTATTAGAATGATAACCTACTGTAAGAAACAAAGATTTCTTGAGGTTGGATGATCACCTTACAAGATTGGAAGTGAGCTAGCAAACTTGAAAGTATTCTTGATTTTATGAAACTAGAACTTTTGGAATTTATGAAGAACACTTAGAACTTGAAGATAGAACTTGAGAGAGATCAATTAGATGAAGAAAATTGAAGAATGAAAGTGTTTGTAGGTGTTTTTGGTCGTTGGTGTATGGATTAGATATAAAGGATATGTAATTTTGTTTTCATGTAAATAAGTCATGAATGATTACTCATATTTTTGTAATTTTATGAGATATTTCATGCTAGTTGCCAAATGATGGTTCCCACATGTGTTAGGTGACTCACATGGGCTGCTAAGAGCTGATCATTGGAGTGTATATACCAATAGTACATACATCTAAAAGCTGTGTATTGTACGAGTACGAATACGGGTGCATACGAGTAGAATTGTTGATGAAACTGAACGAGGATGTAATTGTAAGCATTTTTGTTAAGTAGAAGTATTTTGATAAGTGTATTGAAGTCTTTCAAAAGTGTATAAATACATATTAAAACACTACATGTATATACATTTTAACTGAGTCGTTAAGTCATCGTTAGTCGTTACATGTAAGTGTTGTTTTGAAACCTTTAGGTTAACGATCTTGTTAAATGTTGTTAACCCAATGTTTATAATATCAAATGAGATTTTAAATTATTATATTATCATGATATTATCATGTATGAATATCTCTTAATATGATATATATACATTAAATGTCTTTACAACGATAATCGTTACATATATGTCTCGTTTAAAAATCATTAAGTTAGTAGTCTTGTTTTTACATATGTAGTTCATTGTTAATATACTTTATGATATGTTTTCTTATCATAGTATCATGTTAACTATATATATATATCCATATATATGTCATCATATAGTTTTTACAAGTTTTAACGTTCGTGAATCACCGATCAACTTGGGTGGTCAATTGTCTATATGAAACATATTTCAATTAATCAAGTCTTAACAAGTTTGATTGCTTAACATGTTGGAAACATTTAATCATGTAAATATCAATCTCAATTAATATATATAAACATGGAAAAGTTCGGGTCACTACAGTACCTACCCGTTAAATAAATTTCGTCCCGAAATTTTAAGCTGTTGAAGGTGTTGATGAATCTTCTGGAAATAGATGCGGGTATTTCTTCTTCATCTGATCTTCACGCTCCCAGGTGAACTCGGGTCCTCTACGAGCATTCCATCGAACCTTAACAATTGGTATCTTGTTTTGCTTAAGTCTTTTAACCTCACGATCCATTATTTCGACGGGTTCTTCGATGAATTGAAGTTTTTCGTTGATTTGGATTTCATCTAACGGAATAGTGAGATCTTCTTTAGCAAAGCATTTCTTTAAATTCGAGACGTGGAAAGTGTTATGTACAGCCGCGAGTTGTTGAGGTAACTCTAGTCGGTAAGCTACTGGTCCGACACGATCAATAATCTTGAATGGTCCAATATACCTTGGATTTAATTTCCCTCGTTTACCAAATCGAACAACGCCTTTCCAAGGTGAAACTTTAAGCATGACCATCTCTCCAATTTCAAATTCTATATCTTTTCTTTTAATGTCAGCGTAGCTCTTTTGTCGACTTTGGGCGGTTTTCAACCGTTGTTGAATTTGGATGATCTTCTCGGTAGTTTCTTGTATAATCTCCGGACCCGTAATCTGTCTATCCCCCACCTCACTCCAACAAATCGGAGACCTGCACTTTCTACCATAAAGTGCTTCAAACGGCGCCATCTCAATGCTTGAATGGTAGCTGTTGTTGTAGGAAAATTCTGCTAACGGTAGATGTCGATCCCAACTGTTTCCGAAATCAATAACACATGCTCGTAGCATGTCTTCAAGCGTTTGTATCGTCCTTTCGCTCTGCCCATCAGTTTGTGGATGATAGGCAGTACTCATGTCTAGACGAGTTCCTAATGCTTGCTGTAATGTCTGCCAGAATCTTGAAATAAATCTGCCATCCCTATCAGAGATAATAGAGATTGGTATTCCATGTCTGGAGACGACTTCCTTCAAATAAAGTCGTGCTAACTTCTCCATCTTGTCATCTTCTCTTATTGGTAGGAAGTGTGCTGATTTGGTGAGACGATCAACTATTACCCAAATAGTATCAAAACCACTTGCAGTCCTTGGCAATTTAGTGATGAAATCCATGGTAATGTTTTCCCATTTCCATTCTGGGATTTCGGGTTGTTGAAGTAGACCTGATGGTTTTTGATGCTCAGCTTTGACCTTAGAACACGTCAAACATTCTCCTACGTATTTAGCAATATCGGCTTTCATACCCGGCCACCAAAAATGTTTCTTGAGATCCTTGTACATCTTCCCCGTTCCAGGATGTATTGAGTATCTGGTTTTATGAGCTTCTCTAAGTACCATTTCTCTCATATCTCCAAATTTTGGTACCCAAATCCTTTCAGCCCTATACCGGGTTCCGTCTTCCCGAATATTAAGATGCTTCTCCGATCCTTTGGGTATTTCATCCTTTAAATTTCCCTCTTTTAAAACTCCTTGTTGCGCCTCCTTTATTTGAGTAGTAATGTTATTATGAATCATTATATTCATAGATTTTACTCGAATGGGTTCTCTATCCTTCCTGCTCAAGGCATCGGCTACCACATTTGCCTTCCCCGGGTGGTAACGAATCTCAAAATCGTAATCATTCAATAATTCAATCCACCTACGCTGCCTCATATTCAGTTGTTTCTGATTAAATATATGTTGAAGACTTTTGTGGTCGGTATATATAATACTTTTGACCCCATATAAGTAGTGCCTCCAAGTCTTTAATGCAAAAACAACCGCGCCTAATTCCAAATCATGCGTCGTATAATTTTGTTCGTGAATCTTCAATTGTCTAGACGCATAAGCAATCACCTTCGTTCGTTGCATTAATACACAACCGAGACCTTGCTTTGATGCGTCACAATAAATCACAAAATCATCATTCCCTTCAGGCAATGACAATATAGGTGCCGTAGTTAGCTTTTTCTTCAATAACTGAAACGCTTTCTCTTGTTCATCATTCCATTCAAATTTCTTCCCTTTATGCGTTAATGCAGTCAAGGGTTTTGCTATTCTGGAAAAGTCTTGGATGAACCTTCTGTAGTAACCAGCTAGTCCTAAAAACTGGCGTATGTGTTTCGGAGTTTTCGGGGTTTCCCACTTTTCAACAGTTTCTATCTTTGCCGGATCCACCTTAATACCTTCTTTGTTCACTATGTGACCGAGGAATTGAACTTCTTCCAACCAAAATGCACACTTTGAAAACTTAGCGTACAATTCTTCCTTCCTCAAAACTTCTAACACCTTTCTCAAATGTTCACCGTGTTCTTGGTCATTCTTTGAGTAAATAAGTATGTCATCAATGAAAACAATGACAAACTTGTCAAGGTATGGTCCACACACTCGGTTCATAAGGTCCATGAACACAGCTGGTGCATTAGTTAAACCAAACGGCATGACCATAAACTCGTAATGACCGTAACGTGTTCTGAAAGCAGTCTTTGGAATATCATCTTCTTTCACCCGCATTTGATGATACCCGGAACGTAAGTCAATCTTTGAATAAACAGACGAGCCTTGTAGTTGATCAAATAAGTCATCGATTCTCGGTAGTGGGTAGCGGTTCTTGATGGTAAGTTTGTTCAACTCTCGGTAGTCGATACACAACCTGAATGTACCATCTTTCTTCTTGACAAACAAAACAGGAGCTCCCCACGGTGATGTGCTTGGTCGAATGAAACCACGCTCTAAAAGTTCTTGTAATTGGCTTTGCAGTTCTTTCATCTCGCTGGGTGCGAGTCTGTAAGGAGCACGAGCTATTGGTGCAGCTCCTGGTACAAGATCTATTTGAAATTCAACGGATCGATGTGGGGGTAATCCCGGTAATTCCTTCGGAAATACATCAGGAAATTCTTTTGCGACGGGAACATCATTGATGCTCTTTTCTTCAGTTTGTACTTTCTCGACGTGTGCTAGAACAGCATAGCAACCTTTTCTTATTAGTTTTTGTGCCTTCAAATTACTAATAAGATGTAGCTTCGTGTTGCCCTTTTCTCCGTACACCATTAAGGGTTTTCCTTTTTCTCGTATAATGCGAATTGCATTTTTGTAACAAACAATCTCCGCTTTCACTTCTTTCAACCAGTCCATACCGATTATCACATCAAAACTCCCTAACTCTACTGGTATCAAATCAATCTTAAATGTTTCGCTAACCAGTTTAATTTCTCGATTCCGACATATATTATCTGCTGAAATTAATTTACCATTTGCTAATTCGAGTAAAAATTTACTATCCAAAGGTGTCAATGGACAACTTAATTTAGCACAAAAATCTCTACTCATATAGCTTCTATCCGCACCCGAATCAAATAAAACGTAAGCAGATTTATTGTCAATAAGAAACGTACCCGTAACAAGCTCCGGGTCTTCCTGTGCCTCTACCGCATTAATATTGAAAACTCTTCCACGGCCTTGTCCATTCGTGTTCTCCTGGTTCGGGCAATTACTAATAATGTGGCCCGGTTTTCCACATTTATAACAAACTACATTGGCATAACTTGCTCCGACACTACTTGCTCCGCCATTACTCGTTCCGACACCATTTGTTCCTTTCGTTCTATTAACCCCTGGTCCGTAGACCTCACACTTCGCCGCGCTATGACCATTTCTTTTACACTTGTTGCAAAATTTGGTGCAGAACCCCGAGTGATTCTTTTCACACCTTTGGCATAGCTGCTTCTGATTGTTGTTGTTGTTGCGGTTATTATTGTTGTTGGGATGATTGTTGTAGTTGCTGTTGTTGTTGTTGTTGTTGTTGTTGTTGTTGTTGTTGTTGGGCCGTTTGTTGTAGTTGCGATTGATGTTGCGATTGTTGGGATAATTGTTGCGATTATTGTTGTAATTGCTGTTGTTGTTGTATTGGTGATTCTTATCACCGTTTTCCTCCCACTTTCTTTTGACTTGCTTCACATTGGCCTCTTCAGCAGTCTGTTCTTTAATTCTTTCTTCAATCTGGTTCACTAGTTTGTGAGCCATTCTACATGCCTGTTGTATGGAGGCGGGCTCGTGTGAACTTATATCTTCTTGGATTCTTTCCGGTAATCCTTTCACAAACGCGTCGATCTTCTCTTCCTCATCTTCGAATGCTCCCGGACACAATAGGCACAATTCTGTGAATCGTCTTTCGTACGTGGTAATATCAAATCCTTGGGTTCGTAACCCTCTAAGTTCTGTCTTGAGCTTATTGACCTCGGTTCTGGGACGGTACTTCTCGTTCATCAAGTGCTTGAATGCTGACCACGGTAGTGCGTACGCATCATCTTGTCCCACTTGCTCTAGATAGGTATTCCACCATGTTAACGCAGAACCTTTGAAGGTATGCGTAGCGTACTTCACTTTGTCCTCTTCAGTACACTTACTTATGGCAAACACCGATTCGACCTTCTCGGTCCACCGTTTCAATCCGATCGGTCCTTCGGTTCCATCAAATTCCAAAGGTTTGCAGGCAGTGAATTCTTTGTAGGTGCATCCTACACGATTTCCTGTACTGCTAGATCCAAGGTTATTATTGGTATGTAGCGCAGCCTGTACTGCGGCTATGTTTGAAGCTAGAAAAGTACGGAATTCCTCTTCATTCATATTCACGGTGTGTCGAGTAGTCGGTGCCATTTCCTTCAAAATAGTTAAATGGAACAAGTTAATCATACAGAATATTAAGAGTAGTTAATAGTATTTCGTAGCATAATATGAACTCATTTATAAAAGCTTTTTCTTCATATTAGCGTTTTATAAGTTTAAATTCGGGTAGTACCTACCCGTTAAGTTCATACTTAGTAGCTAATATACAATTCAACTACTACAATTCTATATGAAAAACTGATTGTAATAATATTTCGCGTTCAAACTTTTATACAATATTTTACAAACTTACAATACCGCTTATTTTACATAAAGCATGAAATATAGCACACAATAACTTTGATACAAGATAGTTGTGAAGACAATTCTAGCTAGTACACAAGTCGTTCGGCAAAGGCAATAAAGACACGTAATTCATACGTCCAGAAACAAGTCATGCATTCTGGTTTTACTAGGACTACTTCCCATCCTTGGTCTTGTGCAACATAACCGTTATGGCCGTTGATAAGACAGCGTGTTGTAACGTCATCAAAGGGACGAGGGTTACGTAATGTCCAACAGTCCCGTAATAATCTAAAAACCTCATTTCTTACCCCAATTACCGACTCCGTCACTTGTGGAAACGTTTTGTTTAATAGTTGTAGCCCGATGTTCTTGTTCTCACTTTGGTGAGAAGCGAACATTACTAATCCGTAAGCATAACATGCTTCTTTATGTTGCATGTTAGCCGCTTTTTCTAAATCACGAAGTCCAATATTCGGATATATTGAGTCAAAATAATTTCTTAACCCGTTGCGTAAAATAGCATTTGGGTTCCCCGCAATATATGCGTCAAAGTAAACACATCGTAACTTATGGGTTTCCCAATGTGATATCCCCCATCTTTCAAACGAAAGTCTCTTATAAACCAAGACATTCTTGGAACGTTCTTCGAATGTCTTACAAACTGATCTCGCCTTAAATAGTTGTGCCGAGGAATTCTGGCCGACTCTAGACAAGATTTCATCAATCATGTCTCCGGGTAGGTCTCTTAAAATATTGGGTTGTCTATCCATTTTGTGTTTTTAAACTGTAAAATAGACAAGAGTTAGATTCATAAAAAAATACTTATTAATACAAGCAATTTTTACATATATCATAAAGCATACGAACACTATATTACATATATTACACCACACGAATACAACTATCTTATTCCGACTCGCTCGTTTCTTCTTCTTCGGTTTTGGTTCGTTTTGCCAAGTTTCTAAGGATATATGATTTTCCCCTAATACGAGCCGTCGTTGTCCACATTGGTTTAGAAAAACCTGGTGGTTTAGAGGTTCCCGGGTCATTGTTACAACTTAAGGACTTCGGGGGTTGACGATACATATAAAGTTCATCGGGGTTGGAATTAGATTTCTCTATTTTTATGCCCTTTCCCTTATTATTTTCTTTTGCCTTTTTAAATTCAGTTGGGGTAATTTCTATAACATCATCGGAATTCTCGTCGGAATCCGATTCATCGGAGAATTGGTAATCCTCCCAATATTTTGCTTCCTTGGCGGAAACACCATTGACCATAATTAACTTTGGTCGGTTGGTTGAGGATATTCTTTTACTTAACCGTTTTATTATTTCCCCCACCGGTTCTATTTCTTCATCCGGTTCCGATTCTTCTTCCGGTTCCGATTCTTCTTCCGGTTCCGACTCTTCTTCCGGTTCCTCTTCGGGAACTTGTGAATCAGTCCACAAATCATTCCAATTTACATTTGACTCTTCATTATTATTAGGTGAGTCAATGGGACTTGTTCTAGAGGTAGACATCTATCACATAATATCAAACGCGTTAAGAGATTAATATATCACATAATATTCACATGTTAAAAATATATAGTTTCCAACAAAATTTGTTAAGCAATCATTTTTCAAGTAAACACGGTCGAAGTCCAGACTCACTAATGCATCCTAACAAACTCGATAAGACACACTAATGCAAAATTCTGGTTCTCTAAGACCAACGCTCTGATACCAACTGAAATGTCCCGTTCTTATTGATTAAAAACGTTCCATATTAATTGATTTCGTTGCGAGGTTTTGACCTCTATATGAGACGTTTTTCAAAGACTGCATTCATTTTTAAACAAACCATAACCTTTATTTCATCAATAAAGGTTTAAAAAGCTTTACGTAGATTATCAAATAATGATAATCTAAAATATCCTGTTTACACACGACCATTACATAATGGTTTACAATACAAATATGTTACAACAAAATACGTTTCTTGAATGCAGTTTTTACACAATATCATACAAGCAGGGACTCCAAATCTTGTCCTTATTTAAGTATGCGACAGCGGAAGCTCTTAATAATCACCTGAGAATAAACATGCTTAAAACGTCAACAAAAATGTTGGTGAGTTATAGGTTTAACCTATATATATCAAATCGTAACAATAGACCACAAGATTTCATATTTCAATACACATCCCATACATAGAGATAAAAATCATTCATATGGTGAACACCTGGTAACCGACAATAACAAGATGCATATATAAGAATATCCCCATCATTCCGGGACACCCTTCGGATATGATATAAATTTCGAAGTACTAAAGCATCCGGTACTTTGGATGGGGTTTGTTAGGCCCAATAGATCTATCTTTAGGATTCGCGTCAATTAGGGTGTCTGTTCCCTAATTCTTAGATTACCAGACTTAATAAAAAGGGGCATATTCGATTTCGATAATTCAACCATAGAATGTAGTTTCACGTACTTGTGTCTATTTTGTAAATCATTTATAAAACCTGCATGTATTCTCATCCCAAAAATATTAGATTTTAAAAGTGGGACTATAACTCACTTTCACAGATTTTTACTTCGTCGGGAAGTAAGACTTGGCCACTGGTTGATTCACGAACCTATAACAATATATACATATATATCAAAGTATGTTCAAAATATATTTACAACACTTTTAATATATTTTGATGTTTTAAGTTTATTAAGTCAGCTGTCCTCGTTAGTAACCTACAACTAGTTGTCCACAGTTAGATGTACAGAAATAAATCGATAAATATTATCTTGAATCAATCCACGACCCAGTGTATACGTATCTCAGTATTGATCACAACTCAAACTATATATATTTTGGAATCAACCTCAACCCTGTATAGCTAACTCCAACATTCACATATAGAGTGTCTATGGTTGTTCCGAAATATATATAGATGTGTCGACATGATAGGTCGAAACATTGTATACGTGTCTATGGTATCTCAAGATTACATAATATATAATACAAGTTGATTAAGTTATGGTTGGAATAGATTTGTTACCAATTTTCACGTAGCTAAAATGAGAAAAATTATCCAATCTTGTTTTACCCATAACTTCTTCATTTTAAATCCGTTTTGAGTGAATCAAATTGCTATGGTTTCATATTGAACTCTATTTTATGAATCTAAACAAAAAAAAGTATAGGTTTCTAGTTGGAAAAATAAGTTACAAGTCGTTTTTGTAAAGGTAGTCATTTCAGTCGAAAGAACGACGTCTAGATGACCATTTTAGAAAACATACTTCCACTTTGAGTTTAACCATAATTTTTGGATATAGTTTCATGTTCATAATAAAAATCATTTTCTCAGAATAACAACTTTTAAATCAAAGTTTATCATAATTTTTAATTAACTAACCCAAAACAGCCCGCGGTGTTACTACGACGGCGTAAATCCGGTTTTACGGTGTTTTTCGTGTTTCCAGGTTTTAAATCATTAAGTTAGCATATCATATAGATATAGAACATGTGTTTAGTTGATTTTAAAAGTCAAGTTAGAAGGATTAACTTTTGTTTGCGAACAAGTTTAGAATTAACTAAACTATGTTCTAGTGATTACAAGTTTAAACCTTCGAATAAGATAGCTTTATATGTATGAATCGAATGATGTTATGAACATCATTACTACCTTAAGTTCCTTGGATGAACCTACTGGAAAAGAGAAAAATGGATCTAGCTTCAATGGATCCTTGGATGGCTCAAAGTTCTTGAAGTAGAATCATGACACGAAAACAAGTTCAAGTAAGATCATCACTTGAAATAAGATTGTTATAGTTATAGAAATTGAACCAAAGTTTGAATATGATTATTACCTTGTATTAGAATGATAACCTACTGTAAGAAACAAAGATTTCTTGAGGTTGGATGATCACCTTACAAGATTGGAAGTGAGCTAGCAAACTTGAAAGTATTCTTGATTTTATGAAACTAGAACTTTTGGAATTTATGAAGAACACTTAGAACTTGAAGATAGAACTTGAGAGAGATCAATTAGATGAAGAAAATTGAAGAATGAAAGTGTTTGTAGGTGTTTTTGGTCGTTGGTGTATGGATTAGATATAAAGGATATGTAATTTTGTTTTCATGTAAATAAGTCATGAATGATTACTCATATTTTTGTAATTTTATGAGATATTTCATGCTAGTTGCCAAATGATGGTTCCCACATGTGTTAGGTGACTCACATGGGCTGCTAAGAGCTGATCATTGGAGTGTATATACCAATAGTACATACATCTAAAAGCTGTGTATTGTACGAGTACGAATACGGGTGCATACGAGTAGAATTGTTGATGAAACTGAACGAGGATGTAATTGTAAGCATTTTTGTTAAGTAGAAGTATTTTGATAAGTGTATTGAAGTCTTTCAAAAGTGTATAAATACATATTAAAACACTACATGTATATACATTTTAACTGAGTCGTTAAGTCATCGTTAGTCGTTACATGTAAGTGTTGTTTTGAAACCTTTAGGTTAACGATCTTGTTAAATGTTGTTAACCCAATGTTTATAATATCAAATGAGATTTTAAATTATTATATTATCATGATATTATCATGTATGAATATCTCTTAATATGATATATATACATTAAATGTCTTTACAACGATAATCGTTACATATATGTCTCGTTTAAAAATCATTAAGTTAGTAGTCTTGTTTTTACATATGTAGTTCATTGTTAATATACTTTATGATATGTTTTCTTATCATAGTATCATGTTAACTATATATATATATCCATATATATGTCATCATATAGTTTTTACAAGTTTTAACGTTCGTGAATCACCGATCAACTTGGGTGGTCAATTGTCTATATGAAACATATTTCAATTAATCAAGTCTTAACAAGTTTGATTGCTTAACATGTTGGAAACATTTAATCATGTAAATATCAATCTCAATTAATATATATAAACATGGAAAAGTTCGGGTCACTACAGTACCTACCCGTTAAATAAATTTCGTCCCGAAATTTTAAGCTGTTGAAGGTGTTGATGAATCTTCTGGAAATAGATGCGGGTATTTCTTCTTCATCTGATCTTCACGCTCCCAGGTGAACTCGGGTCCTCTACGAGCATTCCATCGAACCTTAACAATTGGTATCTTGTTTTGCTTAAGTCTTTTAACCTCACGATCCATTATTTCGACGGGTTCTTCGATGAATTGAAGTTTTTCGTTGATTTGGATTTCATCTAACGGAATAGTGAGATCTTCTTTAGCAAAGCATTTCTTTAAATTCGAGACGTGGAAAGTGTTATGTACAGCCGCGAGTTGTTGAGGTAACTCTAGTCGGTAAGCTACTGGTCCGACACGATCAATAATCTTGAATGGTCCAATATACCTTGGATTTAATTTCCCTCGTTTACCAAATCGAACAACGCCTTTCCAAGGTGAAACTTTAAGCATGACCATCTATCCAATTTCAAATTCTATATCTTTTCTTTTAATGTCAGCGTAGCTCTTTTGTCGACTTTGGGCGGTTTTCAACCGTTGTTGAATTTGGATGATCTTCTCGGTAGTTTCTTGTATAATCTCCGGACCCGTAATCTGTCTATCCCCCACCTCACTCCAACAAATCGGAGACCTGCACTTTCTACCATAAAGTGCTTCAAACGGCGCCATCTCAATGCTTGAATGGTAGCTGTTGTTGTAGGAAAATTCTGCTAACGGTAGATGTCGATCCCAACTGTTTCCGAAATCAATAACACATGCTCGTAGCATGTCTTCAAGCGTTTGTATCGTCCTTTCGCTCTGCCCATCAGTTTGTGGATGATAGGCAGTACTCATGTCTAGACGAGTTCCTAATGCTTGCTGTAATGTCTGCCAGAATCTTGAAATAAATCTGCCATCCCTATCAGAGATAATAGAGATTGGTATTCCATGTCTGGAGACGACTTCCTTCAAATAAAGTCGTGCTAACTTCTCCATCTTGTCATCTTCTCTTATTGGTAGGAAGTGTGCTGATTTGGTGAGACGATCAACTATTACCCAAATAGTATCAAAACCACTTGCAGTCCTTGGCAATTTAGTGATGAAATCCATGGTAATGTTTTCCCATTTCCATTCTGGGATTTCGGGTTGTTGAAGTAGACCTGATGGTTTTTGATGCTCAGCTTTGACCTGATGGGATTCTGGAATAATGTTCTAAGGTCAAAGCTGAGCATCAGAAACCATCAGGTCTACTTCAACAATCCGAAATCCCGGAATGGAAATGGGAAAACATTACCATGGATTTCATCACTAAATTGCCAAGGACTGCAAGTGGTTTTGATACTATTTGGGTAATAGTTGATCGTCTCACCAAATCAGCACACTTCCTACCAATAAGAGAAGATGACAAGATGGAGAAGTTAGCACGACTTTATTTGAAGGAAGTCGTCTCCAGACATGGAATACCAATCTCTATTATCTCTGATAGGGATGGCAGATTTATTTCAAGATTCTGGCAGACATTACAGCAAGCATTAGGAACTCGTCTAGACATGAGTACTGCCTATCATCCACAAACTGATGGGCAGAGCGAAAGGACGATACAAACGCTTGAAGACATGCTACGAGCATGTGTTATTGATTTCGGAAACAGTTGGGATCGACATCTACCGTTAGCAGAATTTTCCTACAACAACAGCTACCATTCAAGCATTGAGATGGCGCCGTTTGAAGCACTTTATGGTAGAAAGTGCAGGTCTCCGATTTGTTGGAGTGAGGTGGGGGATAGACAGATTACGGGTCCGGAGATTATACAAGAAACTACCGAGAAGATCATCCAAATTCAACAACGGTTGAAAACCGCCCAAAGTCGACAAAAGAGCTACGCTGACATTAAAAGAAAAGATATAGAATTTGAAATTGGAGAGATGGTCATGCTTAAAGTTTCACCTTGGAAAGGCGTTGTTCGATTTGGTAAACGAGGGAAATTAAATCCAAGGTATATTGGACCATTCAAGATTATTGATCGTGTCGGACCAGTAGCTTACCGACTAGAGTTACCTCAACAACTCGCGGCTGTACATAACACTTTCCACGTCTCGAATTTAAAGAAATGCTTTGCTAAAGAAGATCTCACTATTCCGTTAGATGAAATCCAAATCAACGAAAAACTTCAATTCATCGAAGAACCCGTCGAAATAATGGATCGTGAGGTTAAAAGACTTAAGCAAAACAAGATACCAATTGTTAAGGTTCGATGGAATGCTCGTAGAGGACCCGAGTTCACCTGGGAGCGTGAAGATCAGATGAAGAAGAAATACCCGCATCTATTTCCAGAAGATTCATCAACACCTTCAACAGCTTAAAATTTCGGGACGAAATTTATTTAACGGGTAGGTACTGTAGTGACCCGAACTTTTCCATGTTTATATATATTAATTGAGATTGATATTTACATGATTAAATGTTTCCAACATGTTAAGCAATCAAACTTGTTAAGACTTGATTAATTGAAATATGTTTCATATAGACAATTGACCACCCAAGTTGATCGGTGATTCACGAACGTTAAAACTTGTAAAAACTATATGATGACATATATATGGATATATATATATAGTTAACATGATACTATGATAAGAAAACATATCATAAAGTATATTAACAATGAACTACATATGTAAAAACAAGACTACTAACTTAATGATTTTTAAACGAGACATATATGTAACGATTATCGTTGTAAAGACATTTAATGTATATATATCATATTAAGAGATATTCATACATGATAATATCATGATAATATAATAATTTAAAATCTCATTTGATATTATAAACATTGGGTTAACAACATTTAACAAGATCGTTAACCTAAAGGTTTCAAAACAACACTTACATGTAACGACTAACGATGACTTAACGACTCAGTTAAAATGTATATACATGTAGTGTTTTAATATGTATTTATACACTTTTGAAAGACTTCAATACACTTATCAAAATACTTCTACTTAACAAAAATGCTTACAATTACATCCTCGTTCAGTTTCATCAACAATTCTACTCGTATGCACCCGTATTCGTACTCGTACAATACACAGCTTTTAGATGTATGTACTATTGGTATATACACTCCAATGATCAGCTTTTAGCAGCCCATGTGAGTCACCTAACACATGTGGGAACCATCATTTGGCAACTAGCATGAAATATCTCATAAAATTACAAAAATATGAGTAATCATTCATGACTTATTTACATGAAAACAAAATTACATATCCTTTATATCTAATCCATACACCAACGACCAAAAACACCTACAAACACTTTCATTCTTCAATTTTCTTCATCTAATTGATCTCTCTCAAGTTCTATCTTCAAGTTCTAAGTGTTCTTCATAAATTCCAAAAGTTCTAGTTTCATAAAATCAAGAATACTTTCAAGTTTGCTAGCTCACTTCCAATCTTGTAAGGTGATCATCCAACCTCAAAAAATCTTTGTTTCTTACAGTAGGTTATCATTCTAATACAAGATAATAGTCATATTCAAACTTTGGTTCAATTTCTATAACTATAACAATCTTATTTCAAGTGATGATCTTACTTGAACTTGTTTTCGTGTCATGATTCTGCTTCAAGAACTTCGAGCCATCCAAGGATCCGTTGAAGCTAGATCCATTTTTCTCTTTTCCAGTAGGTTTATCCAAGGAACTTAAGGTAGTAATGATGTTCATAACATCATTCGATTCATACATATAAAGCTATCTTATTCGAAGGTTTAAACTTGTAATCACTAGAACATAGTTTAGTTAATTCTAAACTTGTTCGCAAACAAAAGTTAATCCTTCTAACTTGACTTTTAAAATCATCTAAACACATGTTCTATATCTATATGATATGCTAACTTAATGATTTAAAACCTGGAAACACGAAAAACACCGTAAAACTGGATTTACGCCGTCGTAGTAACACCGCAGGCTGTTTTGGGTTAGTTAATTAAAAACTATGATAAACTTTGATTTAAAAGTTGTTATTCTGAGAAAATGATTTTTATTATGAACATGAAACTATATCCAAAAATTATGGTTAAACTCAAAGTGGAAGTATGTTTTCTATAATGGTCATCTAGACGTCGTTCTTTCGACTGAAATGACTACCTTTACAAAAATTACTTGTAACTTATTTTTCCGACTATAAACCTATACTTTTTCTGTTTAGATTCATAAAATAGAGTTCAATATGAAACCATAGCAATTTGATTCACTCAAAACGGATTTAAAATGAAGAAGTTATGGGTAAAACAAGATTGGATAATTTTTCTCATTTTAGCTACGTGAAAATTGGTAACAAATCTATTCCAACCATAACTTAATCAACTTGTATTGTATATTATGTAATCTTGAGATACCATAGACACGTATACAATGTTTCGACCTATCATGTCGACACATCTATATATATTTCGGAACAACCATAGACACTCTATATGTGAATGTTGGAGTTAGCTATACAGGGTTGAGGTTGATTCCAAAATATATATAGTTTGAGTTGTGATCAATACTGAGATACGTATACACTGGGTCATGGATTGATTCAAGATAATATTTATCAATTTATTTCTGTACATCTAACTGTGGACAACTAGTTGTAGGTTACTAACGAGGACAGCTGACTTAATAAACTTAAAACATCAAAATATATTAAAAGTGTTGTAAATATATTTTGAACATACTTTGATATATATGTATATATTGTTATAGGTTCGTGAATCAACCAGTGGCCAAGTCTTACTTCTCGACGAAGTAAAAATCTGTGAAAGTGAGTTATAGTCCCACTTTTAAAATCTAATATTTTTGGGATGAGAATACATGCAGGTTTTATAAATGATTTACAAAATAGACACAAGTACGTGAAACTACATTCTATGGTTGAATTATCGAAATCGAATATGCCCCTTTTCATTAAGTCTGGTAATCTAAGAATTAGGGAACAGACACCCTAATTGACGTGAATCCTAAAGATAGATCTATTGGGCCTAACAAACCCCATCCAAAGTACCGGATGCTTTAGTACTTCGAAATTTATATCATATCCGAAGGGTGTCCCGGAATGATGGGGATATTCTTATATATGCATCTTGTTAATGTCGCTTACCAGGTGTTCACCATATGAATGATTTTTATCTCTATGTATGGGATGTGTATTGAAATATGAAATCTTGTGGTCTATTGTTACGATTTGATATATATAGGTTAAACCTATAACTTACCAACATTTTTGTTGACGTTTAAAGCATGTTTATTCTCAGGTGAATATTAAGAGCTCCCGCTGTTGCATACTAAAATAAGGACAAGATTTGGAGTCCATGTTTGTATGATATTGTGTAAAAACTGCATTCAAGAAACTGATTTCGATGTAACATATTTGTATTGTAAACCATTATGTAATGGTCGTGTGTAAACAGGATATTTTAGATTATCATTATTTGATAATCTACGTAAAGCTTTTTAAACCTTTATTTATGAAATAAAGGTTATGGTTTGTTTTAAAAATGAATGCAGTCTTTGAAAAACGTCTCATATAGAGGTCAAAACCTCGCAACGAAATCAATTAATATGGAACGTTTTTAATCAATAAGAACGGGACATTTCATGAATAAGGTTTTGAATCTGACTTGTGATATAGTCGTGGCGAGATACTCTGGAAATGAGAGAGAAAATGGTGTTACGAACAGGTTCTTCACCAAGAGTGCAGGTTGGTGAGTGGAAAGGATCGCCTTCTTTTCGTATCCATTGATTTAGTCGACTACGAAACCATCAAATGAATTGGGGATGGATGATTGGTTGATTCATTCCGGTGACACTGCTTTCGGAGCTCGAGTGAAACTCTATGTCGGAATAGCTGTCGGAATAACTATCGGAATAGCTATCAAAATCTGAGGGACTCGAACTGGTTGAGGGATTCATATCGTACGATCAGATGAAGGATTTTTAATAGGAAATAGATTATAGGATGTAGATTAGTACCCTGCAATACATAATTTACATATGCATATATAATACTAAAATCCCAAAAGTTACGGAGGAATCTACGAAAGCTGTCAGGCAAAGGTAACAATAACAGATACGCTAAGATATGAATTTATCTATACACAGTCTATGCAATAGAGGCATTAAGACGTGTCTAGACTTTAAGGATGATAAGCAAGTAATTTTTGACACGAATGATAAGCAAAACTTTTGACATGCAGACACAGTCGAAGTCCAGACCCACTAATGCATCTAAATAACTATCAGTTAGACACACTAATGCAAGACCTGGTTCGCTAAGACCACGCTCTGATACCAACTGTAAGGACCCGTGCTAATTCATCCAGACAAAGTCCATATCGATTATAAATGATTCACAACAGTTGACTTCATCGCGAGGTACTTGACCTCTATATGATACATTTTACAAACATTGCATTCGTTTTGGAAAAGACAATCTTTCATTACATCGAAAGTTGACGGCATGCATACCATTTTATAATATATCTAACTATAATTAACTTAATAATAATCTTGATGAACTCAACGACTTGAATGCAACATCTTTTGAAATATGTTATGAATGACTCCGAGTAATATCTTTAAAATGAGCAATTGCACAGCGAAAGACTTCTTTCATACCTGAAAATAAACATGCTTTAAAGTGTCAACCAAAAGGTTGGTGAGTTCATTAGTTTAACATAAATAATCATTTCCATCATTTTAATAGACCACAAGATTTTCATTTCACATAAATATACGTCCCATGCATAGATACAAAAATATCATTCATATGGATTGAACACTTGGTAACCGATATTAACAAGATGCATATAAGAATATCCCCTATCATTCTGGGAAATCCTTCGGACATGATATAAAACAATATCGAAGTACTAAAGCATCCGGTACTTTGGATGGGGTTCGTTAGGCCCAATAGATCTATCTTTAGGATTCGCGTCAATTAGTAGATCTGTTTACTAATTCTTAGGTTTCCAAGCAAAAAGCGGCATATTCGGCTTCGATCATTCAACCATATAATGTAGTTTCGATTACTTGTGTCTATTTTGTAAAACATTTATAAAAGTGCATGTATTCTCAGTCCCAAAAATATATATTGCAAAAGCATTTAAAAAGGGAGTAATGAAACTCACAATACTGTATTTTGTAGTAAAAATACATATGACGTCATTGAATAACTGACAATGCAGGTTTGGCCTCGGATTCACGAACCTATATCATTCATATACATATATTAATACATACACTTGTAATCGAACAATTATGTGTATTGTTATTAATATAAGTTTTAATATCAATAACTTATATGTTTCATTATATTCATTTTATTTATTTTAATAAGTAAGATATTAATATAGTTTACTTTTGTGTTATTAATATATTGTTATATGAATATCATTTGCTAGTTAAATTAATGAAAATATTAAGATATGGATAATAATATTACTATTAGATTTAATAATAATAATATTAATGCAAATTTTACATAAGATGATAAGTTTAATTATATTTATAATGTTAATGATAATGATACTACTTAGTTTTTAATAAAATTATAGTTTAAAATTATAGTACTCTTAGTATTAACAATAACAGTAATAATATTGATATTGTTAATAACTGTAAAAATAACCATTTTATTATTAATAATAATTTTAGTAACGGTTCATTAAATAATACTCATAATAATAATTAATAATCCTAATCATAATAATACTTATATTCATCTTAATAATACTAATAATAACATTAATAATACTTACAATAATAGTAACAACAATTGTTATAATACTTAATACTAATACTATGATGATAATAATAGATTGTATTGTTTTCTGAATACTAATAATAATAATCATAATTATAATAATAATAATAATAATACTTATACTAGTAATAATAATAATAATGATAAGAATTTCATTTATAGTCATAATAACAATGATAACAATAATATTAATAATAATAATACTAACTAATAGTAACAATATTTATAATAACAAAAATAATAATAATAACATAATAATAAGAAAATTGGAAGAATACCTTCAATGAAAATCGGCCCGAAAAAAATATACTGCCCCAACAGGGACTCGAACCCCCGACCTCTCGCTTACTCACCAACACCCCATACCATTGAGCTGCTGCTCGTAATCTGATTTAAACCCAGTTTCATATTTACTTAAACCGTACCTATCAGTTTTCCTTTTTCTTCATCAACTCAAACACACAATCGACTGAAATCTAACTAATTCATAATAATTATTAATTTGTTTGGTATTAAGACTTTCAAACAGTTTAAAAGCAAGTAATGGGTGATTGAAGAGAAAAAAAATAACTAAAGATGAGGAAGAACCCCTCCTCCCGTCGTTGTATTAATGAGAAAAAAATTGATTACGCTTTTGAGTACGTATTTGTAACATCCCGCATTTTTCCGTTAAATTATTTTGACGCCCGTCTTTTTATTTTAATAATATCCTTCGTAATTATATTCGTATCCTAAATTAGCTAACATTCTTAATAATTTCGTTATTGGATTATAACGTCTCCCGTACTCTCGTGAAATTCAAATAATTCGTTTGGTTAATTCACGCACCCGCACCCGAACTAGAGGGACTAAACTTGCAAAGAGGCCAAAGATTTGACTAGGTCAAATAGTCAAACCTTCAACCTCCTCCTCTCATTTCTCTCTTTCTTTCTTTTTCATACTTCCATTTTCTCTCAAGAACTCAAACAAGATTCATCATCTAAATCCGATTTTGGAGGCTAACATCAAAACAAATTACATATTTGGAATCCTCTCTTCATCCTCTACAACTTGATACCAATTTCATCTCATTTGGGTAACTTTTTAAAATCACTAGATTTTGTGTTCTTGATGTTTTTGACTTATAAAGTTGTTAATTAGTGTCTATGACTCAAGTCTAACATGAATATATGTTTTGTTTGCTCGGTTTGTTGTTTTGGAGTAACTAGCATGAACTTGAAAATGGGTGTGCTAAATCTTTGATTTTGGATGAGTTAATGTTGTTATATTGTTAAAGTTCATGTTTTAATTGTGTTACTGGTATCACTAGCTTCGTTTTGATGTGTAGGTTGATTTAGAAAAGTTTCATTTACAAAATGGTTGAATTCATGATTTTGATTAGGGTTTGATGAACTCTAAAATGAACTTTTGATGCTTTGAATGCCATGAAATGTTATTAGTTAGTGATTAGATGTATTGTATGTTTCATTACCTTTAAAACGGCATATCGTATGTGTAAATTGGATTCCCGAGTCAAGAAATGCATTTTATGAACTTGAAACTTCGATTTTGAATATTAACGATCATTTATTGAGGTTTTCATTGTTGTTAATGATGAAATTGATTCATGAAATGTGTTTAGTTGTATTCCTCTTTAAATTACCTTTCCAACTATATAAGATACGTGTTTTCAATGTTAACGAGTCAAAAGTTATGATCGTTTGAAGTTGAAATCGTCTAAGAGTTAAACTGCCCCAGAATTGCTGCACCAGACACAGATGCGGCGCATCTGCCTTGGATGCGGTGCATCTGAGGCAGATTGCCCAAAAATGTCAATTTTCTCTTAATTCTAAGTATGCTACGCACCCCCGATCAACATGAAACTTGGCCAACATGCTCATATATGATTTCTAAGCTCAGGAAAATAATTCGGGACTCGACCCGACCCCGTTGACTTTTTCGTTGACTTTGACCAAGTTTGACTTTTAGTCAAACATAACAAAACACTTATGCAATCGTTCTAATCTTATTTTATACTTGATTCTTGCATGAAACTTGACAACGTGATTCACATGCTATATATTCGAGTCATAACGAGCCATAGGACTAATTGAACACTTTGACCTATCGTGTTTACCGTTATTGATACGACCTATTTGTTTAGGTCAAGACTAGCATTGTTCTTAGCACACATTTACTTGTTGAAGTACTCTATTATTCGTGCACTCAAGGTGAGATCATAGTCCCACTTTTACTCTTTTTGAACTTACATTTGGGATGAGAAAACATAAACATTTCTTTTACTAAGTGAACACAAGTACAGGAAAACAAACATTCTACATACGAGTTTAGAACAAAATCCTCAATTCGATTATCATTAGTTACACTTGCCGGGTGTAAGCGAGAACTTATGTTGTATGGATCCATATGGGTTTGACAAACCCTCATTCAAACGGTTCACTACCGTTTACGAATGAAATATATTTTCGTGAAATAGTGTATGTTCTAACACTATTGTGATGGGGTTCTATGGAAGAAAAGTTAAGCATTGATAATTGGGTGCTCGTGAAACAAACTTTTGGAATGTATTACTATTATATCCATATTACAAATCTTGTGGTTCATTTATACTTACTTACTTAAACCTATGATTTCACCAACGTTTTCGTTGACAGATTTCTATGTTTTTCTCTGGTCCTTGAACGTTTTGTGATACATGCTTCCGCTCATTACTTTTGATGCTTGCTTGGATATCGAGTATACATGCATACGTGGAGCGTCTTTTAGCTACTTTTAAATTGTGTCGCATATGTTTCAATTGTACTTTAAACTTTGTTATGTAACTAGTTGTCGAACTACTTTGTAAACCTTGAAACATCCTTACTTTTGAAATAAATGCGACATACTTTTGGTCAAACGTTGTTTTAAAGACTTATGACCACGTAACGGGACCTAAGTAGACGGCGCCGTCAATGACGATTTTGTCGGGTTGCTACAGATGGTATCAGAGCGATGGTTGTAGGGATTTAGAGTTCATTGGTGTCAACCCCGAGTCATAGGGTACATTAGTGAATCTAGACTACAACCGGCATATAGACTTGAAGTAGGAATTACTTGACTACTTGTGCATTTATACTCGAACTCTTCTATCATATCTAACTCTTATTCGATCTTGATCTTACGTTGATAAATTTTGTTGACGCGCCACCTTGACCTTATGAAGTAATGTTAAATGCACATGTGAATCAGGGTAGTATAATTTCCGGGATTATATTACGGCGATTCTCATGGACGTTCCAACATTATGACATAAAGAATTTAAGGCGAGTCAAGGAAATTTTTTCTCTTTATCTTGATTCCATATCACGATTAGTATTATTGATAATACTAATCAACGGTATTCTGGTGTCATGAAAGAACAATGGCTCACCAAGGTCAACACGATACTCCTCCCGAAACTTTAGAACAAGCTCTTCAACGAATGATAACCACCGCTGTGGGTACGGTCGTGGCCGATCACTTTTCCAACAACAACAATCATGGAGCCGGTAATCCAAGCGAAGGTTGCTCCTACAAAAACTTCATGAAGTACAATCCTCCCACTTTCAATGGAACCGAAGGACCGGTTGCTCTCACTCGATGGTTCGAACAAACAGAAGCCGTTTTTAGCATAAGCGGTTGTCGGGACCAAGATAAGGTCAAGTCTTCCACCCTCACTCTCACCGGTATTGCTCTCTCATGGTGGAACACGTATGTACAATCGGTGGGTATCGATGAAGCCCTTACACTCTCTTGGACCAAATTAAGAGAAAGAATGATCACCAAATACTTCCCGCGCGAAGAGACTCGAAGGCTCGAACAGGGGCCAAACAATTTAAGAATAGCCCGAAATGACCTCGAAGCTTATAACCAACGGTTTGCCGAACTAACCTCAATTTGTCCAAACCTCTGGGCTCCCGGGACCCAAGGAGTTGAGTTTTACATGCATGGCCTCCCTAAGAGCATTCCACATGGGGTAATGCCATCAAGACCCGCCGACTTACAAGAGGCAGTGATGATAACCCGCCGATTTATAAAAACGGTGGACAAAATTGAAGCGCCGAAACCAACGACCAAGGCCCAACCGGGAAACAACAAAAGAAAATGGGAAGCCTCTCCATCAAGCAACCACAACCACAACAACTTCGCCAAGAAGCCTTTCACCCCCGGCGGCAGGAAAAATTATGCCGGAACTCGACCTTTTTGCAACAAGTGCCACAAACATCATTATGGAAAATGTGGCAAACCATTCGCTAAAAAGGTGCCCAGTGCACGCAGAAGGGGTGCTTGTTTCGAATGTGGCCAACGGGGTCATTTTAGGAATGCATGTCCAACGAAGAAACCAACCCCAACGCACGCCGTTGAACTTTCAACATCGAAACCTAGGATGCCCGAGACGACGATGGACTAGTCACGGGTACGTTTCTTCTCAACAACTCTTATGTTTCATGTTTATTCGATTCGGGTGTCGATAAATGTTTTGTATCCAAGGCTTTGGAGCCTACCCTTTACACTCCACCACTTCCCTTAGACATTACATAGGCCATTCAAGTGACCAACGGAAAATATTGTGTACCTATAAATTTTATCGAAGGATATACGTTAAACTTATTGGGTGGATAATTTGAATTTTGACTTGACACCTATAGAACTAAGGAGCTCAAAACCTATTCGTTAAGGAGAAATTGTTTCCCTACAATAATGTATAGTTTATTGTGAACTAAGTAATTTTCGGTGGAGAACCGATACCCTTTTCCTCGTATCCATGACCTCATGATTATTTGCATGAATCTCGTGTGTATTCCAAATTGACCTCCGTTCAGGTTATCATTAATTGAGGGTTAAGGGAGACGATGTCTCCTAAACCATTTTCCAAACTCGCTACGATAGTTGTAAATCTCTCTTAGTACCGTTCAATTTATCTAGGGCTCCGTCCGTATTCATAGACCTCCTGAACCGCGTATGCAAACTTATCTAGACAAATCCATTATCGTATTTACAAATGGTGTCTAAACCTATTCAAGTAAAGAAGAAAATGAACAACATCACCGTCTTACGCTCGAACTCTTGAGAAAAGAGCAGCTCTATGCCGAATTCTCCAACCGAGAATTTTGGTTAAACGAAGTCCAATTTCTAGACCATGTTGATAGTGGTCAAAGTATTTCAATACATCTCGCAATCGAAGCCACGCGTAATCGAGAAACCCTCACGACTCAGACTTGTATTCGTAATATCTTAGATCTCTCCGGTTATTACTGAAGATTCATTTCCGACTTTTCTCGTGTTGCACGACCTTTAAACTCCTTAACTCACTAAGGGAAAAATTTAAACCTCTCCGTGCCCGAACCTTGAACGTAATTATTCACACAAACCTTACTAGCTAAATTCGTTTAGCACAATGGAACTCAAATATGGAAATATTTCTACTTGAACGCCCGAAAGGCATACTCTCTCGACTCGAAATCAAGGAAACTAAAATTCGTTAATTTGCTCAAAAAAAAAAAAAATTCTAGTTCGGCACGGCGTGCCATCTCCATTAAAATTTTAGATCGGGATACTCGTCTCACTTCTAAATTCGGGATGCCTTACAAGGAACCTCGGGGACCCGTCCAAACATGAGTACCACGTATCATCCACAAACCAGCAGACCAAACAAATGTACGATTCAAATCTTGGAAAGACATGTTACAAACTTGTATTGTTGCCTTTAGTTGTCTCCTCTCACAGAGTAGTTACCACTCGTGTATTAATGCCGCACCTTTCGAAACCTTACATCACCACAAGTGTTGTTCTCCTATTTCGTTGGACCGAAGTAGGTGACAAGCAAATCATCAGATTCGAAATCATTTAAGAAATAACCATTGAGATAATTCAAGCCCGAGCAAGGCTCAAGACGACCCGTAATCACCAGAGGAGTTATACCGAGGTTAGATGAAAATCTCTCAAGTTCAAAGTCAGTAACCGCGTAACATTGAAAAACAACACCTTGGAAAGGTGTAATCCGTTTTGAGAAATCGAGGAAAGTTATATCCGCAATATTGATCCTTTTGAAAATCTTGGGGCGTATTGGAACCGCCTCCTACCATTTAAATCTCCTGACTCAATTAAAGTTTCCGTTTACCTTACGTTTCATGTAACAAACTTAGAGACGTGTCTTGTGGAACAGGAATGTGCTATCCTTCTAGATAAACCTACTATGGATGACAAACTCCCCTTCGTGGGAAAACCGGTTGAAATTGTGGATCGTAAAATCAGGCCTTAATACAACGTGAAATCCCGAATGTCAAAGTTCATGAGAATGCCCAAGGACGTATTTTCACTTATTCATAGCATTGACAACATAAGGTCTCGAGTAAGAGACATCGACTATTACTTTCAACTAAATTTCGGGACGAAATTTCTTTTAAGGTGTGGATAATGTAACATCCCGCATTTTTCCGTTAAATTATTTTAACGCCCGTCTTTTTATTTTAATAATATCCTTCGTAACTAGATTCGTATCCTAAATTAGCTAACATTCTTAATAATTTTGTTATTGGATTATAACATCTCCCGTACTCTCGTGAAATTCAAATAATTCGTTTGGTTAATTCACGCACCCGCACCCGAACTAGAGGGACTAAACTTGCAAAGAGGCCATAGATTTGACTAGGTCAACTAGTCAAACCTTCAACCTCCTCCTCTCATTTCTCTCTTTCTTTCTTTTTCATACTTCCATTTTCTCTCAAGAACTCAAACAAGATTCATCATCTAAATCTGATTTTGGATGCTAACATCAAAACAAATTACATATTTGGAGTCCTCTCTTCATCCTCTACAACTTGATACCAATTTCATCTCATTTGGGTAACTTTTTAAAATCACTAGATTTTGTGTTCTTGATGTTTTTGACTTATAAAGATGTTAATTAGTGTCTATGGCTCAAGTCTAACATGAATATATGTTTTGTTTGCTCGATTTGTTGTTTTGGAGTAACTAGCATGAACTTGAAAATGGGTGTGCTAAATCTTTGATTTTGGATGATTTAATGTTGTTATATTGGTAAAGTTCATGTTTTAATTGTGTTACTGGTATCACTAGCTTCGTTTTGATGTGTAGGTTGATTTAGAAAAGCTTCATTTACAAAATGGTTGAATTCATGATTTTGATTAGGGTTTGATGAACTCTAAAACGAAATTTTGATGCTTTAAATGCCATGAAATGTTATTAGTTAGTGATTAGTTGTATTGTATGTTTCATTACCTTCAAAACGGCGTATCGTATGTGTAAATTGGAATCCCGAGTCAAGAAATGCGTTTTATGAACTTGAAACTTCGATTTTGAATATTAATGATCATTTATTGAGGTTTTCATTGTTGTTAATGATGGAATTGATTAATGAAATGTGTTTAGTTGTATTCCTCTTTAAATTACCTTTCCAACGATATAAGATACGTGTTTTGAATGTTAACGAGTCAAAAGTTATGATCGTCTGAAGTTGAAATCGTCTAAGTGTTAAACTGCCCCAGAATTGCTGCACCAGACACAGATGCGGCGCATCTGCCTTGGATGCGGCGTATCTGAGGCAGACTGCCCAAAAATGTCAATTTTCGCTTAATTCTAAGTATGCTACGCACCCCCGATCAACATGAAACTTGGCCAACATGCTCATATATGATTTCTAAGCTCAGGAAAATAATTCGGGACTCGACCCGACCCCGTTGACTTTTTCATTGACTTTGACCAAGTTTGACTTTTAGTCAAACATAACAAAACACTTATGCAATCGTTCTAACGAGCCATAGGACTAATTGAACACTTTGACCTATCGTGTTTACCGTTATTGATATGACCTATTTGTTTAGGTCAAGACTAGCATTGTTCTTGGCACACATTTACTTGTTGAAGTACTCTATTATTCGTGCACTCAAGGTGAGATCATAGTCCCACTTTTACTCTTTTTGAACTTACATTTGGGATGAGAAAACATAAACATTTCTTTTACTAAGTGAACACAAGTACAGGAAAACAAACATTCTACATACGAGTTTAGAACAAAATCCTTAATTTGATTATCATTAGTTACACTTGTCGGGTGTAAGTAAGAACTTATGTTGTATGGATCCATATGGGTTTGACAAACCCTCATTCAAACGGTTCGCTACCGTTTACGAATGAAATATATTTTCGTGAAACAGTGTATGTTCTAACACTATTGTGATGGGGTTCTATGGAAGGAAAGTTAAGCATTGATAATTGGGTGCTCGTAAAACAAACTTTTGGAATGTATTACTATTATATCAATATTACAAATCTTGTGGTTCATTTATACTTACTTACTTAAACCTATGATTTCACCAACATTTTCGTTGACAGATTTCTATGTTTTTCTCAGGTCCTTGAACGTTTTGTGATACATGCTTCCGCTCATTACTTTTGATGCTTGCTTGGATATCGAGTATACATGCATACGTGGAGCGTCTTTTGGCTACTTTTAAATTGTGTCGCATATGTTTCAATTGTACTTTAAACTTTGTTATGTAACTAGTTGTCGAACTACTTTGTAAACCTTGAAACATCCTTACTTTTGAAATAAATGCGACATACTTTTGGTCAAACGTTGTTTTAAAGACTTATGACCACGTAACGGGACCTAAGTAGACGGCGCCGTCAATGACGATTTTGTCGGGTCGCTAAAGTATTTGGCAAGGATTATAACACGAAATACTTTGCAAATCAATCCTAGAAACCTTTGAAATCGTCAATTGAACTTAAAACATTCATACGAATTCGAATTTGATCATTGTTCCTACGATTTGACTTTTTGAAATAAAGGTTTGACTCTCAAATTCGAACTCGATTTAAAAAATTGGAACTTGAAAACTTACAGGTAGTTTGATTACCTGATTCCTAACAGGATTGCATTCTTACATTTTCAAATTTAATTCGGATTCCTGGTTTTCGCAAATTGTCTCAAGAACAGAGTTCAACCTCTATGTTTTTTAAAAAAAAATTCCGATGGTGATGTTTTTGCTCGAATTGTTTTGATAGAGAGATATGTAGAGGTTATCTGCTATATTTACAGCCAATGTGATTTAATTGCCATTTGTTTTGTAGCTAGGATTGTCAACCAAAAATATTCATCAGGTACGATATAATTATAAAAAAATTAAAGCTGAGCATCAGATTGATTACAAAGTCTAACAGATTTTGGAGTCTTGCGTTTATTTTGGAATCAACTTGTACTAGTTCAGACAAAAAGCAAAAATTACATATTGTTTGAGAATGATATTAAACTATTCGCGTATATAATCTGTATTTGTAATTATATAAACCGTATTCTATATATTCATCTATCTGTATATACTGTAATTCGTATTTGTATATGAATCTTTGCATAACTGATTATTTTTCAGTATTTATATATCAGCATTTATATATTTATTTGTATTCCTCTTATATTTATATATTTATATTTATAAATTATAGTTAATCTTTTAATAAATAGAATAATAATAATGCACTTAATACTTTAACTAATAATAACACAAGTATAATAATATTATTATTACTAATCATAAAAATGATATTAGTAATATTCTTAATGATAATAATAATTAATTTGTTTTATTTTTTAGTAACTATAATAATGCTAATAATAATAGTTTATAATTTCAATAATATTGATAATACAGTTATTAATCACAATAACTAAAATTATAATTTCACTATTAGTTATATTAGTAATGATGTTAACAATGACAACAATAACATTAATAATAATGATACTATAACAAATCAATGTATCAAATTTCTTATTAAAATCTTTATTATTTATACTAATAATACTGATATTAATACTAATATTTAACAACTATAATTCAACTTGTAATTACATTTAATTTATTAATTATATAATAATTATATTATATATGATATGATAATATTTATTGAATATTCAATATTTATATACTTCATATGTTTTACAATACAATAGTTATAATTAGAAATCAAATATATATTCATATATAGATTTACATCATATATAGATTTACATCATATATATATATATATATATTCATATATATATATATATATATATTTCCTAATAGAACTACATTATTTTATTTATTACTTTTACATTTTAATTCTAATGATTCATTTATATTTTATTATTATCAATACCCTCATTTATATTTATTTAATTATATATATATTTACAACACTTGCTCGTGAATCGTCGGAAATAGTCAAGGGTTAAATGGATATATGAAATAGTTCAAAAATTTTGAGACTCAACTTTATAGACTTTGCTTATCATGTCGAAATCACATCAGATTAAGTTTAAATTTAGTCAGAAATTCCCGGGTCATCACAATATGAATGATTTTTAATTCGCGGCTTACGCGTATTATTTTGTACACGGGTTACGTGTGCGGATATAATTGAAATCTTGTGGCCTATTATTATTATGATTTATGATAAAGATTAAACCTATAACTCACTAACATTTTTGTTGACGTTTTAAGCATGTTTATTCTCGGGTGATTATTAAAAGCTTCCGCTGTTGCATGCTAAATTAAGGACAAGAATTGGAGTCAGCATGCTTGTAATATATTGTTTAAAAACTGCATTCGGAGATTTAAATCGATGTTTAATATTATTGTAAACCCTTATGTAATAGTTATGTGAAAAATGTTATCTTTTAGTTTATCATTATTTGATAATCTACGTTATGGTTTTAAAACCTTTATCGATAAAATAAAGGTTATGGTTTGTTTTAAAAACGAATGCAGTCTTTGAAAAACATCTCATATAGAGGTCAATACCTCGCGAGGAAATCAATTATTATGAAACGTTTATGATCGATATGAACGGGACATTTCAGTTGGTATCCGAGCGTTGGTCTTAGAGAACCAGAAATTTGCATTAGTGTGTCTTATCGAGTTTGTTAGGATGCATTAGTGAGTCTGGACTTCGACTGTGTTTTTCTTCAAAAACAATTGCTTAACACGTTTGTTAGAAACTATATATTTTTACATGTAAATATTATGTGATATATTAATCTCTTAACGTGCTTGCTATTTTGTGATAGATGTCTACCTCTAGTACAAATCCCATCGACTCACCCAATAATAATGAAGAGTCGAATGTATTTTGAGAAGATCACAAATTCCGGAAGAAGAAGAAGAACCGGAAGAAGAGGAACCGGAAGACGAGGAACCGGAAGAACAGGAACCGGAAAGAGAGGTTTCGAGGAGGAAATATTAAGAACCACAGGAAAATAGATAAATAAAAGAAAATCCTCAACCAATGGACCAAAATTAAAAATGGTCAATGGTGTTTCCGCCGAGGAAGCAAAATATTGGGAAAATTACCAATTTTCTGATGAATCGGATCCCGACGAGGATTTCAATGATGTTATAGAAATTACCCCGGCTCAATTTAATAAGACAAAAGAAAATAATAAGGGAAAAGCTATCAAAATAGAAAAACCCGAGTCCAAAACTGATGAACTTTATGTTAACATGAAATATCCCGATGGGATATATCGTAAACACCCGTATTTCTTAAACTTTAACTATAACCCGGGAACATCTAAGCCACCAGGTTTTTCTAAACCATTTGTGAAAATGACGGCTCGTATTAGAGGAGCACCATGTATCCCTAGGAAATTAGAAAAACGAACCAAGTCCGAGGAGGAGGAAACAAGTGAGTCGGAATAAAGAATTGTAATCATGCTATGTAATATATGTACTTTAGTGTGCTTGTACTTTTATACTGTATGTAAAAATGGCTTGTAATGTTTGTATTCTATCATCCTTTACAAGATCTAATTTTTCATCTCTTTTACAGTATAAAAATACAAAATGGATGTTAAGGATAGACGACCAAATATTTTAGAAGACCTACCAGGAGATATGATTGTTGAAATCTTGTCTAGAGTTGGTCAGAATTCATCGGCTCAATTGTTCACAACGAGATTATTTTTTGGAAATTTGACAGACGTTCTAGGTATGCCTTGATTTATAAAAGGCTTTCCTTCGATAGATGGTGTATATCACATTGGGAAGACCTTAAGTTACGCCATGTTTTCTTTAAGGCATTGTGTGCGGGAAACCCTAATGCAATTTTCCGCTACGGGTTGAGAGCCTATTTTGACTCTACATATCCTAACATAGGACTTCGTTCTTTAGAAAGAGCTTCAAACATGCAACTTAAAGAAGCATGTTATGTTTACGGGTTAGTGATGTTCGCTTCTCACCAAATTGAGAAAAAGAACATCGGACTGCAACTTCTTAATAAAACATTCCCACAGGTGACGGATTCAGTAGTTGGGGTGAGAAATAAGGTTTTTAACTTGTTACGGGGCTGTTGGATATTTCGTAACCCCCGTCCTTTTGACGACGTTACAACGTACTGCCTTGCCAAAGGCCACAACGGTTATTTTCCACATAACCAAGGATGGGAAATAATATTAGTAAAACCAGAATGCATGACTTGTTTCTGGTCTTATGAATTACGTGTCTTTATTGCCTTCAATGAACAATTTGAGCTTCACTAAAATTGTCTTCACAGCTGCTTAGTATCAAAGTTATTATGTGCTATATTTCATGATGTATGTAAATTAACGGTATTGTATGATTGTATGATATTGTATCTAAAGTTTAAGCGTGAAATGTTAATGAATTAAGTTTTTCATGATAGAATATTATTTCGATAGTAGTAGTTAATTTTTGCGCTAGCTATTAAGTATGAACTTTAACGGGTATGTACTACCCGAACTAAAATTATAAAACGCTAATATGAAGAAAAGGCTTTTATAAATAAGTTCATATTATGCTACAAAATACCATTGACTACTCCTAATATTCTATATGATTAACTTAACTCTTTTGGCTATTTTTGAAGGAAATGGCACCGACTACTCGACAGAACTTGAATATGAACGAAGAAGATTTCCGTGCATTCCTTGCTACAAACATAGCCGCAGTACAGGCTGCAATGCAAAACAACAACAATAACTCAGGGTCTAGCAGTGGAGTTACTCCACAGGAAACCTTGTAGGATGCTCCTACAAGGCTTTCACTGCCTGTAAGCTTCTGGAATTCGACGGGACTAAAGGACCAGTCGGACTGAAATGTTGGACCGAGAAGGTTGAATCTGTGTTTGCTATAAGAAAATGTGCTGAAGAATACAAGGTAAAGTACGCCACACATACCTTCACAGGTACTGCGTTAACATGGTGGAACACCTATCTTGAACAGGTGGGACATGATGCTGCTTACACACTACCGTGGTCAGCATTCAAACACTTGATGCATGAGCAATACCGTCCCAGAAACGAGGTCAATAAGCTCAAGGCAGAGCTTAGAGCCCCAGGGGTTCGATATTACCACATACGAATGACGATTCACAGAGTTGTGCCTATTGTGTCCAGGAGTGTTCGAGGATGAAGAGGAGAAGATCGACGCATTTGTAAAAGGACTACCAGAAAGGATTCAGGATGATGTGAGTTCAAATGAGCCCACCTCCGTACAAAAGGCAAGTCGACTGGCTCACAAACTCATAAATCAGATTGAGGGAAGAATTAAAGAGCAGGCGGCTGAAGAGACCAAAATGAAGCAAGTCAAGAGAAAGTGGGAAGAAAACAGTGACAAGGGTCACCAATCCAATAGCAACAACAATCGTTATAACAACCACAACAACCGCAACATTAACCGCAGCAACAATCGCAATCCCAACAATAACTACAATAACCCCCATAACAACTACAACAAACGTCCCAACAACAATCCCAACAACTATCTCAATAACAAAAATGGCAACCAAAATCAGAAAATTCCGTGCAAAAGGTGTGAAGGGTACCATCCGACTACTTACTGTTCGGTATCATGTACCAAGTGTAAGAGAAAGGGGCATAGTGCGGCAAAGTGTGAAGTTTACGGACCAGGGGTTAATGGAACAGAAAATGCCGACATTACTTGTTTCGGATGCGGGAAAAAGGGCCATTACAAAAGTAAGTGTCCCAACCAGGGGAATAATAATGGTCAAGGGCGAGGAAGAGTTTTCAATATTAATGCGGCAGAAGCACAGGAAGACCTAGAGCTTGTTACGAGTACGTTTCTTATTGATGAAAAACATGCTTATGTTTTATTTAATTCGGGTGCGAATAGAAGCTATATGAGTAGAGATTTTTGTGCCAAATTAAGTTGTCCATTAACGCCTTTGGATAATAAATTTTTACTCGAATTAGCAAACGGTAAATTAATTACAGCAGATAAAATATGTCAGAATCGAGAAATTAAACTGGTTAGCAAAACGTTTAAGATTGATTTGATACCAGTAGACTTAGGGAGTTTTGATGTGATAATTGGCATGGACTGGTTGAAAGAGGTGAAAGCAGAGATCGTTTGTTACAAAAATGCGATTCGCATTATGCGCGAAAAGAGAAAACCCTTAATGGTGTACGGAGAGAAGAGCAACGCGAAGTTAAATCTTATTAGTAATTTGAAGGCGCAAAAGCTAATAAGAAAAGGTTGCTATGCCATTCTAGCATACATCGAAGAAGTCAAACCCGAAGAAAAGAACATCGATGATGTTCCCGTCGCAAAAGAATTTTCCGATGTATTTCCAAAAGAATTACCGGGACTACCTCCACATCGATCCGTTGAATTTCAAATAGACCTTGTACCCGGGGCTGCACCGATAGCTTGTGCGCCATACAAACTCGCACCCAGCGAAATGAAGGAACTCCAGAGCCAATTATAAGAACTTTTAGAGCGTGGTTTCATTCGACCAAGCACATCACCGTGGGGAGCTCCTGTTTTGTTTGTCAAAAAGAAAGATGGTACATTCAGGTTGTGTATCGACTACCGAGAGTTGAACAAACTTACCATCAAGAACCGTTATCCACTGCCAAGAATCGACGCCTTGTTTGATCAGCTGCAAGGTTTGTCAGTTTACTCGAAGATTGATTTACGTTCTGGATATCATCAAATGAGGGTGAAGGAGGATGATATTCCGAAGACTGCTTTTAGAACGCGTTACGGTCATTATGAGTTTATGGTTATGCCGTTTGGATTAACTAACGCACCAGCTGTGTTCATGGACCTCATGAACCGAGTGTGTGGACCATATCTTGACAAGTTTGTCATTGTTTTCATTGATGATATACTTATTTACTCAAAGAATGATCAAGAGCATGAAGAACATTTGAGAAAAGTGCTAGAATTGTTGAGGAAGAAAAAATTGTGCGCTAAATTTTCAAAGTGTGCATTTTGGTTGAAAGAAGTTTAATTCCTCGGTCATATAGTGAGCAAAGAAGGTATTCAAGTTGATCGGGCAAAGATTGAAACCATTGAAAAGTGGGAAACACCGAAAACCCCGACGCAAATACGCCAATTTTTGAGATTGGCTGGTTACTACAGAAGATTCATCCAAGATTTTTCCAAAATAGCAAAACCCTTGACTGCATTAACACATAAAGGGAAGAAATTTGAATGGAAGGATGAGCAAGAAAGAGCGTTTCAATTGTTAAAGAAAAAGTTAACTATGGCACCTATATTGTCATTGCCTGAAGGGAATGATGATTTTGTGATTTATTGTGATGCCTCAAAGCAAGGTCTCGGTGTATTAATTCAACGAACGAAGGTAATTGCTTATGCGTCCAGACAATTAAAGATTCACGAGCAAAATTATACGACTCACGATTTAGAATTGAGCGCTGTTCTTTTTGCATTAAAGGCATGGAGGCACTACTTATATGGGGTCAAAAGTATTATATATACTGACCACAAAATTCTCCAACATATATTTGACCAGAAACAACTAAACATGAGGCAGCGTAGGTGGATTAAGTTGTTGAATGATTACAATTTTGAGATTCGTTACCACCCGGGGAAGGCGAATGTAGTAGCCGATGATTTGAGTAGAAAGGACAGAGAACCTATGCGGGTAAAAGCTATGAATATAATTATTCGTACTAACCTTACTACTCAAATAAAGGAGGCGCAACAGGGAGTTTTAAAAGAGGGAAATTTGAAGAATGAAATACCTAAAGGATCGGAGAAACATCTGAATATTCGGGAAGACGGAACCCGGTATAGGGATGAAAGAATTTGGGTACCAAAGTTTGGAGATGTGAGAGAAATGGTACTTAAGGAAGCACATAAAACCAGATATTCAATACATCCTGAAGCGGGAAAGATGTACAAAGATCTCAAGAAATATTTTTGGTGGCTCGGTATGAAAGCCGATATTGCTAAATATGTAGGAGAATGTTTGACGTATTCTAAGGTAAAAGCTGAACATCAGAAACCATCAGGTCTACTTCAACAACCTGAAATCTCGAAATAGAAATGGGAAAACATTACCATGGATTTCATTACTAAATTACCAAGGACTGCAAGTGGTTATGATACTATTTGGATAATAGTTGATCGTCTCACCAAGTCAGCACACCTTCTGCCAATGAGAGAAGATGATAAAATGGAGAAGTTAGCACGACTATACTTGAAGGAAGTCGTCTCCAGACATGGAATACCAATCTCTATTATCTCTGATAGGGATGGTAGATTTGTTTCAAGATTTTGGCAGATGTTACAACAAGCATTGGGGACTCGTCAAGATATGAGTACTGCCTATCATCCACAAACTGATGGGCAGAGTGAAAGGATGATACAGACTCTTGACGATATGCTACGAGTATTTGTTATTGATTTTGGAAACAGTTGGGATCGACATCTACCGTTAGCAGAATTTTCCTACAACAACAGTTACCACTCAAGTATTGAGATGGCACCGTTTGAGGTACTTTATGGCAGAAAGTGCAGGTCTCCGATTTTTTAGAATAAAGTGAGGGATAGACAAATTACGGTCTAGAAATTATCCAAGAAACTACCGAGAAAATCATTCAAATTCAACAACGGTTGAAAACTGCCCAAAGTCGACAAAAGAGCTACGTGGACAGTAAAAGAAAAGATATAGAATTTGAAATTGGTGACATGGTCATGCTTAAGGTATCACCTTGGAAAGGTGTTGTTCGATTTGGTAAACGGGGGAAACTGAATCCAAGGTACATTGGACCATTCAAGATTATAGATCGTGTCGGACCAGTAGCTTACTGACTTGAATTACCTCAACAACTCGCCGGCGTACATGATACTTTTCACGTATCGAATCTGAAGAAATGCTTAGCCAAAGAAGATCTCACTATTCCTTTAGACGAAATCCAAATCAATGAAAAACTTCAATTCATTGAAGAACCCGTCGAAATAATGGATCGTGAGGTTAAAAGACTTAAGCAAAATAAAATACCAATCGTTAAGGTTCAATGGAATGCTCGTAGAGGACCCTAGTTCACCTGAGAGCATGAAGATCAGATGAAGAAGAAATACCAGCACTTTTTTCCAGATGATACGTCAACACCTCCAACTGCTTAAAATTTCAGGACGAAATTTATTTAATGGGTAGGTACTGTAGTGACCCGAACTTTTCCATGATTATATATTATATGAGATTAATATTTACATGAATAAATGTTTCCAACATGTTAAGCAATTAAACTTGTTAAGACTTGATTAATTGAAACGGATTTAGTGTTAACGTTTGACCACCCAGTTTGTCCGACGATTCACGAACGTTATAACATGTTTATGACATGATATTATATATATGAACATATATATATATGTTTAACATGATGAAATGATAATTAAGGTATCTCATTATGTATATTAACAATAAACCTTATACTTAAAACAAGACTACTAACTTAAAGAAATTCAAAACGATATCTATACGTAACGATTATCGTTGTAATAACGTCTTAATATTTATATATCATATTAAGATATATTAGTACATCATGTTATCATTATAATCTAATAATTTAACATCTCATTAGATATAATAACAATGGAATTAATTACATTTAACGAAATCGTTAACTTAAAGGTTTCGAAACAACATGTACATATAACGACTAATGATGACTTAACGACTCAGTTAAAATGCACATACATATAGTGTATTAAGATGTATTAGTACAATTTTGAAAGACTTCATGACACATATCAAAGTACTTCTACTTAACAAAAATGCTTACAATTACATTCTCATTCATTTTCATCGACAATTCTACTCGTATGCAACCGTATTCGTACTCGTACAATACCTAGATCCTAAATATACATACTATTGGTATATACACTTCAATGATCAGCTCTTAACAGCCCTTAGTGAGTCACCTAACATTTGGGAACCATCATTTGGCAACTAGCATGAAATATCTAACAAAAATACAAACTTATGGAGCCTTTATCTTGACTCCAAAATCACGCCTCACATGCACATCACAAACACTTTCATTTTCCAACTTACATGCATCAAACACACCTCTCCCTAGTTCTCTCATATTTTTCTAAGTGTTCTTCATCATCTTCATCAAAATCTACATCAATCTAGCTCATAAATCCAAACATAAAACAACTTACAAAACAACGACTCAAGAACACTTCAAGAACACTTTCAAGTTTGCAAGTCTACTTCCAAGTTTTCAAATCCATTCCAAGTAATCATCTAAGATCAAGAAACCTTTGTTATTTATAGTAGGTTATCTTTCTAATTCAAGTTAATATTCATATTCAAACTTTGATTCGATTTCTATAACCATAAATATCTTAATTCAAGTAGAAATCTTACTTGAACTTGTTTTTGTGTCATGATTCTACTTCAAGAACTTTCAAGCCATCCAAGATCCTTTGAAGCTCTAGATCATTTTTTGTCATTTCCAGTAGGTATACCTACTAAATTTGAGATAGTAATGATGTTCATAACATCATTCGATTCATACATATATAACTATCTTATTCGAAGATTTAAACTTGTAATCACTAGAACATAGTTTAGTTAATTCTAAACTTGTTCGCAAAGTTAATCCTCCTAACTTAACTTTTAAAATCAACTAAACACATGATTTATATCTATATAATATGCTAACTTAATGATTTACAACCTGAAAACATGAAAAACACCGTAAAACCGGACATACGCCGTTGTAGTAAAATCGGGGGCTGTTTTGGGTTGGAAAAATAAAAACTATCATAATCTTTGAATTTGAAGTTTGATTTCTGGAAAAATTATATTTTATATGAACATGATACCATATCCAAAAATCATGGTTAAACTCAAAGTGGAAGTATGTTTTTCAAAATGGTCATCAAGATGTCGTTCTTTCGACGGAAATGACTACCTCTTACAAAAATGACTTGTAACCTGTATTTCTGACTATAAACTTATACTTTTTCTGTTTAGTTTCATAAATTTCAGTTCATTATGAAACCATAGCAACTTGATTCACTTAAAACGGATTTAAAACGAAGAAGTTATGGGTAAAACAAAATTAGGTATTTTTGCTTGCTTTAGCTACGTGAAACTTTGTAACAAATCTATGCTAACCATAACTTAACTAACTTATATTGTATTATACATGTACTCTAACATATATTATGTAATCTTGATATACCATAGACACGTATACAATGAATTGACATATCATATCGACGTCATCTATATATATTATTTGGAATAACCATAGACACTCTATATGCGGTAATGCTCGAGTTAGCTATACAGGGTTTAGGTTGATTCCAAAATAATATATATACTTTGATTTGTGATCGAGTCTGAGACTTGTATACACTGGGTCGTGGATTGATTCAAGATAATATATATTGATTTATTTCTGTACTACTAACTGTGGACAACTAATTGTGGACAACTAACGTTGGACTGTTAACATAACAAATTTAAATCGTTAAAAAGTAATAAAAAATGTTGTTAATATATTTCGATCATACTTTAATATATATGTATATATTTGTTATAGGTTCGTGAATCGACCCGTGGCCAAGTCTAATTCTCGACGAATTGATAATCTGTTAAAGTGAGTTATAGTCCCATTTTTACTACCAAATATTTTCAGGATGAGAATACATGCAGTTTTATAAATGTTTTACAAAATAAGCACAAGTACTTGAAACAACATTCTATGGTTGGATTATTAAACCGAATATCACCCTTTTTGGTCTGGTAATCTAAGAATTAGGGAACAGAAACCCTAATTGACGCGAATCCTAAAGATAGATCTGTTGGGCCTAGCAAACCCCATCCGGGTTACGAATGCTTTAGTACTTCGATTTTATCATGTCCAATGAGAGTCCCGGAATGATGGGGATATTCTAGATGCATTTTTGTTAATGTCGGTTACCAGGTGTTCACCATATGAATGATTTTTAATTCGCGGGTTACGCGTATTATTTAGTACACAGGTTACGTGTGCGGATATAATTGAAATCTTGTGGCCTGTTATTATTATGATTTATGATAAAGATTAAACCTATAACTCACCAATATTTTTGTTGACGTTTTAAGAATGTTTATTCTCAGGTGATTATTAAAAGCTTCCGCTGTTGCATGCTAAATTAAGTACAAGAATTGGAGTCAGCATGCTTATAATATATTGTTTAAAAACTGCATTCGGAGATTTAAATCGATGTGTAATATTATTGTAAACCCTTATGTAATGGTTGTGTGAAAAACGTTATCTTTTAGATTATCATTACTTGATAATCTACGTTATGGTTTTAAAACCTTTATCGATAAAATAAAGGTTATGGTTTGTTTTAAAAACGAATGCAGTCTTTGAAAAACGTCTCATATAGAGGTCAATACCTCGCGAGGAAATCAATTAATATGAAACGTTTATAATTGATATGAACGGGGCATTTCAGCATACACTAAAGATAACTACTCACTAATCGTGGCAACAATATCACAAAGCATAATAATGGAAAACATTATATAAAGACAAAGGATAGAAGTACCAGTAGATTAAACGAGTTCCGAATACAAAAGTGACAACTTCAAACTCCAGACCGCTCCTAATACAATCTTCGGCGTTCTTCTCCGGGTAATAGGTTTCCCGTACAGAGTCGAAGACCTTAAAAGTATGACTAATATTGTAGAAAGAGAGAGAAAGAATTGAATTGAAGTGTGTGTAAAAATGGATGACAAAGACCCTTTAAATAGACTAGGTTTTGGCCTGCATACGGCTGGCAAGCCGTATGGCAGGTCATTTTTTATGGTCGTTTACACTGGTCAGCCGTTTTGCCTGGCCGTTTGCCTGGGCCGTATGGCAGACCATTTTCCCTATAGGCAGGCCGTATGGCAAGCCGTATGGCCTGCTGATTTCACTGGATTGTAACTTGATTTCCTTGATCGCAGCTTGGTTTCTCGTCTTTCACCGTTTTCGCTCTAGAATCTTCGTTTTAGCTCCGATTCTCGTGATTATTTTTGCACCGTCTTCGTAATCATTTGATCTTCAGTTTTAACCGGCGAAGCGAATATTTTGGCGATAAAGCTTGGAACTTTATTGTTTTGGGCCTCAATACTGGGTGAAAACGTGACTTTTTAGCCGATATAAAAGTCCGTGTATAATTGTCTTTCTTAGACACCGCTTAATGCTTACAAATAGATTTGATAGAAGCAGAATTGTCTGATACCAGTTCCCCGGTAGCGGCGCCAGAAACTCACTACCTTCTGATATGACCGAAACGGACGGTTTATTTATGCGGTGTCATTAGGCCGCAAGGCTTCAGAATCATCTTATAGGGAGGTGAAACAATAGTCTTAAATTTATATTTAGCGGGGCCTAAATTCTACTACTCCTTATTATGGTGAGTAAGGGAAGTATGACCTAGGTTCGAATTTTTAAGAGATCAATAGAATCAAACCTATAATTATAACTTAAGATAATCCTAAAGTGAAGGAGTAGTTGTATATTACCTAATTTTGGGTTTTCTGGCTTATAAGATAAAATAAAGTAAATGCAATAAAATTTTTAATTCAGATAAGGTTAAATCAAGTGCATACTATGACTTCGTTAGTTACTTTGCCGAGATTATGGAATGTTGGCTCATGAATAGGTAGTGACCTTGTATTTATTACACTGGTCCTACCGCCCCTGTCATAAGACATGTCACTGGGTAATGCGTTAGGCTTGAAGATTCTGAATAGACAGCAACGTCCCTTACCCTCGACGCCCGTGCAGTCTGACTACAGGTATACACGTTCAAACGGCTCATCAAATTGAGCGACTCAGTTAGGTGACGTATTAATATTCCACAAAGCTCTAAACTTTCTTAAGCACAATGAAATACAAGGTATGCCATATCCGAGAGACGTGATGTGTTTCGATGCTTTCGTTAATGATTGGGTTTAGAAAGATAGTTAGGCCCTTAGAAAGAATTCAACCATAAAGAACACCATGGCCAAGTCGGTTTGACTACCATGAATACGTTCGGTTATCCTAACGGTCCAATCCTTTAAGAGTTTAAACAAACAGTTCCTTAATAAACTAAGGATCCCTCAAACGGGGTGCAATGGTTGAGACCGCGTTATGATGCAGTGTACTAATCAGCACTGACCAGGTTCCATGTCCTTACTTAGCAGAGGTACAACTTACAACAACCGTTGTGCTTCAGCATGCACGTACGAATTTTATATGCTTGGTGACTACAATAGCATGGTCTAGGACCGACAATGTACTATGGGCCTAGTTAGATGTTTCACTAAGAAAGAGTCCTCGGTCGGAATCCAAGGCTCGGTGGACTTACTACAACCGGTGTGCCTCAGTCAAACTTACGTTGTATCCGATAGACTTCTCTTACCAAGGGGTGACAAAGATAGTGTACTCTGAATCGGGGTTCATGACTTACCAATAACAGAGCCGATAACTAATTTTATTAGTTGGAAAAGCGATTGAGTTTAAAGCATAATCGAAAAGCATTTCAACAACATACACAAACCATAACAATATTTTGGCATTATAACTAACTACATCATAGCATACACTAAAGATAACTACTCGCTAATCATGGTAACAATATCACAAATCATAATAATAGAAGACATTATATAAAGACAAAGATAGAAGTACCAGTAGATTAAACGAGTTCCAAATACAAAAGTGACAACTTCAAACTCTAGACCGCTCCTAATACAATCTTCAGCGTTCTTCTCCGGGTACTTGGTTTCCCGCACGAAGTCGAAGACCTTGAAAGTATGACTAATATTGTGGAGAGAGAGAGAGAGAGATAGAGAGAGAGAGAGAGAGAGAGAGAGAAGTGAATTGAAGTGTGTGTAAAAATGGATGACAAATGCCCTTTAAATAGACTTGATTTTTGCTGGGATACGGCTGGCTGGCCGTATGGCAAGCCATTTTCCCAGGCCGTTTGCAAGGCAAGTCATTTTCACAGGCCATTTTTGATGTTGACAGGCCGTATGGTGCCCTAATTTGCTGTTTTGCTTAGATCGTTTGCTCGTTCCTGGGATCGTAACTTGCTTTCCTGGGTCATAACTTGTCTTTCACCGTTTTCGCTCTAGAATCTTCGTTTTAGCTCCGATTCTCTTGATTTTTTTTGCACTGGCTTCGTAATTACTTGATCTTCACTTTTAACTGACAAACCGAGTATTTTGGTGATAAGGCTTGGAACTTTATTGTTTTGGGGCCTCAATACCGGGGTGAAAATGTGACTTTTTAACCGATATCACTTACCATCTACTTCAACTATGTCTATTATAATGGAAGCAATAAACATATCATATTGCAATTGCAAGTTTGTCATGAAAGGACAACGCCACAAATAAGCGTTTAATCTAAAATCAAACAACATATAAATATAAATTTTATCAAGAACGTATCTTCAGAAGTAAGAGGGTTTCTCCCTCTTCTTCCCAGTCACCAATAATGATGATCCCCTAGTTGATTCCATCCCAGCCCCTAACCCTGTCTCATAACTGTATCTAATTGCATATGGACATTGTGTCGACTTATGACCCTATACATGATAATTCCATGAAACATTATTAATGTACGAACAAACTTGGGTATCATGCCTTAGTACCCCCACAACGAAGACACCGTCGCATCCATACATAACACGGGATCGAATGAATCACTATACACTGCAAACACCGTTCTTGTTTAGATCCCGACCCATTTCGAGTATATCGTCCCTTTTTATTTTACTTGTGAATGCTCTCGGTCTTTATATCACTCCCAACTGTCATCGCATGAGCTTGAAAAATACATGTTGTAACTTTAACCATGGTTTAGTGTTCCAAAGGTAAAACATACATGAATTGTTGGTTTTGGATTACTCATTTGTCACAAAAGCGATTGGAGCTTGATATGGATATAACACATGTGGTTGGTACATATAAAACAATTAAGTTGGAGGTTGTTGTGGTACAAATCCCCAAGGTACAGACGTATACTGAGGAACTGAAAAACCTGAAGGTGCAATTTGGTCACCTGTCCATAGATTGACTGAAACTGATTGTGACAGTTGATGTTCCATATCACTTATTCTACTTCGAACTTCTTGTAATTCACTTTGTAATTGATAAATATATCCATCCTTAAGTTGTTCACTATTCTGTTGTGATGCTCCCGACCGATCAAACTCATTGTTAGGATCCTCAAGTTGACATCTGGAGGTTCTGGGGGTCACAGGGGCATCATTGGGGTTAGGTTGGTCAGCCATACATGTCTTATCACAACACCTCACAAATGTTGACGAAGATGAACTAGAGGTCGTCGTAAACCGTTAGATATGAAAAAACATCAATGTTAGTACTTGCTACCATCGTTCAAATATAGAAAGACGCTTCGATCTTGAAAATTTGTTAAGATTCGGTCGGCTACTATTATCGATATCGTGTTACCACCGTTGTATCACCACGACCGTCGTTGCACCAGTTTCGAAAAGAGACCATGGTTATCGAATGGCGATGATGATGATAATGATGATGATGATGATGATGATGAGGATGATGACGACGACACCGAAGACTTTCTCTCGCAGCTCAATTACTATACACTTTACTGAGCAAGGTTATGTTGTATAATTCTTGGTTTATGAATAAGTATTTCAAAAGGTACATTTTGGCTTTGAAATATGAAAAGATCGGGGTTAATGAGTTTAGGAAGTGACTGGGTTAGTAATGGATGAAAAGGGGATAGAAAATAACATGATATTATGATTAAGAATGTGAAAAAGGGTTATGGTTGGACGAAAAGTTGAAGGAAAATGCATGAGTTAAAAAAAAGATTGGTACAGAAAAATATTGTAAAATCTGATGTTATTAAGTTAGACAAAATTAATATCTATTGTGTGTATACAACTGTTAATTTAAGTTCCAACTTGATTTGTACATGAACAATTATATTGTAATTTATTATGTTTGATTCGTGAAATCGAACCTATAAATCTAAAATTGACAGCAACAATGAAGAAAAGAAGAACCCTAATTTCTGAATCGATTTGGGAACGAGTGTGTGATATATTCCAGCTAGTGATTCGTCAATGACGTAAATGTCATCATGTGCTCAGCACATGTCATCTTTTAATATAAGTTAACAGAAGCTAAGAATTGGACCATCGGTGAGCTTTTTTAAAACCATAGGGACTAACATTATAGTTCTAAAAAGATAGGGACGAACGGTATAATATTAGGTAAAGCACATGGACCATCGCTAAAATTAACTCATTATAATATAATATTATACATTTTAATATTATAGATATTATACATAAAAAATTATGAACAGTAGTGGGTCTCGAACTTTTGTTATATACTTATATTAAGTGAGACAAGTTAGAATTCAAGCTCGAGTTCGAACTTTCTAAATTTTTAATAAATCAATTTCAAACTTAGTTAATCTTAAGCTCAATCGGGCTCCTTTACACGTGAGGTTTTATGATAGGAAGAATAGTGTTTTTTTAAGATAGATTTATAAGAAGTAGTGATACTGTAGTACTGCGAAACTAAACTTAGGATGTATTGGATAAAATTAAATGATTTAGCGCTTAGTGATTCATAATCTGAATGACTCAAAGTCTCCGAATAAACTTTGTTCTTAATGAAAATAAGTTGTTTGATAATCACATTGAATGAACAACATGAATTGGGTAGAATTATCTTCTTAACGTGTTACATGAATAAAAAATTCAATATACTTGTTTATTAAGTGTCATGAATATGATTTGAGGAGGATATTACAGAAATTTCATGTGCTTAATGGTTAAGAGAGGGTTTCAACTCTGAATGATTCAAACTGAAAGTTGAACCATTCAACATCATGTGTCATTCAAATGTCATAAACAAACGCACTAAATGCTGAATATTGTAGCATTCAACACTGAACTATTCAAAGTAAACAAACACACTCTTAGGTACACATTTATTGAAGGTCCAAATTCTTATAGTTATGATAGATATAGATATGATCCAAAAATTTTATGATAGTTGAAGGCTTATTGTATCAACCCCCTATACATAACAAGAGCCAACATATAGTGTGGCTCAAATTTAGATAGGCCCATTTCACATGTTATCATACGGGTCTAAAGCCCCAAAGTAAGCTTTTATTGTATGAAATATCACCAATGACTTTTTTGAAATTCTCTTGTGCTGTATGGTGGTGAATCTCTGACAATTGAAACGTATTGGTCATATATTTTCCTAAAATAAAAGTTGCTATACTTTATGTCGCTCAATATGTAAGTTGTACGCTCATCAAGTGCAAGTCACATAATGGACTAATTTTGGATATTTTATGAACAAAACAAATGAAGATCAAGTGTTTTGTGTTTATCAAAACCGGTAAATGGGTGAGCTTTTCTTGTTCCATGATCGCTATCAACATTTTCTCTAACAGTCTAAGATTCACTGCTAATGAGATATAAATCTAAGATTTTTTGTGAGTATTTGAGAACCTGTTGCGTTTTATATACATCAACTTATTGTATAAACTTTTCATAATGATACACCTACCATATCCTTTTCTGAGATACGTAAATTATCAAAACAGTTCTCTTCATATTCACTTTACGGTATCATATCATACGACACCGTCTTCAACCTCATTTTCATCAATAAGGCCAAAACCATCAAGGGTTTGTAACCGGTCAACGGTATAAAGATGCTCAAAAACTCCGTAAGCCCTATATGTTGTGGTCACAAGTAAGTCATGCACTTAACAATGTGTATACATCATAAATATGCCATGTAAGGCCAACATGTAAGCTTAGGGACAATTCTGAATGTTTGTCACCCAATAAATAAGATAATAATACATCATCTTGATCGGGTCCATAAAGTACAAAACCTAGTATAGACATGCAGTACTCATTCTTACACGCACTTAACATTCCTTTTATTAAGTACTTTTTCACTATATGTACTCTCTCTCTCTCTCTCTCTCTCTCTCTCTCTCTCTCTCTCTCTCTCTCTCTCTCTCTCTCTCTCTCTCTCTCTCTCTCTCTCTCTCTCTCTCTCTCTCTCTCTCTCTGACTTAGTACACAACTCACTCAAGTACACTATTGAATCGAACCTTCATAGATTGATTCTTAAGCCACACTCTCGAATCTAAATCCTGAATCCAGGTCCGCAAGGTTTTTTAACCGGAGAGCAATCAATCCTCTAACACTCCATAACTTTTTACACTCAAGCCAATCTGGTACCCGCTCATTAAGCATCATATCAGGAATACGCTTGATCATTACAATTTTTGAAATTTATTGTATTTGCAGTGGCGAATCTAAGTGAAGACATGTGCGGTCACTGGACACCGCTAGTTTAAAAATTTTTAGTGGAAAATACCTCGTAAATTGTATGTGACACCACTAAAATTAAATGTATGACCCCATATATTTTTCATATCAATAGTATGAGAGATCACTAAATTAAACTACTTGGACTCAATATATTTTCTAAATTTATAATTTTTTTAAAGTAAACTATCAACAAAATAGCATTTTAATATAAGTATTACTGGAAAAAATTTAGGGATCCCATTAAGCTATAATCTTGGAATCGCCACTGGTTATTTGTAATGTATAACTAAGTTTTAACCATGGCATGAAATGAGGTGTCGACTTTCATGAGATTTATGTTGATGAGATTTAGCCTAGATTCAAAAGCTTTAGCGGCTAATGAACGAAACCGTACATAATTCATCTTTAATTAAGAAAAGTGAATTGTATGATAACATTAGGCTCTTTGCTTTTTTATGGATTAAAGCTAGATCCTAGTTGAAATTCATGGCGTTTTAATCATTTGTAATTCTTTGTATTTTGTTTTAAGCTTTAGCTTCTTGCTAACATTATATAATAAAATTGCTAACATTTTTCTTGCTAACATTTTTAATAAAATTGTCGTTCTCAAAAATAAAAATAAAAAAAACTTCGATAAAAAGAGAATGCCTTTTGATCACATTGGATTGAACCGAAAGCTATCTTCTTTTATCTTTATTTTGCATTATTGTACATGACGTCGCGCATTTTATGTTTCATGATTGATTGATGATCATTCATTCATCTTTGAAATATAAGACGAAACTATATTATACAGAGTAATACAAACCGTTAGTTTTGAGATCTCATTGTTAGTAAACTAGGGGCACTGAGGCTATAAAAAGTTTTAAACAATTATATATATATATATCCATCAAATAATTACGTACACATTATTTTCTTTTTGAAATTAGGGTGTTGTAAAAATAAAAATTAAATAAAACGACTATTAAAACGAATTGTTTTCGGTTTATCTACGAATTGGTTTATCGGTTTTTCAATTTTGGTCCGGTTTCTTTTTCGTATATTTGTAGTTTATATTCATAAAATATTTGATCTAGCTACGACAATATATATCACATAAGGTTTTGTAAAGATACAATCACGCTATAATCATAACCAAAACAAACTCAACTCGGTTGAGACTAATATTTTAAGCTCAAGCTCGGTTCGTTTGATATTTTATAAATTCGGACTCGGCTCGAGCTCGACTCATCAATTACAATATTTTATTTTTCTTTATAATTTTATTATATTTTATTTATATTGATGGTTTTTGTAATTTCTACCCGCATATAATAAGATTTAATATTAATATTACTGTTATTCTTTTACCCATTATTGATATAATAGTAACTATTAAATAATTATATATAGCTTACTATAAAAATAAAATATTTTGTTTATATTAATGAAAAGCTCGCTTAGACTCGCGAACTTGTTCAAACTCGAGATACCAAGCTCGAGCTTGGACTCGTTTACTAAACGAGCTTCAAATTGAGTTCAAGCTTAGGCTCGAGCTCGCTTAGACTCGAGCTGGAATCGAGCTTTTAACGAGTTGAACTCGAGTAGCTCGCGAGTAGCTCGGTTCATTTAAAACCATACTCACTAGTGAGACTTAAACCTACTTTGAAGGGTTAGGTTACTCTTATACAGTTAAGCCAAGTGCTTTTATTTTTTTTTTTTTTTTTTTTTAACGAGGAACCCCACTATGGGCCATAGCACATTGGCCCCCCACCGCAGGTAAACCTCGGGTAAACGGCAAGCCAACCCTCCACCGCTACCGGGTAAAACATCTCCAGCTTTGGTCATTAAATGCGGGCACCCCTTGGAGTTGAACCCGAGACCTCCACCTTCATGGGAAGTGTTGGTGGCCACCCAGGCTAGGCCTGGATGGTTAAGTGCTTTTAATTTTGATTTTGACTATATATTAAAATAAGTATATAACTAGTTGTGGAGCCCTCGCTTCGCGCCGAGGGCTCCGTTTTGAATGCGAGTTAAAAAAAAGTCTTGATCTATTTTATAAAAAAGAATTTTTTTCGACATATAACATTGAAGGGTTGTTCCTTTTGTGAAAGTTGCTTCTTTTAGTGTTCGGGTTTTATTTAAAAAAAAAAAGTTAGTAAAGTGGGGGTTCGATTTGTATTTTAATAAAAGTTAGGGGGTTAAGTTTGTGAAATTTGAAAAAAATATACGTATAAAGTGGAAGTTTGATTTGTATTTTAATAAAAGTTAGGGGGTTAAGTTTGTGAAAATTGAATATTAGTAAAAAAAAAGTTAGTGAAGTGGGGGTTCGATTTGTATTTTAATAAAAGTTAGGGGGTTAAGTGTTGTATTATGATAAGAGTATAAAGTGGGGGTCGATTTGTATTTTAATAGAAGTTGAGGGGTTAAGTCTATGAAAAGTGAAAAAAGGAATAGGGCTATTCTGTAAGACCCGTGTATTTTTATTGTATATAATGCGTAAATAGTAAACCGGGGTGTAGAGTTTTCGTTATGTTGTAAAATGGAAGAAGTAGCTGAAACAGACCATATGCGCGCCGCGCAGATAGGGGCGCGCCGCGCAGATCCTATCTGCCAGCTCATTTTTTCTTTTAATTAAATGGAAACGAGGGTATTTTGGTAAATGCACTTTAGAGCCGAATTTAATGCCTTTGGATCAGTTTTGGGAGTTCATTAATCACTCCCACAACCACCAACACTTATCCAAATTGATTTTAGTGAGAGAGTGAGTTTTAGAGAGGGAAAGCTCACTTTGAAGAGGAAGAAGAGGGTTTCTTGCTAAAGTCCAAGTTCTAAAGTTGTTCATCTCGTCAATTGCTACATCTTGATAGTTGTGGTATGCCTTAACTTTCAATTCTTGTTTTGATTTCGTGTATGGGTTAGGGTTTGAGTTAGTGTTACTCATAAAACCCATTTGTTGGTAATTTTGGGGGTTCTTGGGTAAATTGGGTCATGTAGACTCAATTATGTGTAAGCTAAGGTTTTAAATGTATTAATTGTTGTTATGAAACCCTAATTGGCTAATAATTTGCTAGAACACCTTAAGGAAGTGAAAATGGGTGTGATTTGGGTATAAATGACCCAAAATGGGTGTATTGACTTTTATTGAGTCAAACGGGTCAAAATGGACCAAGATTGGTTAACGTTAGTGTTTTGTGTTAAAACCTAGTGATTTAAAGTGTATGAAGGCCTTGAGTGCCAAGAGTTAGGGTTTTTGGTAAGAATGACCCAAATTAGGGTTAAGTGTCAAAATGGGTCAAGATGACCTAGGATGGTGTGTGTTATGAGATTAGGCCAAGTTGATTGATTAATTATATGCTTGTGAAATAGGTACGTTACCTTGGAATTCAAGCTTGGTTTAATAATCACCGAAGGTTTAAGGTGAGTGGAATAATTATGCGTATGTGTATATAATGTATTTATTTGTGTTGTGTGAATGTGGCATTGTCGCGGTGTTCAAGACACCACATTCTAGGTAACGAGTAGTATTGTCGCGGTGTTTAAGGCACTACTCATTGTGTAATTGACTTGTGGTATTTGTCGCGGTGTTTAAGACGCCACAATGTCATGGGAGTGGAAGTGTCGCGGTGTTCAAGACACCACTCATTGTATTGAATGAAGTGTGGATTCGTCGCGGTGTTTAAGACGCCACATTGTTGTAAGGGTGAGTTAGTCGCGGTGTTTAAGACATCACCCGGGGACTAGTGATTACGCGGTGTGTAAGTAACACTAGTGGATGTTATGAACTCCAACGGTCTTGTAAGTACCGTTTCCCTTGTTCGAATCGGTTAACCAAGGTTGCGTGAATTATGTAGTGAAAGTGCTTAATTATGAATCGTATGCTATTGTATTATTAGCTACTTGTGGAATTGCGGATATTGGTATATGCATATTATTGTTGCATGATTGTCGAATTGTTGATCCCGGGTATGAGGTTGCGTAAGTGATGCAAGTAGGTAGATTATATATGTATATGTATAATTATTGTGCTCACTAAGCTTTGCTTACCCTCTCGTTGTTTACCTTTTTATAGGTTCGTGTGTGGATAAGGGTAAGGGCATTACCTTGGATTGAGTTTCCCGCTTCGATGATTAAGAAGCGCTTTTGGTTTTGGCTTGGAGTTTGACCGAGATTTGGGTAGTTTAACCCCAAACACCATGCTCGTTGTGTCGTTTGGCAATTAAACTTTTGTGGTCGAAACTCTAATTTGTATTAAACTTGTATTCTTACACTTAGTGGCAATTTGGGCACGTGTGGGCCCCACTTTGTAAAACTCGCTCAAACCTTAGTTATGTGCTAGTTTTACATATATTAATGTACGGTTAAAAGCGTTTTGGCTAAATGTGTCGGGAAGTCGCTCATCTTTTTCGCATTAAAGGCAACCGACAACAGCCAGCTTTTGCGCGGCGCGCAAGCCGGGGCGCGCGGCGCGCAAACAGTCTGCCAGCAAATTTTTTTTTTAGCTAAAATTTAACGAGGTTTAGTCGGTGGTTGGTTTGGGTTGTTACAAGTGGTATCAGAGCATGGTCTAAGGGATTTAGGTGACTTGAGATAGGCGCCTAGACTTAGACTTTTGTGTGTGCATTGTGCGGACTTGTAGGACTTTGGGTCGGACCGGGTCTTGGTTAGCGCATAGGTTTATATGAACTAATCATGCGTTATTGTTTGTGTTGTATAGCAATCATCGAGCGAAATGAACGTTGTACTAGCGAGTTAACGCGACGTGCTCGCGTAGTAATGATTAGCTACCCTTACTACGGGTGCAAATCGTGTCAAACAAGCGATGTACGACGATTGTCGAGCGAGATGGAGTGGTATGGTGTATATGTATATATGTGTCATGTCTTTAGTTTCGTTGTTTAATCTTTTCCGTTTTATAGAATGAAGATGAGAAACGGACACGACACCGATAATGGGGGCACGAGCGAGGACCCCGAGTTCACGGCCAAGGTTGAGGCCATCTTTCAACGCCAAAAGGCGGAGTTTCGCGAAGATGTTAAGAAGATGTTTCTCGAGACGATTGACGAACAAGTCGTCACTTTGGTTAAGGAGCAAATTAAGATTGCTCTTCAAGAAGAAAATGGGGGAAGGCGTGACTTTTTCTTCAAGAACTTTAGGGATGCTCAACCTCCTACTTTTGAGGGCGATCGGGACCCACTCAAGAGTGCCCGATTCATCTCCGATATGGAGGGGGCCTTCCGTACTTGTGAGTGTCCACCCGACAAGAAGACTAGGTATGGTTGTAGCATGTTAAGGGGGACGCGAAATTGTGGTGGGATGCTAAGATCCAACTCTATGGTGAAGAACAATGTATGGACTTCACTTGGGAGGAATTTAAAGCGGAGTTCTTCGATGAGTACCGAACTTCGGCCGATCTTACAAGACTTAAGGACGAGCTACGTACCTTGAGGCAAGGGTCGATGGACTTGAACACTCTCAAATCCGTGTTCTTGTCCAAGACGCAATTTTGCCCGGAGTATGTCGGGAATGATAAAATGTTGAAAGAAGATTTCTATCAAACCTTGAATGATAGTTATCAAGAAAAGATTAGCGTAAACGTGGTGAAGAGCTTTGATGAGTTGTTTAATATGGCGAAAGGGTTTGAAGCGATTGTGTTGAGGAAGAGAAAGTATGAAGGTTCGAGTCACTCAAATTTTTCAAGCAAGAAGTCAAAGAAAGGCCCAACCGAGAGTGTGGGGAGTGTGAAGAAAGGTGCCTCGGGGGATTTCCCCTATACTTGTCATAATTGTGGGCGAAGGGGGCATATGGCTCGTGATTGTACCAAACCATCTTCTACTACAAAATTCACTTGCTACAATTGTGGGAAGGAGGGACACAAGAAACCCGAGTGTCCCGAGTTGCGTAATGATAATGCTAAGCGGATAGAGAAGGCAGCGGGTACGGCTAGGGGTCGTAACTACTTGATGTCTAATGAAGAAGCTAAACAATCCAATGAAGTCGTTTCAGGTACTTTCATGGTTAATTCTAATCCGGCTCGGATACTTTTTGATAGTGGTGCTAATTTGTCTTTCGTATCTCCAAGATTTGTGCCTAAGTTAAATAAACCGCTAGTAAAGTTGAGTCGTCCGGTAGAAGTTGAAATAGCGGATGGCAAGACGGGGCTAGTGGTTGATGTGTGTAAAAATTGCAATGTTGTGTTTGGCGCCGAAAGTTTCGAAATTGATCTTATTCCGATGACTTTGGGTGATTTTGATGTTGTCGTTGGTATGGATTGGCTCGATCGTTATAGAGCCGATATTGCATGCCACGACAAGTTTATTCGTGTAAAGACCCCAAGTGGGGGAGAGATGATTATTCTTGGTGACAAACGAAGGAGATCGGTGCCGATATGCACTTTTGCTCAGGCACGACGTCACGTTGTTACCGGTGGTATGGCTTTCCTTGCTCATGTTGTCGACACTCGTAATGAGCCACCACCAATTCGTGAAATTCCGGTAGTTAATGAGTTTGAGGATGTCTTTCCGGATGAGTTACCGGGTGTCCCGGCGGAAAGACAAGTCGAATTTCGCATCGAGTTGGTTCCGGGGGCTACCCCCATTGCTAAAACTCCTTATCGTTTAGCACCAACGGAGATGCAAGAGTTATTGAATCAAATTCAAGAATTGCTCGAGAAGGGTTTTATCTGACCGAGTGCTTCGCCATGGGGCGCTCCGGTCTTATTTGTGAAGAAGAAAGACGGTAGTATGCGTATGTGCATTGATTACCGTGAGTTGAATAAAGTGACGATCAAGAATCGTTATCCACTACCTAGGATCGACGATTTGTTTGATCAACTTCAAGGCGCAACGTATTTCTCTAAGATCGACCTACGGTCCGGCTATCACCAAATGCGGGTCCGTGAGGAAGATATTGAGAAAACGGCTTTCCGAACGCGTTACGGGCATTATGAATTTGTAGTTATGCCCTTCGGTCTTACGAATGCACCGGCGGCATTCATGGATCTTATGAACCGGGTGTGCCAACCTATGTTGGACAAGTCGGTTATTGTGTTCATTGACGACATACTAGTCTACTCGAAAAGTATGCACGAACATGAACGCCACTTGCGTGAAGTTTTGAAGACGCTAAGAAAAGAGAAGTTGTATGCAAAGTTCTCTAAATGTGAATTTTGGCTAAGGGAGGTTCAATTCCTTGGTCACATTGTGAACGAAAGCGGTATCCAAGTGGATCCGGGGAAGATTGAGACGGTGAAGAGTTGGGGACGACCGACTACGCCCACGGAGATCCGAAGTTTTCTCGGATTGGCCGGTTATTATCGTCGGTTTATCCAAGACTTTTCTAAGATTGCTTCTCCATTAACAAAGTTGACGAGGATGAGTGCTAAGTTCAATTGGGAAAACGAGCAAGAAATTGCTTTTCAATTATTGAAAGAGAAGTTGTGTCAAGCTCCGGTGTTAGTGTTACCGGAAGGCGTCGAAGACATGGTGGTTTATTGTGATGCTTCCTTAAATGGGCTCGGGTGCGTTCTTATGCAAAGGGGTAAAGTCATTGCTTATGCCTCTCGGCAATTAAAGGAACACGAAACGAGGTACCCGACTCATGATCTTGAAATGGCGGCGGTTGTGCATGCGTTGAAAATTTGGCGCCATTACTTGTATGGTGTCAAGTGTACGATATATTCGGATCATAAGAATTTGAAACATCTTTTTACTCAAAGAGATTTGAATTATCGTCAACGTAGATGGATGGATGTGGTGAAGGATTTTGATTGTGAGATACTTTACCATCCGGGTAAGGCGAATGTGGTCGCGGATGCGTTAAGTCGGAAGACTCAACATCCGGCGATACGTGTAGCATCGTTACGTTTGATTATCACTAATGACTTTCTTGAAAAGATGGGTGAAGACCAAATAGAGGCTTATGTTCACGATAAGCACGCGGAACGAATTGTGGGCCAATCGGAGTTCATTACAATGGGCCCGCGGGGTTTATTGTCGTTTCAAGGAAGGGTGTGGGTGCCTAAGGCGGGTGATTACCGACGGGTGTTACTCGATGAAGCACATAAGTCGAAATATTCCATTCATCCAGGCGCGACGAAAATGTATCATGACTTGAAGAAAGATTATTGGTGGCCGGGCATGAAACGCGATGTTGTAAAATACGTTGAACGATGTGTTACTTGTTTGCAAGTTAAAGCCGAGCATCAAAAGCCGTATGGTAAGTTGCAACCGTTAGAGATCCCGAAATGGAAATGGGAGCACATTACCATGGATTTCATCACTAAATTACCTAAGACGGCGAGAACTCAATATGATTCGATTTGGGTGATCGTGGACCGGTTGACGAAAAGCGCTTTGTTTCTTCCTATTAAAGAAGCAATATCGTCGGAGGCCTTGGCTAAGTTGTTTATCAAGGAAGTGGTCTCGCGACATGGCGTTCCTATATCTATTATTTCGGATCGAGATACCCGTTTTACATCTCGATTTTGGGAAAAGTTTCACGAAGATATGGGTACACAATTAAAGTTGAGCACGGCGTATCATCCTCAAACGGACGGTCAAACCGAACGTACGAACCAAACTTTGGAAGATATGTTACGGGCGTGTATTATCGATTTCGGTGGTAGTTGGGATGAGCATCTACCTTTGGTGGAATTTTCGTACAATAATAGTTTTCATACTAGTATCGGGATGCCACCGTACGAGATGCTTTATGGTCGAAGGTGTCGAACTCCCATTTGTTGGGGAGAAGTGGGACAAAGGGAAATCGGGAGTACCGATTTGGTTCTAGAGACGAATAACAAGATTGATATTATCCGGGAGCATTTGAAAAAGGCTCAAGATAGGCAAAAGTCGTATGCCGATAAACGTAGACGGACGAGGGAATTCCAAGAGGGCGACATGGTCATGCTTAAGGTTTCGCCATGGAAGGGTATTATTCGATTTCGAAAACGGGGAAAGTTAGGTCCTCGGTATATTGGGCCGTTTAAAGTTTTGGCTCGTGTTGGTGAAGTTGCATATCGATTGGAATTGCCCGAAGAGCTTGCGGGGATCCATAATACGTTTCATGTTTCTCACCTCCGTAAGTGTCTTGCGGACGATTCTTCATGGATGCCTTTAGATGAGATCGAACTAAACAATAAGTTGGAGTATATTGAAGAGCCGATTGCCATACTTGATGAGAAGGTCAAACGATTGAGACATAAGGAGGTTAGGACCTACAAAGTTCAATGGCGACGGAATAAAGGTTCCGAGTTTACATGGGAGCCCGAAGAGTTTGTGTTGGTGTATCTTCCCGCTTGTCATGCGGCTTGGATTGCGAGGACGCAATCCGAATAAGTGGGGGAGAGTTGTAAGACCCGTGTATTTTTATTGTATATAATGCGTAAATAGTAAACCGGGGTGTAGAGTTTTCGTTATGTTGTAAAATGGAAGAAGTAGCTGAAACAGACCATATGCGTGCCGCGCAGATAGGGGCGCGCCGCGCAGATCCTGTCTGCCAGCTCATTTTTGCTTTTAATTAAATGGAAACGAGGGTATTTTGGTAAATGCACTTTAGAGCCGAATTTAATGCCTTTGGATCAGTTTTGGGAGTTCATTAATCACTCCCACAACCACCAACACTTATCCAAATTGATTTTAGTGAGAGAGTGAGTTTTAGAGAGGGAAAGCTCACTTTGAAGAGGAAGAAGAGGGTTTCTTGCTAAAGTCCAAGTTCTAAAGTTGTTCATCTCGTCAATTGCTACATCTTGATAGTTGTGGTATGCCTTAACTTTCAATTCTTGTTTTGATTTCGTGTATGGGTTAGGGTTTGAGTTAGTGTTACTCATAAAACCCATTTGTTGGTAATTTTGGGGGTTCTTGGGTAAATTGGGTCATGTAGACTCAATTATGTGTAAGCTAAGGTTTTAAATGTATTAATTGTTGTTATGAAACCCTAATTGGCTAATAATTTGCTAGAACACCTTAAGGAAGTGAAAATGGGTGTGATTTGGGTATAAATGACCCAAAATGGGTGTATTGACTTTTATTGAGTCAAACGGGTCAAAATGGACCAAGATTGGTTAACGTTAGTGTTTTGTGTTAAAACCTAGTGATTTAAAGTGTATGAAGGCCTTGAGTGCCAAGAGTTAGGGTTTTTGGTAAGAATGACCCAAATTAGGGTTAAGTGTCAAAATGGGTCAAGATGACCTAGGATGGTGTGTGTTATGAGATTAGGCCAAGTTGATTGATTAATTATATGCTTGTGAAATAGGTACGTTACCTTGGAATTCAAGCTTGGTTTAATAATCACCGAAGGTTTAAGGTGAGTGGAATAATTATGCGTATGTGTATATAATGTATTTATTTGTGTTGTGTGAATGTGGCATTGTCGCGGTGTTCAAGACACCACATTCTAGGTAACGAGTAGTATTGTCGCGGTGTTTAAGGCACTACTCATTGTGTAATTGACTTGTGGTATTTGTCGCGGTGTTTAAGACGCCACAATGTCATGGGAGTGGAAGTGTCGCGGTGTTCAAGACACCACTCATTGTATTGAATGAAGTGTGGATTCGTCGCGGTGTTTAAGACGCCACATTGTTGTAAGGGTGAGTTAGTCGCGGTGTTTAAGACATCACCCGGGGACTAGTGATTACGCGGTGTGTAAGTAACACTAGTGGATGTTATGAACTCCAACGGTCTTGTAAGTACCGTTTCCCTTGTTCGAATCGGTTAACCAAGGTTGCGTGAATTATGTAGTGAAAGTGCTTAATTATGAATCGTATGCTATTGTATTATTAGCTACTTGTGGAATTGCGGATATTGGTATATGCATATTATTGTTGCATGATTGTCGAATTGTTGATCCCGGGTATGAGGTTGCGTAAGTGATGCAAGTAGGTAGATTATATATGTATATGTATAATTATTGTGCTCACTAAGCTTTGTTTACCCTCTCGTTGTTTACCTTTTTATAGGTTCGTGTGTGGATAAGGGTAAGGGCATTACCTTGGATTGAGTTTCCCGCTTCGATGATTAAGAAGCGCTTTTGGTTTTGGCTTGGAGTTTGACCGAGATTTGGGTAGTTTAACCCCAAACACCATGCTCGTTGTGTCGTTTGGCAATTAAACTTTTGTGGTCGAAACTCTAATTTGTATTAAACTTGTATTCTTACACTTAGTGGCAATTTGGGCACGTGTGGGCCCCACTTTGTAAAACTCGCTCAAACCTTAGTTATGTGCTAGTTTTACATATATTAATGTACGGTTAAAAGCGTTTTGGCTAAATGTGTCGGGAAGTCGCTCATCTTTTTCACATTAAAGGCAACCGGCAACAGCCAGCTTTTGCGCGGCGCGCAAGCCGGGGCGCGCGGCGCGCAAACAGTCTGCCAGCAAATTTTTTTTTAGCTAAAATTTAACGAGGTTTAGTCGGTGGTTGGTTTGGGTTGTTACATATTCATTTCATTTTGTCTTTTAGATATAGGTATATAATGTTGCAAAATATTAGTGAGTAGAAACGATTTTAAAAATGTTATTTCGAATATAAGCTAGATGTAAAATTTTATGACTACAAAAAGGATTATGTATATGTGTTTATAAAGTTACATATCTATATCTATTTGTATAATAATAAAAATATATAAAGAATCTAATAAAGAAAAAAATCAATATAGAATGTAGAATGATATATATATTTGAAAAATGAATGAATCAACCGAATTTCTCTTACAATTATTCATTTAAATATCCTTATAAAAAAATACAATATTTTACGTATGAGATTGGTGCGGGTTTTCTCCTAAACACGCAGTAGCAAGTGCGGAAGATGATTGTACAACAACAACAACAACAACAATACCCAATCCCGCGCCTGCGAGGTATGGGTGCGGAAGATGATTGTGTGGATGGTTAAGTCCCCCTAGGTGATCTCAACTAACTGTTATCCCAAGAAAAAAATTATTCTCTCTTTTTTAAGTTGCATTTTTACCACTCGTTAGTTCAAAAAGATAGTCGTTCGCTTACATATTAAGCAATTTAATGTCCAAAAGAGTATTTTGACATGTTTTCGGAAAGTGGACTCTCTCGTCATTCACACCCTTCACGCACGCCTTAGGCGTGTGCGAACTTAGGTAATTTTGTGCGAACCAATTAAGTGTTCGAGCCACAAATTATTTAAACCTGGTACGGCTTTCACCCTATAACAACCCTCACATTTCCATACTTGAATTGATTAATTTGCCCCTAGGATTGTTATCCATACTTAATATATGATTACATTCGACGTTGAGTAAATATTTATTTTTTGTCGATACGTTTTGTTAACAAAAGTTTATACTAATTATATAAAATAACTTTAGTTAATATTAATATTAATGTGTATTATATATAAAACTATATGTAACATAATTATTAATTAAATGATAAGTTATTTTAATCATTATTTATATTTTTAGCTTATAAAAAAAGGAAATAAGATTTTTTTTATAAATTAAATAATGAGCCCATGAATTTTGACTAAATATTTTCAAAGACAAAACATATTAAAAACATTTTTAACATATTTTCTTTTTTTGTCAAAATTGGCACCTTTATTTTATTTATATTTTTTCTTTTCACCAACTATTTTTTCCTATAAATATCCACTTCCATTTCATAAAAACTTGTATCAAATCTTTGGAAAAACTCTCTCACAAACTTGGGAAACTACTTGAGGTATTTTCTATATTTTTTTATCGAAATGCTTTTATTTTTTTATATGTTCTTTATAAATTCGAAATTAATATATATAAATTATGTTTATATGTTATAATTAGTATTATAAGTATTATGATGTATAAAAATAATTTTGATAATTTATGAAATATTATTTATAATTAAATACGAATTATGTAGTATTTAAACGTAAAAACAATGTAAAATTTGTAATAAATATTTTTAAGCAAAAATAAAATATATATAATTTTTTTTTATTTTATAAAACTTATATAGATCTGAAAATAATTATAAAAATAATTACTTGGGTCGAATTGGTAATTATTATATAATTAAACTCTATTATTATGTAATTCGAAGGTAAATAAGAATAAATATAAAATAATAAAATATTTTTTTAAATATTTTTTTTACAGGTTATTAGACTGATAGAAACATATAAAAATTATAAAAATAATTTTTTGGGTTTATTTAGTAATTATGTAAAATTAAACTTGTTTTGTGAATAAATTAAGGGTAAAAATAAAAATAAATACAAAACATAATAAAAATGTTTTCTTAAATTTTTTTTACTGATTTATATGATTAACTAAGACTATAAAAATTATGTATATAATTTTTAGATATTTAATTAAGTATTTAGACATTTTTGGATAATGTTTGATTAATAAAACACTATTATCTTTGAAGAAATTTAGGTATTTATTTAAAGATAATTATATTTAATATATATAAGACATACTAAGGTATAACTAAATATTAAATAATACTTAGGTTATATTATCACATATATAATTATTAAGTACATTAATAATTCGTTGTGTGTATACACCTATAACGTGAAGGTTATAATTAAAATATAACGTACACTTTATACAAACCTCACCACTACTTGTGGCCTAGGGTTGTCACACCCCCAAATAGGGCCTGGGGTATTTGTGACTAATTATATCAAATCCCAGTTGTATAAACGAGAACGACTCTATATAAGACGTTTTATTGAGTTTTGCAGCGGAAGATAAATAGATTACATTGTATTTAGAACATTAAATGTCTTTAATTGATATGATATGTAATGAAGACTCCAAGCATAGAAAGCAATCATCATCAAAGCAGCAGATATACAGCGGAAGCAATACTTAAGTACCTGAGAATAAACATGCTTAAAAAGGTCAACACGAGGTTGAGTGAGTTCATAGATTTGTCATAAATAATGATTTCAGTAATAGTGTTAGACCATAAGATTTGTTTTCATAAGAAGATCACTTAGATCCAGTCAAGTTGATCTCCCGCAGGATCAAAAAGTTATGTCAGTGCGTGATATTTAGACTAAACGTTGTTTGCCCCGTGACAAGTTGTTATATCCTTGTCGTTTAATTTCATTATCAAGTAATACAAAGACTTAGTCAAATGTATCGGGGACGTTACTCCCGATAGGCCTATCCCCAATAATTAAGAATGCCGCAGCAATTAAAAATATCATTGTAGGGACTTAGTCGGACATAGCCGGGTATAGCATAGCTTAATAGTTGGTACTGATATTTAGACTAGACTTTCAAGTTTGCCCCGTAACAAGTTATCGTTTATACTTTTCGGTTGGGGACTTGCTGGTCATAGCCCAACATATCACAGTTTAATAGTTGGTACTTGTGCCTAACGTATAAAACAGTTATAAAAGTTGCGCATGTATTCTCAGCCCAAAAATATAGATAAAAATGGAGCTATGAAAACTCCCGATACTGTATGTTAGTTTGTAGTATATATGTGTATGATGGTACTGAACAAGTGCAGAGTTGTCCTCGAATTCACGAACCTATATCAGTTATGTATATATTAAAACGTATAATAACAATTAACCAGTTTATATATTTGTTATTAATATACTTCTTATATTAATAATTTTTAATAAATTAGATATATTCATTAAATACTTAATATTTATACATATATCAAATATCATGTCATTTATTATACATATCATATATTGATGTTTAAAATATTATTTGAGATATTAATATACATATATATGGTTCAATTTAATATATACATAGATTATTTGTAAATTAATTATAATAACATTTTACTAAAACAAAATAGTATATAATATTAATATAGATGAAAAATATATTTTTATGTGATTTTTATTTGTTTAAAATAATATTTATCACACTAATCTAACGATAATGATAGTAATACTGATAATAATTCAACATGACTTAAATATATTTATTTTTTTATTTTTTTTAGTAATTGAAGTACTTAATATTAATTTAACAAGGTAAATTATTAATGTTAATATATTAGAAAAATATTTTAGTTTTAGTAATAAAAATCATAAAATAATAATGTTAGTATTAAGATTAATAACTTTAATAATGATTGTAGTGGTGATAATGTTAATGACAATGATAATACTAATAATTATAATAATAATACTAGTAATACTAATAGTACTTTTAATACTAGTAATAATTATAATAACATTAGTAATAATAATAAAGATAATAATAATAATAATAATAATAATAATAATAATAATAATAATAATAATAATAATAATAATAATAATTTAGAAATGGAAAACTACCTTAAAAGGCCTTTCTTAAAAAAAAATGCCCAAAGCCGGGCTCGAACACGTGACCTCTCGCTCACCCGTAAACACCCTAAACTACTGATCCGTCTTTTGTTTTTCTGATTTTATACCCCGTATTAATTATATAAATTGTTTGTATCTGTCATCTTCTTCTTTACATTAGCAGGCCCGAACCAATCAATCAGAGATCACTTAATTATAAAAGAGATATGGTTTATTCGTTTTAGAAGATGAAATTGACACAGAAACGATTTAAGAGATTGATTGTGTTACTTAAAATAGAAAAAAAAAATTAAAACATCTGCTTCTGCAGCTCGCTGTTTTGAAAAACAAAATATATTGATTTAGATTTTGGGATTGTTTTAAACAAAAATTTCAACACGAATTATGTTTCAAATTATTCCTTGAAACTTTTCAAACCATCAATTTGACTGAAAACATCACCACGAACTCGAATTCGATCAAAGAACATCGTTTGACTTTTTATTTCAAGAACTTTGACTCGAAAATTTGAATTCGTTGGAAAGAATTGAAGCTTGGGATTTTGCAGATAGATTAAGTAGGAGATTCCTAAGACAACTGCACTTCTAGTTTTTGAAATGGATTTCGTTTTTGTGATTTTAGAAAAATGAATAAGAACAGAGAAGAACGAGCTGCAGTTTCTTTTCTTTTTTTTTTTTTTTTACAACTTGCAGTATTTGATAATTGTTGATGAAACATTCGTATGATTTAACTTATACGCAAATTTGAGTGTGTGTTGACTAGATTACAGCATAGAAGAAAAATAAAAAAATTAAAAACAATCACGATGAAATAAAAAAAATAAAACAGATACCTAAAAAGATGGAAGAAGATCACGATTAATATATACAAATATAAAATTAAAAAGCTGAATGAATACCTAATTTAGGTATCTGTCGTGTTTTCCATTATTAAATATTACTAATTACTGATTAAAAGTTAATAATAATAATTGTGTTAATAATAATAATCCTAATAATTATATTAATAATAATAATAATAAATATAATTAATAATGAGAATAATATGATAATTAATAATAATATCAATAATAATGATAATAGGTATAACAATAATATTAGTAATAATAATACTAATAATGGTAATACTAATACTAATAATAATAATAATAATAATAATAATAATAATAATAATAATAATAATAATAATAATAATAATAATAATAATAATAATAATAATAATAATAATAATAATAATAATAATAATAATAATAGATTATGTTAATGATACTAATAATCATATAATAATAATAAATGATAAATGATAATAATAATAATTTTGATAATAATAGTATTAATAATAATAATAATGATATTTCATTATTTTAATATTAATGTTAAGTATTAATACTAATACTAATATATTAATAATATATTAGTAATTATATTAATGATAATGATAATTAATAATAATTATTATTATAATACTTGATAATAATAATGATGTATATACACACACAATTATATTTACATATCTTTTATAATTGGTTATTCGTGAATCGTCGGAAACAGTTGAAGTTTAATGAAATCATATAAAGTTTTTGTTTAAATCAACTCGGAAATTTCCGGGTTGTCACAGTATCCCCCTGTTAATAGAAATTTCGTCTCGAAATTTTAGTTGTTGCCATCCATCAGCGTTGTTTGTAAACAGGACGTTCCCAGGTATGCTCAGGGCCTTGCGTGAATTCCAACGGATAGAATATTGTTTTGTTTCAAGAGTTTAAATCATACGAATCCATAAATTTTACGAAGTGCATTTTATTATTAATGCGGAGGTTATCTAAAGGATTTAACAAGAGTGTCATTGATTAGGTTTCCTCAGAAGGAGATGATGACGTCATACAAGCATTTCAATATACATGAAATATGTTATGAATAATAGTGAGCTTATTTAAACCTTGAGCGTTTATGCCACAATATTAGGGTAGTCAAAATAGAGAGGAGTCCATGAAAAACATAATCATGAAATTTGATAGAGATCGTCATTCCTTACAACAAGAATGATGAATATGAGTTGAAAAATAGAGTTTTATCAACATTGGGTAATATGGATAAAATATTTCGATTATAGGAAGAGTATAAACGAAGCTATCGTAAAAGAGTGAAATGAGGAAATTAAATGCTCGTCTTAACTTTTGACGTAGTTATGATTGATTTCCGGATTTCAAGGAATTAAAGAAATCTTCGAAATCTTTATAAAATTTGATTCTCCGGTAATTAAGGAAATTAGGATTTTCTTTAATTAAATGCGGTGAATTGTCTCGATTGCTATGTCTGGAATTTTGTTATAAATTAGCTTCTTCCATTTCATTATCTTCACCACTTCTATACTTTCTTTCTCAATTCATACTTCTAAAAGATTTGTTAATATGCTCAATCCAGTTCTTGTTCTTGACCTTATGTTGGTTATCGCCACAATCATCCTTCTTTTCCAACTCCCACCAGAGGAGTCTGTTTACTTCTACTATGCTCTAGGATTTATTGTGTTTTTAGTTCTCCCGTGTCTTTATATTGCTATACGCATTGATATACACGGTTTGTAATTTCAGTGTTGTTATCGGGCTTTATATTTTCCCTTATATGTCGAAGCTTCATGCTTTTGTAAAGCAAGTAACGGTCCAGAATTCGTAGGTATGAAGTTTCAAATGAACCTAATGTTCTAAGCAGAAAGGAATGTAATATCATGATTTAATTTGTTACATTACCAGAATTACTGAGGATGGAACTATCAAGAATATATGTTCTTGATATGTTCAGAGTTTAAGTAGAATGTAAGAGTCGTGTAACATGGCAAATGATGATTATAAAGTCTATGAATCATCATCTTCCATTAAAAATTTAGCATGACTTACTGTAATATAATCACGTTGGCCTGACGTCATTATATTATACTAACTCATGCTTCAATTCCCAACACTTCTTCAAAACATTTATAATTTAAACTTAAATATAGAAACTAAAACAGTTTTCTTTATGATGTGATAAAGTTATCGCAAAGATGTGTTAATTGCGGACAAGAATCGTTATAAAGATATCTTCAGAAATATAGAGGATATTTATAATGAAAGATACGGTGATATCTTAGAATTTCTAAGATTCAATGACGAGGAAAATTCTTCTGTTTCCTCTGCATTTAATGCTACCATATCTGAATCATTGGTTATCAATCCGAGATGGTTTCAAGAAATTTTATTTTTAAATGATTAAACGCTGATTGTAATCGTTAACAGATTTAATGGTTAACGAATAGGCGTTATTGATTTTAAAAGTGAATGATAATTTCGGTGGTTTGATGTGATAATTCATTGCAGAATACGAATGAGTATAATTCATGAATGTAGTAATCTTTAGGAAGATAACACCTGCTAAAGCTTTACTTGAATTCCGATATGTTAATTTCAGAATGTGTAATTGATTTTGTATGAAGATGATTGTGTATCATTATGAAGGTAGTGCGTATAATTAGTGATTTATGAATCGAAATTGAAGAATGTACAGTGTATTAATGTGAGATGTAAATATTTCTCGGGTATTACCTACCCGTTAAAATATTTTCACAATTAACAGTTTGTACAAGAGAATTTACAATCTTTATGAAGATATACGTTCATATATGTATTCTTCAGATATAATCATGGATTTAATAAGTTAATATATATTAAACTCATCTTATTTGCGGTTTGGAACGAGAGTAAATAATCTCCAAAACCTTAGAGATGTCATAATTGTCGCGAAATATTTCGCTAATGAAGTTATGAATCAATACATTCATCGTTACACTTGATTTATTATGAAATGGAGTTTATTTTGTTGAAGCAGTGATTAACAATTGTTAAGTCATTAACGAATGGTGTACATCATAGCATATTAGTGATATGAATTAACCAAGTAGTACATACTAGTTGAGATTCACACGTAATTGCTTAGTACGACAAGATTTATTATTGTTCCAAATCATATATTGTGATGACCCGGAAATTTCTGACCAAATTTAAACTTAATCTTTAACGTTTCCGACACGATAAGCAAAGTCTATGAAGTTGAATCTCAAAATTTTGAACTATTCAAATACCCTTCGATTGTTCTCAACGATTCGCGAACAATTATATGTAAATAGATACATATATATACTATAACTTGAAAATGTAACAAAGTGTTATGAAAATGATACTGAGCATTAACATTATTGGTTTGATTATCTGATTGATATTTAGATAAGTTAACTAAAACGTTTAAGATGAACCAGTAAAACACTAATTTGCTACAGTATTTTTGAATTGCTACAGTATTCGAAAAGCTACAGTGTTTTCAAAAATCACTATTTGCTACAGTAAAAAAAACTTTGCTACAGTAAAACACTATTTTAAAATGAAAATATGTATATGTATATGTATATGTATATACTACGAGACAATGATTTATAGAAGTAAATGACCAAAACACTCGAAAATTTAAGATACACTTTGAGTGATATAATTTAGGGATAATTTAAGGCTATATTTTGACAAATGTACGTGTCATGAAACGTAAAGTATTAGTTTTCTAAGCGTACGAAAATGCGTTCGAGAAACCGGAACCGGGACATAAGTCGAGTGACAACATACGACTTATCGGAACAAAAATTACAAGTCCACTATGCACGTGAATTTAATATAATATATAATTAATTATATAAATTAATTATATTATATTTATAATTAAATAATATGTCGACAAACAACGAGACAAAAATTTGTGAGCTGGATCCTCTAGCCATACGATCGCATGGCCAAGGAGGCTAAACCCCATGCGATCGCATGGGGTACTGTTGCAGGCCACATCCTATAAAAGCATCGAATTTCGGTTCAGTGTTACACCATCATTACTCCGTATAAAATATATTATTTATTTTATTTAATTTATTATTATTATTATTATTATTATTATTATTATTATTATTATTATTATTATTATTATTATTATTATTAATAAGATTAATATTATTATTAATCCTATTATTATTAGTAGTATTAGTACATAAAATACTACGACGAGTCCAAGAGCGGGTCACTTTTGAAATGGGTTTTCAAGCGGGATAGAGCTAATGAAATTATGGGTTATTGCCAAGGAGGTTATGGGTAATTTTCGGGGGTATATTTGTGAGTCAAACCTAATGTTTATCATCTTCGTTACGTCTACGTACTTTCCTGCAATATGAAATCACAATATTGATACGTAAGAATTCATATCTTATCTTTTATATATTAATTGTGTATCCATGTCTAGTGCTCGAGTATATATGTTTAGGCATGCCAGTATGCTAAATTTCGTCGTTAAACAGTTTATAATGAATCACGAATTAAATACATATATTACTAGTAAAAGGTATATGACATACATGTTTTTGGAAAGCTGACGAAAAATCAATAACTTTTCATTTAGATATCGAATAAGTTCGATGAACGGATTAAAATATATGATCAACTGAATTATGATTGACGTTAATTGAAATTGCTTTTGAATCTGCAATTAAGATTTAAACAACTTGTTTACAAGATTGATAAAATGGATTTTTAAATATTACCAGCCGAGTAAATGAATCCTTATATAAGGTACGTCTCGTTTGTTGAACTATTGTCAAAATTGACTTTTTGAAACAACATTGGATAACTTTTGTATGTCGATATCGAGCATTAGGATTGTGATACACTATGACCTGACCTATCTTGATAGATATTTATTGACCAACATATGTTCTTTAGGTTGAGATCTACGATTATTTGATATTCCGAGTTTCGGTCACATTACGATGAACAACTTTATGTGCTGCTGAGGTGAGTTTCATTTGCTCCCTTTTTAATTGCTTTTGCAATCTATATTTTTGGGCTGAGAATACATGCACTTTATTTTAAACGCAATGGATACAAGTACATACTAAATTCTACACCGAGTTTGAACCGAAAATCCATTAGCTTTGGTAACTAGTAACTGCCGGTTATAAGAACTGGTGGGCGCGAGTAGTTATATATGGATAAATAGGGCTTGACATCCCCGTCTGTTCCAGGTATAGAAACCCTAGCCTGAACTATAAAACAGACGTATGCTATTTGAGTGTATCATACATGTTGGTTGTGTGACGACCCGAAAATTTCCTACCAAATTTAAACTTAATCTTTATATGATTTCGATACGATAAGCAAAGTATGCAATGTTGAGTCTAGAAAATTTTGAAACGATGTTCGTATATTCATTTGACCTTCGACTGTTCTCGACGATTCACGAATAATTAATTGTAAATAGACATGTGTGTATGTATATATAAATAATAATTTGAAATATAAATTGAAGTATTATATGTTGTTGTTATTAAAAAAAATTAATAAAATAAAATTAGGATATTATAATAATTATTATATAAAATATATCTCTATATATAAATAAAGTATATTAAAAATAAATATTAAATAATTGTAATACTCATTTGATGTTTCGATTGATATTAAGCAAGTTAAATTCAAACTATTGTAATTTTAAAATAAACGGTGATACGAAAATGAGTTCTATAAATTTTAAGCTTATTAAAAATGTATTTAGGAACTATTTGTTAAGTTTTATCACTTTTTATATTTTACCCATAAATGAGAGGGACATTTGATGTAATTTTTATTTAATATATTAATGATCGAATTTTATACCATAATGACTAAAATAAATAAATATAGTTAATTTAAAAAAATGGAATTTTTCCGAATACTTTCATCCGCCATTAATTAACAACAGAGAAGGAAATTCAATCCCTGAAAGGCAACGGTTAACTTAAATCACACGTTTATTATTATTATTATATTATTTATATTATATATTATATATATATATATATATAAATATTTTCATCTCAATTGATCCGTGAAGTGAAAATAGACACGTACTGTGTCTAAATTGAAAATGGTGGCCTCTTTCCTTTTCAATCCATTCTTTTCAAACCAAAAGCATCTTCTTTGAAGCAACATTCAACTCATAATTTATATTGTATGATTGGAATGTGGCCTCTTTCTTTTCAACCCATAATTTTCAATCCACTAATAACCTTTTATATATATTTATAGAACATACATATATACATATGCCTACAGACAACAAAATCAGTTCTTTTATTTTTTTTTTGCTTTGATGATAAGGAGACCCCACAACTCAAATATCTCCTCTTTGACTTTCTGCTCACTATCGATTGATGCATATCATTTTCTATTTATTTCTTTTAGTTAACTCACATATACATATACATATACATATCATATAAATATATAAACACATATCATCACCATGAATATATCATCACCACCATTTACACGATCACCTCTTCCTTCTTGTTCCCGTCGACCCAAGGCTTCCAACCTACAACCGTCGCCGACTGCCATAGTCACCACAACGCCACCTTAAACCACCCTCATCGTCCCTCCCCTCTCTCTCTCTCTATATATATATATTCTCCTCTCTCTCTTCCCTTCTTCTTCGTGAACCCATGAAAATCACCCTCAAACACCATGATTTTGCTGCTGTACTTCTATCCCACAATCACCACCTAAACCCACCGCAAACAACCACAACTGACCATCTAAATTGCTACTACTTTATTTTTCCTATTTTGGTCGAGTAAAACAACAACCCAAAACCGCCACTCCTACCATCGAAACCCATTTTTTTTTTTTGTTTCCTCCTACAAAACCAATCATTATATCACGTCCATCTCCCTCTATCCATCTCTCTCTCTCTCTCTCTTATTTTTTTTCTTTGTAAACCACTATCAAAACCGCCACCAACTCGTCATCTTATTTTCTGGTTACACCCCAATCACCACTCGAAACCATTGCTATATATTTCCTGTTCAGGTTCGAAAGATTCATCATCAAACACCATGAACCTACAACCATTACCCTATTTTTCTGTCTAATATAAACTATTACTGCTACGCTCCTATTTTCCTTTCTTTTTCTTTGTTTCCTGTTCATTTACAATTGAACTGCTACTGCGTAATACTTTTTCTGTTTAGCCAACAATATAGATAACCCCACTTAAATTCTAAAGAAAAAGGAACCGATTTTTACAAGATTTGATTAATTGGGTCATCTTGTTTCTATTTTTTTTTTCTTTGGGGCCGTATATCCTTGTATTATTGGGTCAAATGTTTCAGTTGGGCTGCTATTGTTGGTTGGGTTGTGTCCTATTTATTGTTGGGCCGAAATGATAAAGAAGAAGAAAATGGAAAACGCGTGATATGTGTTAAATATATTTAGTATGTAAGTTAAACCAGAAAAATGGAAACAGAAGAGTGGTTGGACGTGTGTTGGTTAACCGGGAGGTCTCGGGTTCGAATCTGGTCTGAGACATTTTTTTTAGAAAAAGCTTGCAGGTAGTTACTCAAACTATATTATTATTATTATTGTTATTATTAATTATTGTTATTATTAGTTGTTATTATTATTAATACTAGTAATATGTTTATTAGAATAATTAAAAGTATTAATTATTATTAAGATGATTACTAAATATAACTATTATTATTATTAACATAAGTAGGATTATTATTGTTATTATTATCATTAGTTTGAAAATAATAAAATTTATTATTATTTTCCTTAAATATTAGTATTAGTATCATTTTTATAGTTATTAGTATTATTATTATCATTATTATCATTAGTAGTAAAATTGTATATTCATAGTTATTATTATTAGTATTACTACCAATAGATATTTTTATATAAAAATACATTACAAGAATATTAATATCACATATCACTATAATTTTATTATTAACAAGATAGTAACTAAGCTATATATAAAATATATCAATTGATATATACATATATATTTTTTTTTGTATACAAACCCTAATATAATTATTATTATTAATATGTTATAATAAAAGATAAACCCTAGTTAAATAAAATATATAAATTAAATATACCTATATCTATATAACAAATAATTTAACAAGTATATTATAAAAAAAATATAATATACATATTTATTCGATTACGATTATGTGTGTTAATATATATACAAATTATATAGGTTCGTGAATCCGAGGTCAACCCTGCATTGTTCAGTGCCATCGTATACATATTTTTACTACAAAATATCGTATTGTGAGTTCATTTGCTCCCTTTTACTCTTTACATTTTTGGGACTGAGAATACATGCACTATTTTTATAACTGCTTTATTAAATGCATTTGAAATATATTTTAAACTGCGAATACATGAAATACTTTTATAAATGTTTGATGAGATAGACACAAGCAAAACATTCCTCGAATGAATTATTATGCAGACAGAAGTTCTGCGGATTATTGTTGAATTATGTGGACATGATAATTGCCACCATTGAATTATGTAGACATGATAATTTCCACCATTGAATTATGTGGACATGATAATTGCCACCATTGAATTATGTGGATATGATAATTGCCACCAATTGATATGAATGTTATGTATCGAGATAATGATTTTATACACAGGTTATGTGTATGTTATTTTGTACACGAGATATGTGTACGGTTACAAAAATTTATGAAAGATGATTTCGTACACGAGAAAGTTGTACTGTATTTAAAAGATATCGCATGTACATTACAGGTGGGTATAGGATTCGGGCCCATTTGTACCATGCAGCATTTAAATCTTGTGGTCTATCAAAATGATGAATTTTATTGTTTTATGATAAACTTATGAATTCACCAACCTTTTGGTTGACACTTTAAAGCATGTTTATTCTCAGGTATGAAAGAAATCTTCCGCTGTGCATTTGCTCATATTACATGGAGTCGTTCATGGCATATAGAGGTCAGAACCTCGCAATGGGACCAACTGTTGAAGACTTCGTCCAGATGGATTAGGACGGGTCACTACAGGTGGTATCAGAGCGGTGGTCTTAGCGAACCAGGTCTGCATTAGTGTGTCTAACTGATAAGTCGTTAGGATACTTTAGTGAGTCTGGACTTCGATCGTGTCTGCATGTCAAAAGTTTTGCTTATCATTTCGTGTCGAAAATTACCTACTTATCATCCTTAGGAAATTACCTGCTTATCATTCCTAGTCTAGGCACATCTTGCTGCATTGATTGCATGAATAGTGTATAGACAAATTCATATCTTAGCGTATCTGCTAATTCATATCTTAGCATATCTGTTACTGTAAACTTTGCCTAACATATTCCGTAGATTCCTCTGTAACTTATGGGATTTTAGTATTATATATGCATATGTAAATTATGTATTACAGGGTACTAATCTACATCCTATAGTCTATTTCTTATCGAAAATCCTTCATCTGATCGTACGAGATGAATCCTGCAACCAGTTCGAGTCCCTCAGATTTCGATAGCTATTCCGATAGTTATTCCGACAGCTATTCCGACATGGATATTCACCTAAGCTCCGAAAACAGTGTCACCAGAATGAATCAACCATTCATCCATCCCCAAATCATATAATGAGTTCATAGTCGACTTAATCAATGGAGACGCGAAGACGGTGATCCTTTCCACCAACCACATTGCCCTCTTAGCGAAGAACCTGTAGCACTTACCGGCGAATCTATCTGGAACACCATTTTCAGCCTCATTTCCAGAGTAGCTCGACATGATTATATTCTATCCACAATTCTAAACCTTATTCATCAGCTCGTTTCGACCGACAATCATCCCGGAATAATGGAAGAAGTCAACGAGCTTCGCGCCTGAGTTGTAGCCTTGGAAAATATGGTGCAAAATTTACCAGCTTCAGCAACATCACCGGCACCAACAGTACCACCAAAAACAATATCTGCATCATCCGCCTCAACATCGTAATCTATACCTCGAGCATAATCTTCATCGGTTATCTTCGTTCTACGTATTGTTCTACATCAATTATCTTCGTTCTTCACGGCGATTATGTAATCTCTAAAGTTTTAGGGATTATTCATTCTAGTTCTAACGGAAAAAAAAATTCAAATGAGATTAATAGCATATTAGCTCATTAAATTCATAATTACATCTGAAGGAAAATATATATGTATATATGTTTTCATAAAGATTGTAATTAAAAATTCTTTTGTACAAACTGTTAATGGTGAAAATATTTTAACGGGTAGGTAATACCCGAGGAATATTTAAATTTCACATTTATAAGTTACACTGTACATTCTTCGAATCTAATTCAACAGTCATTTACTATCCTACTTACATTTACGGATACACGTATCCGTTCACCGCAGAATAACTATTTTCATTCAATTTCATATTTGGATTTTGTCCTATCAGAATCTAACAAGTGGCATAATGAAGAAAACATTGGACAAAAATAAAATTTGTTAGAAACAAACAAATTAACCATGAGAAAATTTTGTTAAGAATCCACGCTAACTGTTCCTAGCTTACTGTTAATTCCGTATTACTTTTTATTTAACGCAATTTATTTATCGCATTTTATTTATCGCAATTTAATTATCGCAATTTTATTTATCGTCATTTAATTTCTGTTATTTACTTTACGCACTTTATTTATCGTTATTTAATTTCTGTTATTTACTTTACGCACTTTATTTATCGTCATTTAATTTCTGTTATTTATTTTACGCACTTTAAATATCGGGACACGTATACAAGGTTTTGACATATCATATCGACGCATCTATATATATTATTTGGAATAACCATAGACATTCTATATGCAGTAATGCGGGAGTTAGCTATACAGGGTTGAGGTTGATTCTACAATAATATATATAGTTTGAGTTGTGATCGAGTCTGAGACGTATACGGGTCACGAAACTTATTAATTAATTCGAATATTATATATTAAACTATATATGAATCATTGGATTGTTAACTGTGGACTATCGACTGTGGACTAATAACATTGGACAATTAAAATGAATTAAAATATTGATTATAACATATGAAACTAAACATTTCTTCAAGTTTGCCACTTGATTTCATCTTAAATCTCAATTGTATCTTGACGATTACAATCTGCGTTCAAACCTTTCATGATTCTTGAAAACACCTCAATCGATAGGTTGAATCAACCGCACTTCATCTACGGAAGGAAAGATTTATGCATATAGTTATGCACCTGAGAAACTCTCGGCAACTGAGTAAAAGTTTAACACGTAGCCACGTCAGATCCTTTGGCATTTATTAGCAAAAATAACTTTGTGATCCCTTTTCAAAGTAGCCAATTTTGTCACAGCTCCAGCAAGTCAACTTCGACTCTTCATTCGAAGTAGCCTTACTATAATCCCGATATATACGATTACCCTTTTTATACCGGAAAAATTCTTTTATATTCCACCATATTACCAGCAGACGTACCAGCAACCTCGTTGCTTCTTGGCTTAAATCTCTCTGACAAATCATTATATTTATTCATTAAAACCCTATCATATACTCATCCTCATCTTGTAACGAGAACTGCCATACCAATTACCTGGAATCGGCAATCAGTACTTTGAAAACTCACAGCATATCTACATCAACAGTTATATGTATGACATTTATCTTTTAGAATTATGATCTCTCATTCTGAAATTCTGAAAAGCACTCAGTCACAAATCAATACTCTGAATGTTGAAAAAGCTGAATGAAGCAGCAGAAATCATAGACAACCGTAAACAACCTTAATCATTAGAAGTTTGATGATAAAGGATAGTATGTTGGAAAAGCTCAGAAAAGTTGGAATTGGAAAACGGATTGAGCTAACCACGAAGGAGACCAAGGACAAATACACGGACCATACCATATATTCAAAGAATCCAAGTAATTCTGGATCCGATGAAACCTTCAACGAATATCTTGCTCCGTACACATGTTAAAATCTTGCGAAAAATCTTTCTTCATCAACCTTCGAACTTAGAAATTCCAAAATATCATCATAAATATCTTCGATATTTCTAAAGATATTTTCATAAATATTCTCGTCCGAAATTATTTATCACTTCGTGCTATCTATATTACATCATAAAGGAAACTACTTTAGTTTCTAAATTTCTTTGGAATTTGAGTTTGAATTTAGAATGATTTTCAAGTAGTGTTGGAAATTGATGCATGATAGTGCTCCAAATGAACATATATTTAGTAGCAATATCCTTCCAATATGTAAAGATTTCAGTTGCAACTGTTCTATTTACAAGTGATATTCGTTTATATTAAATAAGTGCAAAGACAAAAGGCGAAAATGAAGAATTGAAGATGCAAACGTCCAAAAAGCTCAAATGTACAAGATACAATCCAAGTGGTTCAATTTAATGATGAGAAACGTCTAAAATTGACAAAAGTACAAGTTACGAAACGAAAAGCACGAAGATTAAAGAATTGGAGAAAAAGTGTCACTAAAGCTGAAAAAGTGCCACTAAAGCCATAGTGCACTCAAAAGTGCCACTAAAAAGTGAGTAAAAGACTCGCACGGATTTTGGAAGTTAAGGAAAATAATTTTTGTGCAAAATTACAAATTGCGAAACGCAAAGTACAAGATATTAAATTATACGAAAGGACGTTCTAAAATCCGGAACCGGGACCTGAGCCAACTATCAACGCCCGACGTAACGGACCAAAAATTACAAGTCTACTATGCACAAGAATATAATATAATATTTAAATAATTATATAAATTATTTATATATTATATGTATTTATTAAATTACGTCGACAAGCTAGAAACAAAAGTCATTGAGATGGATCCAGGTGGCCATAAGATCGCATGGACTGGAGGTGAAAACTCCATGCGATCGCATGGAGTGAAAAAGTTGGTCAGGTCCTATAAATTCACGAATTCTGGCCGAGTTTTAGAAAAATAACAATAATAATAATACTCCTCTGTAATAATAATAAATAAATATATATATATATATATATAGTATAGTGTAGTTTTATATTAGTTAGTTTGGGTTATGTAAAAGTTATTTTATGGGTTTTAAAGTCGAAATTCTGTCCGTGTAAAGCTACGCGATAAATACTCAATGTAAGTTATGTACTCCTTTTTAAATTAATGTCTTGTAACTAAGTTATTATTATGCTTATTTAAATCGAAGTAATCATGATGTTGGGCTAAAATATTAAAAATTGGGTAATTGGGTTTTGTACCATAATTGGAGTTTGGACAAAAGAACGACACTTGTGGAAATTAGACTATGGGCTATTAATGGGCTTTATATTTGTTTAACTAAATGATAGTTTGTTAATTTTAATATAAATATTTACAATTGGACGTACCTATAAATAACCATTTACACTCGATCGGACACGATGGGCGGGGTATGTATATGTACGAATAATCGTTCATTTAACCGGACACGGGAATGGATTAATACTCTATGGAATTATTAAAACAAGGGTGAAATTATGTACAAGGACACTTGGCATAATTGTTAATAAAGTATTCAAACCTTGGATTACACGCAGTCGATATTCTGGTGTAATTATTAAATAAAGTAATAAAACCTTGTTACAGTTTAAGTCCCCAATTAGTTGGAATATTTGACTTCGGGTATAAGAATAATTTGACGAGGACACTCGCACTTTATATTTATGACTGATGGACTGTTATGGACAAAAACCAGACGGACATATTAAATAATCCAGGACAAAGGACAATTAACCCATGGGCATAAAACTAAAATCAACGCGTCAAACATCATGATTACGGAAGTTTAAATAAGCATAATTATTTTATTTTATATTTCATCGCACCTTTAATTATTCGTCATTTATATTTTTTTTGTTATTTATTTTATTTTGTTAATTAAATTTACTTTACGCTTCGCTTAAAATATAAAATCGACAAACCGGTCATTAAACGGTAAACCCCCTTTTATATATTATTATATATAATTATATATATTTTGTACAAATATAATTGTTTAAAAATATAGTGTAAAATAAGTCGTCTCCCTGTGGAACGAACCGGACTTACTAAAAACTATACTACTCTACGATTAGGTACACTGCCTATAGTGTTGTAGCAAGGTTTAGGTATACCCATCCGTTAAATTAATAAAACTTGTGTAATATTTCGTCGTATTTTGTAGTAAAATATAATAGTATTTTGTACCCTACTCGCAACACCTCAAGTTTTTGGCGCCGCTGCCGGGGACTCGGCGAAACGCTATATTTTTAATATATATTTGTATACATATATTTATATTTCATTTTTAGAAAAAACAATTTAAAAAAAAAAAAAAAAACCTTTAACCCACACCCATGCGATCGCATGATCCGGGTGCCGTAAAACCATGCGATCGCATGAAGCCAACTGACACGCCAGGTTTGACTCTGCAACTGCATTAATTACGGAGTATATTTTAATTATTATTATTAAAACCCTAATTAGGGTTTATTAGTTAATTAATATTAATTACATTAGTTTTATTTATTTAATTTGTATTTTTAAGTTTAATTAGTTTTATAAATTATAAAATTAATACTTTTATAAAAATAATAATATAAAAATAATATTTTTATAAAAATTGTACTTTTTACAACTTTAGGATTATTTTTATATTTTGTATCTTTTTATTTGTTTTAGCGTAATATTTGTATTTTATCGCTCGTACTTAGTTTTAAACTTAGTTTTTGCCGTAGTTATTTTTACTTCAATATTTTTAGGCATTGCCGTAAAATTCCTTAAGTGCTTTTTCTTTAGACTAAGATTTAGATGCTTTAGAATTTTGCGACGCCGTTTTTAGATCTTAGTGCCTAATTAAGTTATTGCCGTTTTGGATATAGAATTCCTTTAAGCTTTAATACCTTTAGGCGTAACTTTTTAGATTTAATTTTTAGACTTTTAAGTTACGACGCGCTATTTTCTTATTTTTATTTTTCAACCTTTTTCGACGCGCTCTTTTTCTTTCTTATTTCTCGCCATTCTAGTTTTTAGGACTTAGAATTTTCTCTATTTCTTCTCTAATAATTCAAAACGAAAAATTATTTTAAGCGGTTAAATTGATAGACATCCAAATTTTCTGCTTCGTAGTAATAGTTGGATTTGTTAGTGGCTGAGTTGTGAGCTTCCGATTTAAAGGGTTCTGGCTCCCTGCTGCATCTATTGGCTATTCGAAATGTGGGCAAAAGCAGAAAAGTCTATTAATTTGATAACTTATATAATTTTTATATTTATAACTAATAGGATAATTAAAATTTGGTAATAAGCGCATTATGAAAAGTCTCGAAGATATTTTGGAAACTCTTTACGACATACGAAATCAATACTCTCAACCGAGTGTTGATGACAATTCGTTCGGTCAATCTTGGATCACGAATGACGAAACAATAACTGGTTGTGAAATCTGTGGAGATTATCACTCAACATGGGAATGTTATTATTACGTTCCTATGGAAAATTATGCACCCATGGAACTTGAATGGAATGATTATGAAGAATACAATTCAAATTGGGATTATTCCCAAGAATATATCCAAACTCAACAACCAGAAGACGATGAAAATTATGTGCCTGAAAATTCTTTAGATTATATGAAAATCAAACTCGAAGAACTCGATGCTCAAAATGAACAAATGAGAGAGTTTGTAAATCGGCAAGCTGAAACTCTATCAGATTACACACCTGTTGATCTGAGGAGTATTGTGCAAGAAAATCTCATATCATCGAATTTTGATGAATTCGAGAGCTCCGAAATCACCAATTATCCCGGTGATACTTTTTATTCAGCTTTACCAATTTCACAACATATCGACACATTAGCCTCTACCAACGAAATCATCGATCAATCAATAAATGAAGCAGAAGTAAGGGTGACAAATTGGTACTCTTGGGAAAACGATAACGTTGAAAATTTTTCCCCCGAGACCAAAGTGGTGGGACCGATAAGTACCGTTAATGAAGAAGAATCTACTTCGATCCCGAAATTCACAATTCCACAACCTTCCAACCCAATATTCTCAATAGACGAGTCATCCACCGAAGATGAACTACGAACTGTAATAGATATTGACACCTCGAATTTCACCCAATTGGGTAATAGAGGTGAAACCTTTGATCCCGAGAATAAACGGAAGAAAATGTTAGGAATTGTCCACCCTATAGAAATATGTATGTCGGTGTATAACGATCCATTTGACCAAGAACCAGAAAAGAGACATATCCATTTACTAAAAGCTACACTTAAAAAAGAATTAAGTAGTGACGATCGGGTGGGTCTAAACTTTAAACCCGTTGATATATTTTATACCACCCGAGATGTAAATAACTGGCTCACTATTCTAATTCGTGGAACTTATTCTACCGACTTCACTTGTCGTCAGCTAAGTGTGGGGAAGTCTAACCCCACTTAACGTTAAATTAGGGGTTCGGGTTAGTGCATAACTCATTAATAAAAATGCACGATTAGGGTAAAAGACGCATTTTCAAAAATTATCAAACAGTTCAGAAAAGCAACCATTTTTGAAGAAAAACATGTATGATAAAACAAGAAAGAATGAACGATGAGGCGCGCCATCTATCATTCGACGAGCTTTGTAATTACAAACTGGGTATTTTCAATCACTTTTCTACACTAATCACCCTCATGAATTTATAATTAGAGTCTGATTTCATGCAAATGAGGGCATTGCATGATCTCAAGTATGGGGAAGGGTTATAAATTCTCTCGGGTTTATACTTGGCTTATTTTCTAAATATTGTGAAAATTTTAAAAAATTTCAACTAAATGAATTCAAAATCATGTTTATACATATTTATGAACGATGAAAACTAGGTGTTAATACCGAAATTATCGTTACCTCGTAAAGAACATAAATTGAGAAACAACTAAAACGCTTGAATTTATTTATTAGGATATAAAAAGACGCATGAAAAAAGCCAAGTGTGGGGAGAATGTACCAAGTTATTCAATTAAAAACTATCTATCACATGTTTCTGTAAAGTTATTGTAGGTACTTTTGTTTTGGACGATTTTAATCAGTTTTACCCGATTTACTGTAATATATTTGAAAGAAAAGATGGATCTACACGATAAATCAATTCCATCATTAAAAGGACGTAAATTCTTTCGAAAAAGACACGCGCTTCTTGATTTAGGTCAAGAAGTTGTCGTCCAGACCAGCTGTAGGTTGACGAAAAATCTAGAAAAGTCATCTCTAAAATCAGCAGGAAATCCACGGACCTCAGCATCAAACAGGGTCGCCAAGTGGTCAGACTTATCCTAACCATGAGAGGATCTGTCTTGTAAAATGGGGAGGACGCCGTGCAAATTAGCTGGATAAGAGTAATGAATCAGATCCCCAGAAAGGATAATCTCCTTAAAAGATCAAAAATCAGCTTTTAAGCCTGATATTACTCAATCCTAGAGATTGACCTTAAAGATTGAGAATTACAAACTCATGGAATTCAATGATATCTAAACTCGAGCTTGAACGAGAAAATATTTTGATCAAAATTACAAACCGATTTGTTTTCTGAAAACCCATTTTCAATGCGTTCATTACCATTGAATGTAAAATCTTAAGAATTCACCTAGAATTCATTAGGTCACCTGAACCAAATCGGGTGTCAACCGTAAGAACGATGGTTGCATAGCATGGTCGAAGACAGGACCTTGTGCCAAACCGAAAAATCATAGGATGATCATTACTATTGCTCCTACAAAGGATAGTAATTGCATCCGACACGTTATAGACCATAATTAAAAGCATGTCAGGAGACATTGCCTTAACAGTTGCTTGTTCAACGCTTTCCTTTACAACCAGACGGTAGTTTACCTAAAGGTAATATACGGGGCAAGTATACTGGATGTGTTGCTTTCCTAATACAAGGTTAGCAAGTGGGTGACACAAAACCGTAAAGTTTTGAGCTAAGATTTTAAAATCTGAAACCCACAAAACCCACAAAAACATTTTGCAACATCGGTGAAGGGTTATTCCGGAAAACTTATCTAGGGTAAAAGCTAGATTGAATTTTCAAAAGATCAAATGTTTTCATAAAGATCCAATTTCCTAAAGGATCTAAATTTTTATAGTCATGTGGGACTGTAAACCACAATGTTACTATCATTGTTTATACTGCTGTACCAAAATCACTGATGTATAAAGTGTGAGAATAAAAAAAGTGCTTCGAGTGAAGTGAGATTTAATTTCAAGTTATGTATTGCTTGAGGACAAGCAACGTTCAAGTGTGGGGATATTTGATAGTGCTCCAAATGAACATATATTTAGTAGCAATATCCTTCCAATATGTAAAAATTTCAGTTGCAATTGTTCTATTTACAAGTGATATTCGTTTATATTAAATAAGTGCAAAGACAAAAGGCGAAAATGAAGAATTGAAGACGCAAACGCCCAAAAAGCTCAAATGTACAAGATACAATCCAAGTGGTTCAATTTAATGATGAGAAACGTCTAAAATTGACAAAAGTACAAGTTACGAAACGAAAAGCACGAAGATTAAAGAATTGGAGAAAAAGTGCCACTAAAGCTGAAAAAGTGCCACTAAAGCCATAGTGCACTCAAAAGTGCCACTAAAAAGTGAGTAAAAGACTCGCACGGATTTTGGAAGTTAAGGAAAATAATTTTTGTGCAAAATTACAAATTGCGAAACGCAAAGTACAAGATATTAAATTATATGAAAGGACATTCTAAAATCCGGAACCGGGACCTGAGCCAACTATCAACGCCCGACGCAACGGACCAAAAATTACAAGTCTACTATGCACAAGAATATAATATAATATTTAAATAATTATATAAATTATTTATATATTGTATATATTTATTAAATTACGTCGACAAGCTAGAAACAAAAGTCATTGAGCTGGATCCAGGTGTCCATGCGATCGCATGGACTAGAGGTGAAAACTCCATGCGATCGCATGGAGTGAAAAAGTTGGTCAGGTCCTATAAATTCATGAATTCTGGCCGAGTTTTAGAAAAATAACAATAATAATAATACTCCTCTGTAATAATATATATATATATATATATATATATATATATATATATATATATATATATATATATAGTGTAGTTTTATATTAGTTAGTTTGGGTTATGTAAAAGTTATTTTACGGGTTTTAAAGTCGAAATTCTGTCCGTGTAAAGCTACGCGATAAATACTCAATGTAAGTTATGTACTCCTTTTTAAATTAATGTCTTGTAACTAAGTTATTATTATGCTTATTTAAATCGAAGTAATCATGATGTTGGGCTAAAATATTAAAAATTGGATAATTGGGCTTTGTACCATAATTGGAGTTTGGACAAAAGAACGACACTTGTGGAAATTAGACTATGGGCTATTAATGGGCTTTATATTTGTTTAACTAAATGATAGTTTGTTAATTTTAATATAAAGATTTACAATTGGACGTACCTATAAATAACCATTTACACTCAATCGGACACGATGGGCGGGGTATGTATATGTACGAATAATCGTTCATTTAACCGGACATGGGAATGGATTAATAGTCTATGGAATTATTAAAACAGGGGTGAAATTATTTACAAGGACACTTGGCATAATTGTTAATAAAGTATTAAAACCTTGGATTACACGCAGTCGATATCCTGGTGTAATTATTAAACAAAGTAATAAAATCTTGTCACAGTTTAAGTCCCCAATTAGTTGGAATATTTGACTTCGGGTATAAGAATAATTTGACGAGGACACTCGCACTTTATATTTATGACTGATGGACTGTTATGGACAAAAACCAGACGGACATATTAAATAATCCAGGACAAAGAACAATTAACCTATGGGCATAAAACTAAAATCAACGCGTCAAACATCATGATTACGGAAGTTTAAATAAGCATAATTATTTTATTTTATATTTCATCGCACCTTTAATTATTCGTCATTTATATTTTTTTTGTTATTTATTTTTTTTTTGTTAATTTAATTTACTTTATGCTTCGCTTAAAATATAAAATTGACAAACCGGTCATTAAACGGTAAACCCCCCTTTTATATATTATTATATATAATTATATATATTTTGTACAAATATAATTGTTTAAAAATATAGTGTAAAATAAGTCGTCTCCCTGTGGAATGAACCGGACTTACTAAAAACTATACTACTCTACGATTAGGTACACTGCCTATAGTGTTGTAGCAAGGTTTAGGTATACCCATCCGTTAAATTAATAAAACTTGTGTAATATTTTGTCGTATTTTGTAGTAAAATATAATAGTATTTCGTACCCTACTCGCAACACATCAATGCATGAGTTAGTATAATATAATGACGCTTGATCAACGTGATTATATTACAGTAAGTCATGCTGAGTTTCTAATGAAACGTGATGATTCTCAGTACCATCATCATGTGCCATGTTACACGACTCTTACATTCTATCTAATCTATAAACATATCAAGAGCATAATTTCTTGATAGTTCTATCTTTTCTCGTGACTTCTGATAATTTGACAAGTCAAATCGAGTTGTGGAAATAAGGAAATGAAGGGAGTGGATTTATAGTAAAATATCCAACAGAACAATCGAAATAGATTATTGTATTTAATCAAAGAAAATCTTAATCTCCAAAGAATCAAATCTTATATAGATTTCGAAAGATTTTCTTTAAATTCCATAAATTTCGGAAATCGACCGTGACCAAATCACTAGTTAAGATGAACTTGCATTTACTCATTTCAATTTTTTTTGTGATAGCTTCACTCGTACGCTTCACATAATCAAATCGTTTTATCTATATTAATCAATAATGATAAAACTCTATTTATCAACTCATATTCGTCATGAAAATATTTTTATTGTTAACCATGACGACCTCGAACAAATTTCGGGACGAAATTTCTTTAACGGGTAGGTACTGTGACGACCCAGAAATTTTCGACCAAATTTAAACTTAATCTTTATATGATTTCGATACGATAAGCAAAGTATGTAATGTTGAGTCTAGAAAATTTTGAAACGATGTTCGTATATTCATTTGATCTTCGACTGTTCTCGACGATTCACGAATAATTAATTGTAAATAGACATGTGTGTATGTATATATAAATAATAATCTGAAATATAAATTGAAGTATTATATGTTGTTGTTATTAAAAAAAATTAATAAAATAAAATTAGGATATTATAATAATTATTATATAAAATATATCTCTATATATAAATAAAGTATATTAAAAATAAATATTAAATAATTGTAATACTCATTTGATGTTTCGATTGATATTAAGCAAGTTAAATTCAAACTATTGTAATTTTAAAATAAACGGTGATACGACAATGAGTTCTATAAATTTTAGGCTTATTAAAAATGTATTTAGGAACTATTTGTTAAGTTTTATTACTTTTTATATTTTACCCATAAATGAGAGGGACATTTGATGTAATTTTTATTTAATATATTAATGATCGAATTTTATACCATAATGACCAAAATAAATAAATATAGTTAATTTAAAAACATGGAATTTTTCCGAATACTTTCATCCGCCATTAATTAACAACAGAGAAGGAAATTCAGTCCCTGAAAGGCAACGGTTAACTTAAATCACACGTTTATTATTATTATTATATTATTTATATTATATTATATATATATATATATATATATATATATATATATATATAAATATTTCCATCTCAAATGATCCGTGAAGTGAAAATAGACACGTACTGTGTCTAAATTGAAAATGGTGGCCTCTTTCCTTTTCAAACCAAAAGCATCTTCTTTGAAGCAACATTTAACTCATAATTTATATTGTATGATTGGAACGTGGCCTCTTTCTTTTCAACCCATAATTTTCAATCCACTAATAACCTTTTATATATATTTATAGAACATACAAATATACATATGCCTACAGACAACAAAATCAGTTCTTTTATTATTTTTTTTGCTTTGATGATAAGGAGACCCAGCAACTCAAATATCTCCTCCTTGACTTTCTGCTCACTATCGATTGATGCATATCATTTTCTATTTATTTTTTTTAGTTAACTCACATATACATATACATATCATATAAATATATAAACACATATCATCACCATGAATATATCATCACCACCATTTACACGATCACCTCTTCCTTCTTGTTCCCGTCGACCCAAGGCTTCCAACCTACAACTGTCGCCAACTGCCATAGTCACCACAACGCCACCTTGAACCACCCTCATCGTCCCCCCCCTCTCTCTATATATATATATTCTCCTCTCTCTCTTCCCTTCTTCTTCGTGAACCCATGAAAATCACCCTCAAACACCATGATTTTGCTGCTGTAATTCTATCCTACAATCACCACCTAAACCCACCGCAAACAACCACAACTAACCATCTAAATTGCTACTACTTTATTTTTCCTATTTTGGTCGAGTAAAACAACAACCCAAAACCGCCACTCCCACCATCGAAACCCATTTTTTTTATTGTTGTTTCCTCCTGCAAAACCAATCATTATATCACGTCCATCTCCCTCTATCCATCTCTCTCTCTCTTATTTTTTTTTCTTTGTAAACCACTATCAAAACCGCCACCAACTCGTCATCTTATTTTCTGGTTACACCCCAATCACCACTCGAAACCATTGCTATATATTTCCTGTTCAGGTTCGAAAGATTCATCATCAAACACCATGAACCTACAACCGTTACCCTATTTTTCTGTCTAATATAAACTATTACTGCTACGCTCCTATTTTCCTTTCTTTTTCTTTGTTTCCTGTTCGTTTACAATTGAACTGCTACTGCGTAATACTTTTTCTGTTTAGCCGACAATATAGATAACCCCACTTGAATTCTAAAGAAAAAGGAACCGATTTTTACAAGATTTGATTAATTGGGTCATCTTGTTTCTATTTTTTTTTTCTTTAGGGCCGTATATTCTTGTATTGTTGGGTCAAATGTTTCGGTTGGGCTGCTATTGTTGGTTGGGTTGTGTCCTATTTATTGTTGGGCTGAAATGATAAAGAAGAAGAAAATGGAAAACGCGTGATATGTGTTAAATATATTTAGTATGTAAGTTAAACCAGAAAAATGGAAACAGAAGAGTGGTTGGACGTGTGTTGGTTAACCGAGAGGTCTCGGGTTCGAATCTGGTCTGAGACATTTTTTTTAGAAAAAGCTTGCAGGTAGTTACTCAAACTATATTATTATTATTATTGTTATTATTAATTATTGTTATTATTAGTTGTTATTATTATTAATACTAGTAATATGTTTATTAGAATAATTAAAAGTATTAATTATTATTAAGATGATTACTAAATATAACTATTATTATTATTAACATAAGTAGGATTATTATTGTTATTATTATCATTAGTTTGAAAATAATAAAATTTATTATTATTTTCCTTAAATATTAGTATTAGTATCATTTTTATAGTTATTAGTATTATTATTATCATTATTATCATTAGTAGTAAAATTGTATATTCATAGTTATTATTATTAGTATTACTACCAATAGATATTTTTATATAAAAATACATTACAAGAATATTAATATCACATATCACTATAATTTTATTATTAACAAGATAGTAACTAAGCTATATATAAAATATATCAATTGATATATACATATATATTTTTTTCGTATACAAACCCTAATATAATTATTATTATTAATATGTTATAATAAAAGATAAACCCTAGTTAAATAAAATATATAAATTAAATATACCTATATCTATATAACAAATAATTTAACAAGTATATTATAAAAAAAATATAATATACATATTTATTCGATTACGATTATGTGTGTTAATATATATATACAAATGATATAGGTTCGTGAATCCGAGGTCAACCCTGCATTGTTCAGTGCCGTCGTATGCATATTTTTACTACAAAATATCGTATTGTGAGTTCATTTGCTCCCTTTTACTCTTTACATTTTTGGGACTGAGAATACATGCACTATTTTTATAACTGCTTTATTAAATGCTTTTGAAATATATTTTGAACTGCGAATACATGAAATGCTTTTATAAATGTTTGACGAGATAGACACAAGCAAAACATTCCTCGAATGAATTATTATGCAGACAGAAGTTCTGCGAATTATTGTTGAATTATGTGGACATGATAATTGCCACCATTGAATTATGTGGACATGATAATTGCCACCATTGAATTATGTAGACATGATAATTGCCACCAATTGATATGAATGTTATGTATCGAGAGAATGATTTTATACACAGGTTATGTGTATGTTATTTTGTGCACGAGATATGTGTACGGTTACAAAAATTTATAAAAGATGATTTCGTACACGAGAAAGGTGTACTGTATTTAAAAGATATCGCATGTACATTACAGGTGGGTATAGGATTCGGGCCCATTTGTACCATGCAGCATTTAAATCTTGTGGTCTATCAAAATGATGAATTTTATTATTTTATGATAAACTTATGAACTCACCAACCTTTTAGTTGACACTTTAAAGCATGTTTATTCTCAGGTATGAAAGAAATCTTCCGCTGTGCATTTGCTCATATTACATGGAGTTGTTCATGGCATATAGAGGTCAGAACCTCGCAATGGGACCAACTGTTGAAGACTTCGTCCAGATGGATTAGGACGGGTCACTACAAGTTGCATGTTAAACATAGGGGTACTTATTAGATAAACGTTAAAGCTTAGTTACCAGGGTGCTCAATCTTATAGAATATTTTGATAAACGTTTCTGGATGAAATAACTGAAATCTTGTGATCCACCTTTATATACAGATTATGCGAAACACTAAAACTATGAACTCACCAACCTTTGTGTTGACTTGTTAGCATGTTTATTCTCAGGTTCTCTAGAAGTCTTCCGCTGTTTGTTTATATGTTAGACAAGCTATGTGCATGGAGTCTTATATGGCATATTTATCAAGGAAACGTTGCATTCACCAAATCATCACCATGTATCTTATTTTGACTGCATTGTTAACGGAATTACTATTGTAAACTATTATTTACGGTGATTGTCTATATGTAGAAATCATCAGATGTCGAAAACCTTTGATTTAAATATTCATTTATGGTGTGCCTTTTCAAAAGAATGCAATGTTTACAAAACGTATCATATATAGGTCAAATACCTCGTAATGAAATCGATGAATGACATGTTCATCCATATGGATTTGGAGCGATCGTCACAGTTGGTATCAGAACATTGGTCCTAGCGAACCAGGTCTTGCATGAATGTGTCTAACTGATAGTTGTTAAGATGCATTAGTAAGTCTGGACTTCGACCGTGTCTGCATGTTAAAAGTTTTGATTATCATTTCTTGTCGGAAATTACATGCTTATCATTCTTAAGTCTAGACATGTTTTCCTGCATTTATTGCATAAATAGTGTATAGACAAAAATTCATATCTTAGCGTATATGTTACTGTAAACTTTTCCTGACATCTTTCGAAAATTTCTCCGTAATTTACGGGATTTTGGTATTATATATAAATATGTAAATTATGTGTTGAAGAGTACCAATCTAAATTCTATAATCTATTTCTTCTCAAAAATCATCCCTCTAATTATACAAGATGGATCAAGTATCTAGTTCAAATTCCTTAAACTCCGACAGCTATTCCTATATGGATATTCACCTGAACTCCGAAGACAGTGTAACCGGAATGGATCAACCAATTAGCCATCATCTATTCTGGATGAATTGGGGATAGGTTCATAGCCTACTTAGTCATTGGAGACAAGAAGAAGGCGATCCCTTCCATCCACCACATTGCCCTCTTAGTGAAGAACCTGAAGCACTTACCGGTGAACCTGTTCGTAATACCATTTTCTCTCTCATCTCCAGAATATCTCGTCATGATCATATACTCTCTTAAATTCTGGATCTTATTCATCCGCTCGTCTGAACCGCCAATCATCCAGGTGTAGTAGAAGAAGTCAACGAGCTTCACGCTCGGGTAGTGGCTTTGGAGAATATGGTGCAAAGGTTACAAGCACCAGCAGAATCACCGACATCAACAGTACCAGCGACAACAACACCAACAGTACCATTACCACCACCAACAACATCTGCACCGCAAGCCTCAACATCACAATATGTACCTTGAACATCAACGTCATACGCATAGTAGTTACCAAGAAATACCAGCAACAATAACCGATGAAGTATTAACTCATTTCCCCTGAAGAAATTTTATGTATATTTAATATATATGAATTTTGAAATCAAAATAAATCTTTTCGTGCTAAGCTATTACGTGTGAATCTTAACTGGTAGGTACTACTCGGTTAGTTCATATTACTAATATGCAATGATGTACATCCTTCCTTAACAACTTAACCATTGTTAACTACAATCTCTGTTTCAAATTAATGAATTCCATTTCATAATAAACCAAGTGTATTATTCAATTACATAATTGATTTTACATTTTCATTTTCGATGTACTCGAAACTTTCCAGAAAACATCATATGTGCCTTGTAAGGTTCACAAAAATTCCACGAGCATCAACATCCTTCACCGAGGAATAAGAATAAATAATGAAGTATCGATTACATTAGCGAAATACTCAGCAAAGATTATGTAATCTTTAATATTTTAGAGATTAATCATTTCTAAGTCAAGCCGAAAATTAAATGAGCTTAATATGATATTAGCTCATTAAATCTGTGTTACATCTGAAGAAAATATACATACATATATTTTCATAAAGACGGTAATAAAAATTCTTTTGTACAAAGTATTAATTGTGAAATCTTTAACGGGTAGGTAATACCCGGGAAATATATAAGTTCGCAATTAATATGTTATACTATACATTCTTCAACTTTGATTCAAAAAAATTATTAACTATGCTCACAACGATATACAATCGTTCCCATACAAATTCAATTACATATTCTGATATTGATGGATCAGAATCTAAGTCAAGATTTAACGGGTGACATCATTCTTAGATCTCTACATCTTTCAAAGCTATACTTTGACTTCAAAAATGTGAAAGATCCTTTAGCATTGTTATTACTGAAAATAATATTGCAATCCCTTTTCAAAGTATCCAGTTTTACCACACTTTCAACCAGTCAACTTCGACTTTTCAAATTAACCTTATTATAACCTTGACATATACGTTCTTGTTACTGGGGAACCTTTCATGTTTCACCACATTAGCAGTAAATTTACCAACAACTTTATTAATCCTTGACCTTTCGAAAAATCCTTATACTCATTGAAACCCTATCATGTACTCATCCACATCTTGTAACAATAATTTCCATACCAACCACCGGGAATTAGCAATCAGTATTTTGAATCTCGCAGCATTTTCTACGACAACAGTTAAATATAGATAACATCTATCTTCTAGACTTACATACTTCGAATGTGAAGTTTCTGAAAAACATCCCAAACTATGAACTAGTTCTCTAAAATTGGAAAAATGCTGATGAAGCAGCAAAAACTGTAAACGACCTTAACAGTCAAAAGTTTGATGATAAAGAATAGTATGGTGGTAAAGCTGAGAAAAAGAGAAGGTTTGGAACTGAAAAACGGATTGAGTAAAGTATGAAAGAGGCTGTGGATAAATCACAAAGACTGAACCTGCCTTCAAAGAATCCAAATGATTCAGTGACTGCTGAAACCATTAGTAAGAACCTTACTTCTTATTCTAAACCTTCACGGACAGATTTTCCGCATCATCCTCTGATATTAGAAATTCTAAGATATCATCGTATCTTTCATTATAAATATCCTCGATATTTCTGAAGATATCTTCATACCTATTCTTATCGGAAATCATTCATCTCTTCGCACTATCTGTGTTACATCATAAAAGAAACTATTTTAGTTTCTAAAATTTGAAAAATTCGAAAAAATGGATGTTTTGAAGTAATGTTAGGAACTGAAGCATGAGTTAGTATATAATATAATGACACTTGATCAACGTGATTATATTACAGTAAGTCATGCTGAGTTTCTAATGGAACGTGATAAAGGTTCACAGATCATACCCTCATCATGAACCATGTTACATAACTCTTTCATTCTATTTAATCTCTAAACATATCAAGAAAATATTTTTCTTGATGATTCGGTCTTTTTCGAGGTATTCTGGTAATTTGACAAGTCAGATTGTGCCATTACCATTTCTTTCTTAGAACATTAATTATGTTCATTCTGAAATTCATACCTACGAATTCTGGACCATTATTCGCTTGACTTAAAGTCGGGAAGAGAAAACGAAAGCATGAAGCTCCGAAATATAATGGAAAATATAAAGCCCGAAAACAACCCCGAAATTACAAACCGTGTATATCAATGCGTATAGCAATATAAAGACACGGGAGAATGAAAAACAATATAACCCCAAGGTAATAGTAGAAGAAAATAACCTCCTCTGGTGGCAGATGAAAAAGAAGAATGAATGATATGATAGCCAAGAAAATATCAAGAATCAGAACTGGATGAAGCATTTTCACAAATCTTTTGTAAGTATGAAATAAGAAAGAAGATTATAGGAGTGGTGAAAATAAATGAAACGAAAGAGGTCAATTTATAGCAAAATATCAGACATAGCAATCGAGGTGAAATGTCCCGTTCTTACTGATTAAAAACGTTCCATATTAATTGATTTCTTTGCGAGGTTTTGACCTCTATATGAGACGTTTTTCAAATACTGCATTCATTTTTAAAACAAACCATAACCTTTATTTCATAAATAAAGGTTTAAAAAGTTTTACGTAGATTATCAAATAATGATAATCTAAAATATCCTGTTTACACACGACCATTACATAATGGTTTACAATACAAATATGTTACATCGAAATCAGTTTCTTGAATGCCGTTTTTACACAATATCGTATAAACATGGACTCCAAATCTTGTCCTTATTTTAGTATGCAACATCGGAAGCTCTTAATATTCACCTGAGAATAAACATGCTTTAAACGTCAACAAAAATGTTGGTGAGTTATAGGTTTAACCTATATATATCAAATCGTAACAATAGACCACAAGATTTCATATTTCAATACACATCCCATACATAGAGATAAAAATCATTCATATGGTGAACACCTGGTAACCAACATTAACAAGATGCATATATAAGAATATCCCCATCATTCCGGGACACCCTTCGGATATGATATAAATTTCGAAGTACTAAAGCATCCGGTACTTTGGATGGGGTTTGTTAGGCCCAATAGATCTATCTTTAGGATTCGCGTCAATTAGGGTGTCTGTTCCCTAATTCTTAGATTACCAGACTTAATAAAAAGGGGCATATTCGATTTCGATAATTCAACCATAGAATGTAGTTTCACGTACTTGTGTCTATTTTGTAAATCATTTATAAAACCTGCATGTATTCTCATCCCAAAAATATTAGATTTTAAAAGTGGGACTATAACTCACTTTCACAGATTTTTACTTCGTCGAGAAGTAAGACTTGGCCACTGTTGATTCACGAACCTATAACAATATATACATATATATTAAAGTATGTTCAAAATATATTTACAACACTTTTAATATATTTTGATGTTTTAAGTTTATTAAGTCAGCTGTCCTCGTTAGTAACCTACAACTAGTTGTCCACAGTTAGATGTACAGAAATAAATCAATAAATATTATCTTGAATCAATCCACGACCCAGTGTATACGTATCTCAGTATTGATCACAACTCAAACTATATATATTTTGGAATCAACCTCAACCCTGTATAGCTAACTCCAACATTCACATATAGAGTGTCTATGGTTGTTCCGAAATATATATAGATGTGTCGACATGATAGGTCGAAACATTGTATACGTGTCTATGGTATCTCAAGATTACATAATATACAATACAAGTTGATTAAGTTATGGTTGGAATAGATTTGTTACCAATTTTCACGTAGCTAAAATGAGAAAAATTATCCAATCTTGTTTTACCCATAACTTCTTCATTTTAAATCCGTTTTGAATGAATCAAATTGCTATGGTTTCATATTGAACTGTATTTTATGAATCTAAACAGAAAAAGTATAGGTTTATAGTCGGAAAAATAAGTTACAAGTCGTTTTTGTAAAGGTAGTCATTTCAGTCGAAAGAACGACGTCTAGATAACCATTTTAGAAAACATACTTCCACTTTGAGTTTAACCATAATTTTTGGATATAGTTTCATGTTCATAATAAAAATCATTTTCTCAGAATAACAACTTTTAAATCAAAGTTTATCATAGTTTTTAATTAACTAACCCAAAACAGCCCGCGGTGTTACTACGACGGCGTAAATCCGGTTTTACGGTGTTTTTCGTGTTTCCAGGTTTTAAATCATTAAGTTAGCATATCATATAGATATAGAACATGTGTTTAGTTAATTTTAAAAGTCAAGTTAGAAGGATTAACTTTTGTTTGCGAACAAGTTTAGAATTAACTAAACTATGTTCTAGTGATTACGAGTTTAAACCTTCGAATAAGATAGTTTTATATATATGAATCGAATGATGTTATGAACATCATTACTACCTCAAGTTTAGTAGGTAAACCTACTGGAAGTGACAAGAAATGATCTAGCTTCAAAGGATCTTGGATGGCTTGAAAGTTCTTGAAGTAGGATCATGACACAAAAACAAGTTCAAGTAAGATTTTTGCTCGAATTAAGATAGTTTATAGTTATAGAAATTGAATCAAAGTTTGAATATGAATATTACCTGGAATATGAAAGATAACCTACTGTATATAACAAAGGTTTCTTGATCTTAGATGATTACTTGGAATGGATTAGAAAGCTTGGAAGTAAATTAGTAAACTTGAAGGGATTTTTGAAGTATTCTTGAAGTGTTCTTCCTATGATGATTATAGCTTGATTCTTGAAGTGATTTTTGATGAAGATGATGATTAACTACTGGAAAAATACGTTCATAATAGTGTGGGTGTGTTGAGAGAGAATTAGAAAGAGATTTGGAAGTGAAATGGAGTGAATGATGAGTGTTAATTGGTGAGTGGTGAGTGGGGTTAAAAGGAGTTCTAGTTAGTTGACTAGCTCATGGTAGAAGTTAAAATTGATTAGTCATACATGACATAATCAAGAGTGGAATCCCATGCTAGTTCCTATTGGTATATACCCATAGTAAGTACGTTTTGAAGCTGTGTATAATACGGGTAAGAATACGACTAGAATTCTTGATGAAAGAAAAGAATGGGAAAGTAACTGTAACCATTTTCGTTAAGTATGAGTGTTTTGATATATGTCTTGAAGTCTTCCAAAAGTATTTTAATACATCTAAATACACTACATGTATATACATTTTAACGGAGTCGTTAAGTCATCGTTAGTCGTTACATGTAAGTGTTGTTTTGAAACCTTTAAGTTAACGATCTCAATTAATATTGTTAACCCATTGTTTATTATATCTAATGAGATGTTAAATTATTATATTATCATGATATTATGATATATTAATATATCTTAATATGATATATATACATTTAAATGTCGTTACAACGATAATCGTTACATATATGTCTCGTTTCGAAATCCTTAAGTTAGTAGTCTTGTTTATATGTATATAACTCATTGTTAATATACTTATGGAGATACTTACTTATCATAATCTCATGTTAACCATATGTATATCCATATATATATCATCATGTCGTTTTTACAAGTTTTAACGTTCGTGAATCGCCGGTCAACTTGGGTGGTCAATTGTCTATATGAAACATATTTCAATTAATCAAGTCTTAACAAGTTTGATTGCTTAACATGTTGGAAACATTTAATCATGTAAATATCAATCTCAATTAATATATATAAACATGGAAAAGTTCGGGTCACTACAGTACCTACCCGTTAAATAAATTTCGTCCCGAAATTTTAAGCTGTTGAAGGTGTTGACGAATCTTCTGGAAATAGATGCGGGTATTTCTTCTTCATTTGATCTTCACGCTCCCAGGTGAACTCGGGTCCTCTACGAGCATTCCATCGAACCTTAACAATTGGTATCTTGTTTTGCTTAAGTCTTTTAACCTCACGATCCATTATTTCGACGGGTTCTTCGATGAATTGGAGTTTTTCATTGATTTGGATTTCATCTAACGGAATAGTGAGATCTTCTTTAGCAAAACATTTCTTCAAATTCGAGACGTGGAAAGTGTTATGTACAGCCGCGAGTTGTTGAGGTAACTCAAGTCGGTAAGCTACTGGTCCGACACGATCAATAATCTTGAATGGTCCAATATACCTTGGATTTAATTTCCCTCGTTTACCAAATCGAACAACGCCTTCCCAAGGTGCAACTTTAAGCATGACCATCTCTCCAATTTCAAATTCTATATCTTTTCTTTTAATGTCAGCGTAGCTCTTTTGTCGACTTTGGGCGGTTTTCAACCGTTGTTGAATTTGGATGATCTTCTCGGTAGTTTCTTGTATAATCTCTGGACCCGTAATCTGTCTATCCCCCACTTCACTCCAACAAATCGGAGACCTACACTTTCTACCATAAAGTGCTTCAAACGGCGCCATCTCAATGCTTGAATGGTAGCTGTTGTTGTAGGAAAATTCTGCTAACGGTAGATGTCGATCCCAACTGTTTCCGAAATCAATAACACATGCTCGTAGCATGTCTTCAAGCGTTTGTATCATCCTTTCGCTCTGCCCATCAGTTTATGGATGATAGGCAGTACTCATGTCTAGACGAGTTCCTAATGCTTGCTGTAATGTCTGCCAGAATCTTGAAATAAATCTGCCATCCCTATCAGAGATAATAGAGATTGGTATTCCATGTCTGGAGACGACTTCCTTCAAATACAGTCGTGATAACTTCTCCATCTTGTCATCTTCTCTTATTGGCAGAAAGTGTGCTGATTTGGTGAGACGATCAACTATTACCCAAATAGTATCAAAACCACTTGCAGTCCTTGGCAATTTAGTGATGAAATCCATGGTAATGTTTTCCCATTTCCATTCTGGGATTTCGGGTTGTTGAAGTAGACCTGATGGTTTCTGATGCTCAGCTTTGACCTTAGAACACGTCAAACATTCTCCTACATATTTAGCAACATCAGCTTTCATACCCGGCCACCAAAAATGTTTCTTGAGATCCTTGTACATCTTCCCCGTTCCAGGATGTATTGAGTATCTGGTTTTATGAGCTTCTCTAAGTACCATTTCTCTCATATCTCCAAATTTTGGTACCCAAATCCTTTCAGCCCTATACCGGGTTCCGTCTTCCCGAATATTAAGATGCTTCTCCGATCCTTTGGGTATTTCATCCTTTAAATTTCCTTCTTTTAAAACTCCTTGTTGCGCCTCCTTTATTTGAGTAGTAAGGTTGTTATGAATCATTATATTCATAGATTTTACTCGAATGGGTTCTCTGTCCTTCCTGCTCAAGGCATCGGCTACCACATTTGCCTTTCCCGGGTGGTAACGAATCTCAAAGTCGTAATCATTCAATAATTCAATCCACCTACGCTGCCTCATATTCAGTTGTTTCTGATTAAATATGTGTTGAAGACTTTTGTGGTCAGTATATATAATACTTTTAACCCCATATAAGTAGTGCCTCCAAGTCTTTAATGCAAAAACAACCGCGCCTAATTCCAAATCATGCGTCGTATAATTTTGTTCGTGAATCTTCAATTGTCTAGACGCATAAGCAATCACCTTCGTTCGTTGCATTAATACACAATCGAGACCTTGCTTTGAAGCGTCACAATAAATCACAAAATCATCATTCCCTTCAGGCAATGACAATATAGGTGCCGTAGTTAGCTTTTTCTTCAATAATTGAAATGCTTTCTCTTGTTCATCATTCCATTCAAATTTCTTCCCTTTATGCGTTAATGCAGTCAAGGGTTTTGCTATTCTGGAAAAGTCTTGGATGAACCGTCTGTAGTAACCAGCTAGTCCTAAAAACTGGCTTATGTGTTTCGGAGTTTTCGGGGTTTCCCACTTTTCAACAGTTTCTATCTTTGCCGGATCCACCTTAATACCTTCTTTGTTCACTATGTGACCGAGGAAATGAACTTCTTCCAACCAAAATGCACACTTTGAAAACTTAGCGTACAATTCTTCCTTCCTCAATACTTCTAACACCTTTCTCAAATGTTCACCGTGTTCTTGGTCATTCTTTGAGTAAATAAGTATGTCATCAATGAAAACAATGACAAACTTGTCAAGGTATGGTCCACACACTCGATTCATAAGGTCCATGAACACAGCTGGTGCATTAGTTAAACCAAACGGCATGACCATAAACTCGTAATGACCGTAACGTGTTCTAAAAGCAGTCTTTGGAATATCATCTTCTTTCACCCGCATTTGATGATACCCGGAACGTAAGTCAATCTTTGAATAAACAGACGAGCCTTGTAGTTGATCAAATAAGTCGTCGATTCTCGGTAGTGGGTAGCGGTTCTTGATGGTAAGTTTGTTCAACTCTCGGTAGTCGATACACAACCTGAATGTACCATCTTTCTTCTTGACAAACAAAACAGGAGCTCCCCACGGTGATGTGCTTGGTCGAATGAAACCATGCTCTAAAAGTTCTTGTAATTGGCTTTGCAATTCTTTCATCTCGCTGGGTGCGAGTCTGTAAGGAGCACGAGCTATTGGTGCAGCTCCTGGTACAAGATCTATTTGAAATTCAACGGATCGATGTGGGGGTAATCCCGGTAATTCTTTCGGAAATACATCGGGAAATTCTTTTGCGACGGGAACATCATTGATGCTCTTTTCTTCAGTTTGTACTTTCTCGACGTGTGCTAGAATAGCATAGCAACCTTTTCTTATTAGTTTTTGTGCCTTCAAATTACTAATAAGATGTAGCTTCGTGTTGCCCTTTTCTCCGTACACCATTAAGGGTTTTCCTTTTTCTCGTATAATGCGAATTGCATTTTTGTAACAAACGATCTCTGTTTTCACTTCTTTCAACCAGTCCATACCGATTATCACATCAAAACTCCCTAACTCTACTGGTATCAGATCAATCTTAAATGTTTCGCTAACCAGTTTAATTTCTCAATTCCGACATATATTATCTGCTGAAATTAATTTACCATTTGCTAATTCGAGTAAAAATTTACTATCCAAAGGCGTCAATGGACAACTTAATTTAGCACAAAAATCTCTACTCATATAGCTTCTATCCGCACCCGAATCAAATAAAACGTAAGCAGATTTATTGTCAATAAGAAACGTACCCGTAACAAGCTCCGGGTCTTCCTGTGCCTCTGCCGCATTAATATTGAAAACTCTTCCGCGGCCTTGTCCATTCGTGTTCTCCTGGTTTGGGCAATTTCTAATAATGTGGCCCGGTTTTCCACATTTATAACAAACTACATTGGCATAACTTGCTCCGACACTACTTGCTCCGCCATTACTCGTTCCGACACCATTTGTTCCTTTCGTTCTATTAACCCCTGGTCCGTAGACCTCACACTTCGCCGCGCTATGACCATTTCTTTTACACTTGTTGCAAAATTTGGTGCAGAACCCCGAGTGATACTTTTCACACCTTTGGCATAGCTGCTTCTGATTGTTGTTGTTGTTGCGGTTATTATTGTTGTTGGGATGATTGTTGTAGTTGCTGTTGTTGTTGTTGTTGTTATTGGGCCGTTTGTTGTAGTTGCGATTGATGTTGCGATTGTTGGGATAATTGTTGCGATTATTGTTGTAATTGCTGTTGTTGTTGTATTGGTGATTCTTATCACCGTTTTCCTCCCACTTTCTTTTGACTTGTTTCACATTGGCCTCTTCAGCAGTCTGTTCTTTAATTCTTTCTTCAATCTGGTTCACTAGTTTGTGAGCCATTCTACATGCCTGTTGTATGGAGGCGGGCTCGTGTGAACTTATATCTTCTTGGATTCTTTCCGGTAATCCTTTCACAAATGCGTCGATCTTCTCTTCCTCATCTTCGAATGCTCCCGGACACAATAGGCACAATTCTGTGAATCGTCTTTCGTACGTGGTAATATCAAATCCTTGGGTTTGTAACCCTCTAAGTTCTGTCTTGAGCTTATTGACCTCGGTTCTGGGACGGTACTTCTCGTTCATCAAGTGCTTGAATGCTGACCACGGTAGTGCGTACGCATCGTCTTGTCCCACTTGCTCTAGATAGGTATTCCACCATGTTAACGCAGAACCTGTGAAGGTATGCGTAGCGTACTTTACTTTGTCCTCTTCAGTACACTTACTTATGGCAAACACCGATTCGACCTTCTCGGTCCACCGTTTCAATCCGATCGGTCCTTCGGTTCCATCAAATTCCAAAGGTTTGCAGGCAGTGAATTCTTTGTAGGTGCATCCTACACGATTTCCTGTACTGCTAGATCCAAGGTTATTGTTGGTATGTAGCGCAGCCTGTACTGCGGCTATGTTTGAAGCTAGAAAAGTACGGAATTCCTCTTCATTCATATTCACGGTGTGTCGAGTAGTCGGTGCCATTTCCTTCAAAATAGTCAAATGGAACAAGTTAATCATACAGAATATTAAGAGTAGTTAATAGTATTTCGTAGCATAATATGAACTCATTTATAAAAGCTTTTTCTTCATATTAGCATTTTATAAGTTTAAATTCGGGTAGTACCTACCCGTTAAGTTCATACTTAGTAGCTAATATACAATTCAACTACTACAATTCTATATGAAAAACTGATTATAATTATATTTCGCGTTCAAGCTTTTATACAATATTTTACAAACTTACAATACCACTTATTTTACATAAAGCATGAAATATAGCAGACAATAACTTTGATACAAGATAATTCTAGCTAGTACACAAGTTGTTCAGCAAAGGCAATAAAGACACGTAATTCATACGTCCAGAAACAAGTCATGCATTCTGGTTTTACTAGGACTACTTCCCATCCTTGGTCTTGTGGAACATAACCGTTATGGCCGTTGATAAGACAGCGTGTTGTAACTTCGTCAAAGGGACGAGGGTTACGTAATGTCCAACAGTCCCGTAACAATCTAAAAACCTCATTTCTTACCCCAATTACCGACTCCGTCACTTGTGGAAACGTTTTGTTTAATAGTTGTAGCCCGATGTTCTTGTTCTCACTTTGGTGAGAAGCGAACATTACTAATCCGTAAGCATAACATGCTTCTTTATGTTGCATGTTAGCCGCTTTTTCTAAATCACGAAGTCCAATATTCGGATATATTGAGTCAAAATAATTTCTTAACCCATTGCGTAAAATAGCATTTGGGTTCCCCGCAATATATGCGTCAAAGTAAACACATCGTAACTTATGGATTTCCCAATGTGATATCCCCCATATTTCGAACGAAAGCCTTTTATAAACCAAGGTATTCTTGGAACGTTCTTCGAATGTCTTACAAACTGATCTCGCCTTAAATAGTTGTGCCGAAGAATTCTGACCAACTCTAGACAAGATTTCATCAATCATGTCTCCGGGTAGGTCTCTTAAAATATTGGGTTGTCTATCCATTTTGTGTTTTTATACTGTAAAATAGACAAGAGTTAGATTCATAAAAAAAAATACTTATTAATACAAGCAATTTTTACATATATCATAAAGCATAAGCACACTATATTACATATATTACACCACACGAATACAACTATCTTATTCCGACTCGCTTGTTTCTTCTTCTTTGGTTTTGGATCGTTTTCCCAAGTTTCTAGGGATATATGATGTTCCCCTAATACGAGCCGTTATTTTCCACATTGGTTTAGAAAAACCTGGTGGTTTAGAGGTTCCCGGGTCATTGTTACAACTTAAGGACTTCGGGGGTTGACGATACATATAAAGTTCATCGGAGTTGGAATTAGATTTCTCTATTTTTATGCCATTTCCCTTATTATTTTCTTTTGCCTTTTTAAATTCAGTTGGGGTAATTTCTATAACATCATCGGAATTCTCGTCGGAATCCGATTCATCGGAGAATTGGTAATCCTCCCAATATTTTGCTTCCTTAGCGGAAACACCATTGACCATAATTAACCTTGGTCGGTTGGTTGAGGATTTTCTTTTACTTAACCGTTTTATTATTTCCCCCACCGGTTCTATTTCTTCATCCGGTTCCGATTCTTCTTCCGGTTCCGATTCTTCTTCTGGTTCCGACTCTTCTTCCGGTTCCTCTTCGGGAACTTGTGAATCAGTCCACGAATCATTCCAATTTACATTTGACTCTTCATTATTATTAGGTGAGTCAATGGGACTTGTTCTAGAGGTAGACATCTATCACATAATATCAAACGCGTTAAGAGATTAATATATCACATAATATTCACATGTTAAAAATATATAGTTTCCAACAAAATTTGTTAAGCAATCATTTTTCAAGTAAACACGGTCGAAGTCCAGACTCACTAATGCATCCTAACAAACTAGATAAGACACACTAATGCAAAATTCTGGTTCTCTAAGACCAACGCTCTGATACCAACTGAAATGTCCCGTTCTTATTGATTAAAAACGTTCCATATTAATTGATTTCGTTGCGAGGTTTTGACCTCTATATGAGACGTTTTTCAAATACTGCATTCATTTTTAAAACAAACCATAACCTTTATTTCATAAATAAAGGTTTAAAAAGTTTTACGTAGATTATCAAATAATGATAATCTAAAATATCCTGTTTACACACGACCATTACATAATGGTTTACAATACAAATATGTTACATCGAAATCAGTTTCTTGAATGCAGTTTTTACACAATATCGTATAAACATGGACTCCAAATCTTGTCCTTATTTTAGTATGCAACAGCGGAAGCTCTTAATATTCACCTGAGAATAAACATGCTTTAAACGTCAACAAAAATGTTGGTGAGTTATAGGTTTAACCTATATATATCAAATCGTAACAATAGACCACAAGATTTCATATTTCAATACACATCTCATACATAGAGATAAAAATCATTCATATGGTGAACACCTGGTAACCAACATTAACAAGATGCATATATAAGAATATCCCCATCATTCCGGGACACCCTTCGGATATGATATAAATTTCGAAGTACTAAAGCATCCGGTACTTTGGATGGGGTTTGTTAGGCCCAATAGATCTATCTTTAGGATTCGCGTCAATTAGGGTGTCTGTTCCCTAATTCTTAGATTACCAGACTTAATAAAAAGGGGCATATTCGATTTCGATAATTCAACCATAGAATGTAGTTTCACGTACTTGTGTCTATTTTGTAAATCATTTATAAAACCTGCATGTATTCTCATCCCAAAAATATTAGATTTTAAAAGTGGGACTATAACTCACTTTCACAGATTTTTTACTTCGTCGAGAAGTAAGACTTGGCCACTGTTGATTCACGAACCTATAACAATATATACATATATATTAAAGTATGTTCAAAATATATTTACAACACTTTTAATATATTTTGATGTTTTAAGTTTATTAAGTCAGCTGTCCTCGTTAGTAACCTACAACTAGTTGTCCACAGTTAGATGTACAGAAATAAATCAATAAATATTATCTTGAATCAATCCACGACCCAGTGTATACGTATCTCAGTATTGATCACAACTCAAACTATATATATTTTGGAATCAACCTCAACCCTGTATAGCTAACTCCAACATTCACATATAGAGTGTCTATGATTGTTCCGAAATATATATAGATGTGTCGACATGATAGGTCGAAACATTGTATACGTGTCTATGGTATCTCAAGATTACATAATATACAATACAAGTTGATTAAGTTATGGTTGGAATAGATTTGTTACCAATTTTCACGTAGCTAAAATGAGAAAAATTATCCAATCTTGTTTTACCCATAACTTCTTCATTTTAAATCCGTTTTGAATGAATCAAATTGCTATGGTTTCATATTGAACTGTATTTTATGAATCTAAACAGAAAAAGTATAGGTTTATAGTCGGAAAAATAAGTTACAAGTCGTTTTTGTAAAGGTAGTCATTTCAGTCGAAAGAACGACGTCTAGATAACCATTTTAGAAAACATACTTCCACTTTGAGTTTAACCATAATTTTTGGATATAGTTTCATGTTCATAATAAAAATAATTTTCTCAGAATAACAACTTTTAAATCAAAGTTTATCATAGTTTTTAATTAACTAACCCAAAACAGCCCGCGGTGTTACTACGACGGCGTAAATCCGGTTTTACGGTGTTTTTCGTGTTTCCAGGTTTTAAATCATTAAGTTAGCATATCATATAGATATAGAACATGTGTTTAGTTAATTTTAAAAGTCAAGTTAGAAGGATTAACTTTTGTTTGCGAACAAGTTTAGAATTAACTAAACTATGTTCTAGTGATTACGAGTTTAAACCTTCGAATAAGATAGTTTTATATATATGAATCGAATGATGTTATGAACATCATTACTACCTCAAGTTTAGTAGGTAAACCTACTGGAAGTGACAAGAAATGATCTAGCTTCAAAGGATCTTGGATGGCTTGAAAGTTCTTGAAGTAGGATCATGACACAAAAACAAGTTCAAGTAAGATTTTTGCTCGAATTAAGATAGTTTATAGTTATAGAAATTGAATCAAAGTTTGAATATGAATATTACCTGGAATAAGAAAGATAACCTACTGTATATAACAAAGGTTTCTTGATCTTAGATGATTACTTGGAATGGATTAGAAAGCTTGGAAGTAAATTAGTAAACTTAAAGGGATTTTTGAAGTATTCTTAAAGTGTTCTTCCTATGATGATTATAGCTTGATTCTTGAAGTGATTTTTGATGAAGATGATGATTAACTACTGGAAAAATACGTTCATAATAGTGTGGGTGTGTTGAGAGAGAATTAGAAAGAGATTTGGAAGTGAAATGGAGTGAATGATGAGTGTTAATTGGTGAGTGGTGAGTGGGGTTAAAAGGAGTTCTAGTTAGTTGACTAGCTCATGGTAGAAGTTAAAATTGATTAGTCATACATGACATAATCTAGAGTGGAATCCCATGCTAGTTCCTATTGGTATATACCCATAGTAAGTACGTTTTGAAGCTGTGTATAATACGGGTAAGAATACGACTAGAATTCTTGATGAAAGAAAAGAATGGGAAAGTAACTGTAACCATTTTCGTTAAGTATGAGTGTTTTGATATATGTCTTGAAGTCTTCCAAAAGTATTTTAATACATCTAAATACACTACATGTATATACATTTTAACGGAGTCGTTAAGTCATCGTTAGTCGTTACATGTAAGTGTTGTTTTGAAACCTTTAAGTTAACGATCTCAATTAATATTGTTAACCCATTGTTTATTATATCTAATGAGATGTTAAATTATTATATTATCATGATATTATGATATATTAATATATCTTAATATGATATATATACATTTAAATGTCGTTACAACGATAATCGTTACATATATGTCTCGTTTCGAAATCCTTAAGTTAGTAGTCTTGTTTATATGTATATAACTCATTGTTAATATACTTATGGAGATACTTACTTATCATAATCTCATGTTAACCATATGTATATCCATATATATATCATCATGTCGTTTTTACAAGTTTTAACGTTCGTGAATCGCCGGTCAACTTGGGTGGTCAATTGTCTATATGAAACATATTTCAATTAATCAAGTCTTAACAAGTTTGATTGCTTAACATGTTGGAAACATTTAATCATGTAAATATCAATCTCAATTAATATATATAAACATGGAAAAGTTCGGGTCACTACAGGAGGCAGATTACGCATTTAATCAAAGGAAATCCTAATTTCCTTAAATTTCGAAGAATCAAATCTTATTTAAATTATGAAGATTTTCTATTCCTTAAATTTCAGAAATCAATCGTTACTACGTCAAGAGTTAAAAACGCATCTCTATTCTCCATTTCACTCTATTACGATAACTTCCCCCATACGCTTCGAGTAATTGGATTGTTTTATCCATATTATTCAACGGTGATAAAAATTCTATTTATCAACTCATATTCGTCATGAAAACATTTTTATTGTTAGCCATGACGACCTCACTTAAATTTCAGGACGAAATTTCTTTAACGGGGAGGTACTGTGATGACCCAGAAATTTCTGACCAAATTTAAACTTAATCTTTAACGTTTCCGACACGATAAGCAAAGTCTATGAAGTTGAATCTCAAAATTTTGAACTATTCAAATACCCTTCGATTGTTCTCAATGATTCGCGAACAATTATATGTAAATAGATACATATATATACTATAACTTGAAAACGTAACAAAGTGTTATGAAAATGATACTGTGCATTAACCTTATTGGTTTGATTATCTGATTGATATTTAGATAAGTTAACTAAAACGTTTAAGATGAACCAGTAAAACACTAATTTGCTACAGTATTTTTGAATTGCTACAGTATCCGAAAAGCTACAGTGTTTTCAAAAATCACTATTTGCTGCAGTAAAAAAACTTTGCTACAGTAAAACACTATTTTAAAATGAAAATGTATATATGTATATGTATATACTACGAGACAATGATTTATAGAAGTAATGACCAAAACACTCGAAAATTTAAGATACACTTTGAGTGATATAATTTAGGGATAATTTAGGGCTATATTTTGACAAAGGTACGTGTCATGAAACGTAAAGTATTAGTTTTCTAAGCGTACGAAAATGCGTTCGAGAAACCGGAACCGGGACATAAGTCGAGTGACAACGTACGACTTATCGGAACAAAAATTACAAGTCCACTATGCACGTGAATTTAATTTAATATATAATTAATTATATAGATTAATTATATTATATTTATAAATAAATAATATGTCGACAAACAACGAGACAAAAATTTGTGAGCTGGATCCTCTAGCCATGCGATCGCATGGCCAAGGAGGCTAAACCCCATGCGATCGCATGGGGTACTGTTGCAGGCCACATCCTATAAAAGCATCGAATTTTGGTTCAGTGTTACACCATCATTACTCCGTATATTATTTATTTTATTTAATTTATTATTATTATTATTATTATTATTATTATTATTATTATTATTATTATTATTATTATTATTATTATTATTATTATTATTAAGATTAATATTATTATTAATCCTATTATTATTAGTAGTATTAGTACATAAAATACTACGACGAGGCCAAGAGCGGGTCACTTTTGAAATGGGTTTTCGAGCGGGATAGAGCTAAGGAAATTATGGGTTATTGCCAAGGAGGTTATGGGTAATGTTCGGGGGTATATTTGTGAGTCAAACCTAGTGTTTATCATCTTCGTTGCGTCTACGTACTTTCCTGAGATATGAAATCACAATATTGATACGTAAGCATTCATATCTTATCTTTTATATATTAATTGTGTATCCATGTCTAGTGCTCGAGTATATATGTTTAGGCATGCCAGTATGCTAAATTTCGTCGTTAAACAGTTTATAATGAATCACGAATTAAATACATATATTACTAGTAAAAGGTATATGACATACATGTTTTTGGAAAGTTGACGAAAAATCAATAACTTTTCATTTAGATATCGAATAAGTTCGATGAACGGATTAAAATATATGATCAACTGAATTATGATTGACGTTAATTGAAATTGCTTTTGAATTTGCAATTAAGATTTAAACAACTTGTTTACAAGATTGATAAAATGGATTTTTAAATATTACCAGCCGAGTAAATGAATCCTTATATAAGGTACGTCTCGTTTGTTGAACTATTGTCAAAATTGACTTTTTGAAACAACATTGGATAACTTTTGTATGTTGATATCGAGCATTAGGATTGTGATACACTATGACCTGACCTATCTTGATAGACATTTATTGACCAACATATGTTCTCTAGGTTGAGATCTACGATTATTTGATATTCCGAGTTTCGGTCACATTACGATGAACAACTTTATGTGCTGCTAAGGTGAGTTTCATTTGCTCCCTTTTTAATTGCTTTTGCAATCTATATTTTTGGGCTGAGAATACATGCACTTTATTTTAAACGCAATGGATACAAGTACATACTAAATTCTACACCGAGTTTGAACCGAAAATCCCTTAGCTTTGGTAACTAGTAACTGCCGGTTATAAGAACTGGTGGGCGCGAGTAGTTATATATGGATCCATAGAGCTTGACATCCCCGTCTGTTCCAGGTATAGAAACCCTAGCCTGAACTATAAAACAGACGTATGCTATTTGATTGTATCATACATGTTGGTTGCATGTTAAACACAGGGGTACTTATTAGATAAACGTTAAAGCTTAGTTACCAGGGTGCTCAATCTTATAGAATATTTTGATAAATGTTTCTGAATGAAACAACTGAAATCTTGTGATCCACCTTTATATACAGATTATGCGAAACACTAAAACTATGAACTCACCAACCTTTGTGTTGACACTTGTTAGCATGTTTATTCTCAGGTTCCCTAGAAGTCTTCCGCTGTTCGCTTATATGTTAGACAAGCTATGTGCATGGAGTCTTACATGGCATATTTATCAAGGAAACGTTGCATTCACCAAATCATCACCATGTATCTTATTTTGACTGCATCGTCAACGGAATTACTATTGTAAACTATTATTTACGGTGATTGTCTATATGTAGAAATCATCAGATGTCGAAAACCTTTGATTTAAATATTCATTTATGGTGTGCCTTTTCAAAAGAATGCAATGTTTACAAAACGTATCATATAGAGATCAAATACCTCGCAATGAAATCGATGAATGATGTGTTCGTCCATATGGATTTGGAGCGATCGTCACATATATATAAGGTATACATATATAATTCTTCACGAAGAATGAGTCAATACATCTTAACTCATTATTACTAATATTCCTTGGTATCTATGGGCGTATGATGTTGATATCTGAGGTACCGAGTGAGATGCGGATGTTGTTGTTAATGAAGCTGATGCTGTTGGTGGTGATGTTGATGGTACTGTTGGTACTGGTGGTGATGCTGGTTATGATGTTGGTGCTGCTGATGCTTATAGAATTCGCACCATATTCTCCAGAGCCACCACTCGAGCGCGAAGCTCATTGACTTCTTCTACTATTCCGGGATAATTGGCGATTGGAACAAGGGGGTGAATAAGATCTAGAATCTTCGATATTATATATTCGTGATGGGATACCCTGGAAAGAAGAGAGAAAATGGTGTTTCGGACTGGTTCGCCGGTAAGCGCTTCAAGTTCTTCACCAAGAGGTGAATTCGGTTGGTGGAAGGGATCACCTTCTTCTTGCCTCCATTGATTGAGTCGGCTACGAACCCATCCCAAATTCATCCAGAAAAGGTTATGGCTGATTGGTTCGTTTGTTCCGGTTACGCTGTTGTTGGAGCTCGAAGAGTTCGAGAAATCCATATTATGTGTTTGGGATAGGGTTTGATATGAAATGGGTGTTGAATGCTGAATGATATATTCATCTTCTTGAATACGTATATATAGCAAAAAGATTTCCGTAATTTACGGAGGGAATTTAGGAAAAGCGTTAGACAAAGTCTATTGGGATAGATATGATAAGATATGATTTGTCTATACTCCATTTATGTAAAAATGGTGGTATGACGTGTCGAGATTAAAATGATAAGTATGTAATCAGATAAACTTTCGATTAAAGACTTTCAATTCATGATGGCCTATTCAGGTCTAGGGGCTTGAGCTATAGGATCCTTTAAATCGGTAATCCAAACCCTTCCATTCTAGAGTTTCGTAGACGCCATCCGTCAAGAAAATTCAATGATCAAAAATAACGAGAAAGCAAAGATTTTGAAAATAATGAATATGAATAGTAGAGATTTCAAGAATCATTGATAACATTTCATGTAATACATATGTAATACACAAAACCATGATAGATGACAAGGAATGTCGAGAATTTCAGAAATCATGGTGTCGCATTTAAATATGGTGGCGGAATTTGATAGTACTTAGGAGAATGAGCATTGTTCTTAGATTGGCACGGCATTCTAAGATAAGTAAGGTTTCTAAAGTATAGTATAGCATTTAACAGTTAAAGGCAACAATTAAAGGCACTATGGTCAAGGATAGTTGTAGTCCTACATTGCTAAGGTACCTAATTGTATAAGGCACACATAAAATGCAATCCTGGTTCTCTACAACAACCTGCTCTGATACCAATATGTCACACTCCCAAATAGGGCCTGGGGTATTTGTGACTAATTATATCAAATCCCAGTTGTATAAAGGAGAACGAATCTATATGAGACGTTTTATTGAGTTTTGCAGCGGAAGATAAATAAATTACATTGTATTTAGAACATTAAATGTCTTTAATTAATATGATATGTAATGAAGACTCCAAGCATAGCAAGCAATCATCATTAAAGCAGCAGATATACAGCGGAAGCAATACTTAAGTACCTGAGAATAAACATGCTTAAAAAGGTCAACACGAGGTTGAGTGAGTTCATAGGTTTGTCATAAATAATGATTTCAGTAATAGTGTTAGACCACAAGATTTGTTTTCATAAGTAGATCACTCAGATCCAGTCAAGTTGATCTCCCACAGGATCAAAAAGTTATGCCAGTGCGTGATATTTAGACTAAACGTTGTTTGCCCCGTGACAAGTTGTTCTGTCCTTGCTGTTTAATTTCATTATCAAGTAATACAAAGACTTAGTCAAATGTATCGGGGACGTTACTCCCGATAGGCCTATCCCCAATAATTAAGAATGCCGCAGCAATTAAAAATATCACTGTAGGGACTTAGTCGGACATAGCCGGGTATAGCATAGTTTAATAGTTGGTACTGATATTTAGACTAGACTTTCAAGTTTGCCCCGTAACAAGTTATCGTTTATACTTGTCGGTTGGGGACTTGCTGGTCATAGCCCAACATATCACAGTTTAATAGTTGGTACTTGTGCCTAACGTATAAAACAGTTATAAAAGTTACGCATGTATTCTCAGCCCAAAAATATGGATAAAAAGGGAGCTATGAAAACTCACGATACTGTATGATAGTTTGTAGTATATATGTGTATGATGGTACTGAACAAGTGCAGAGTTGTCTTCGGATTCACGAACCTATATCAGTTATGTATATATTAAAACGTATAATAACAATTAACCAGTTTATATATTTGTTATTAATATACTTCTTATATTAATAATTTTTAATAAATTAGATATATTCATTAAATACTTAATATTTATACATATATCAAATATTATGTCATTTATTATACATATCATATATTGATGTTTAAAATATTATTTGATATATTAATATACATATATATGGTTCAATTTAATATATACATAGATTATTTGCAAATTAATTATAATAACATTTTACTAAAACAAAATAGTATATAATATTAATATAGATGAAAAATATATTTTTATATGATTTTTATTTGTTTAAAATAATATTTATCACACTAATCTAACGATAATGATAGTAATACTGATAATAATTCAACATGACTTAAATATATTTATTTTTTATTTTTTAGTAATTGAAGTACTTAATATTAATTTAACAAGGTAACTTATTAATGTTAATATATTAGAAAAATATTTTAGTTTTAGCAATAAAAATCATAAAATAATAATGTTAGTATTAAGATTAATAACTTTAATAATGATTCTAGTGGTGATAATGTTATTGACAATGATAATACTAATAATTATAATAATAATACTAGTAATACTAATAGTACTTTTAATACTAGTAATAATTATAATAACAATAATTATAATAACATTAGTAATAATAATAAAGATAATAATAATAATAATAATAATAATAATAATAATAATAATAATAATAATAATAATAATAATAATAATAATAATAATAATAATAATAATAATTTAGAAATGGAAAACTACCTTAAAAGGCCTTTCTTAAAAAAAATGCCCAAAGTCGGGCTCGAACCCGTGACCTCTCGCTCACCCGTAAACACCTCAAACCACTGATCCGTCTTTTGTTTTTCTGATTTTATACCCCGTATTAATTATATAATTTGTTTGTATCTGTCATCTTCTTCTTTACATTAGCAGGCCCGAACCAATCAATCAGAGATCACTTAATTATAAAAGAGATATGGTTTATTCATTTTAGAAGATGAAATTGACACAGAAACGATTTAAGAGATTGATTGTGCTACTTAAAATAGAAAAAAAAATTAAAACAGCTGCTTCTGCAGCTCGCTGTTTTGAAAAAAAAATATATTGATTTTGATTTTGGGATTGTTTTAAACAACAATTTCAACACGAATTATGTTTCAAATTATTCCTTGAAACTTTTCAAACCATCAATTTGACTGAAAACATCACCACGAACTCGAATTCGATCAAAGAACATCGTTTGACTTTTTATTTCAAGAACTTTGACTCAAAAATTTGAATTCGTTGGAAAGAATTGAAGCTTGGGATTTTGCAGATAGATTAAGTAGGAGATTCCTAACACAACTGCACTTCTAGTTTTTGAAATGGATTTCGTTTTCGTGATTTTGGAAAAATGAATAAGAACAGAGAAGAAAGAGCTGCAGTTTCTTTTTTTCTTATTTTTTTTTTACAACTTGCAGTATTTGATAATTGTTGATGAAACATTTGTATGATTTAACTTATATGCAAATTTGAGTGTGTGTTGACTAGATTACAGCATAGAAGAAAAATAAAAAAATAAAAAACAATCACGATGAAATAAAAAAAATAAAACAGATACCTAAAAAGATGGAAGCAGATTACGATTAATATATACAAATATAAAATTAAAAAGCTGAATGAATACCTAATTTAGGTATCTGTCGTGTTTTCCATTATTAAATATTACTAATTACTGATTAAAAGTTAATAATAATAATTGTGTTAATAATAATAATCCTAATAATTATATTAATAATAATAATAATAAATATAATTAATAATGAGAATAATATGATAATTAATAATAATATCAATAATAATGATAATAGGTATAACAATAATATTAGTAATAATAATACTAATAATGGTAATAATAATAATAATAATAATAATAATAATAATAATAATAATAATAATAATAATAATAATAATAATAATAATAATAATAATAATAATAATAATAGATTATGTTAATGATACTAATAATCATATAATAATAATAAATGATAAATGATAATAATAATAAATTTGATAATAATAGTATTAATAATAATAATAATAATGATATTTCATTATTTTAATATTAATGTTAATATTAATACTAATACTAATATATTAATAATATATTAGTAATTATATTAATGATAATGATAATTAATAATAATAATAATTATTATTATTATAATACTTGATAATAATAATGATGTATATACACACACAATTATATTTACATATCTTTTATAATCGGTTATTCGTGAATCGTCGGAAACAGTCGAAGTTTAATGAAATCATATAAAGTTTTTGTTTAAATCAACTCGGAAATTTCCGAGTTGTCACAAGGGTGATCCTTGTTACCATTATGGGACGCTTGTGGATCTCGAATGCCAAGACTTAGATTCTGGTCAAGAGATCCTGGGCCGCTCGGTAACAATAGATCATTCGAGTGACTTGCATGTTAGCAATGAAGTTTGGGCGAGATTGTACAACGTCTTTGTTGAGGATTATAACCTGAACATTCTTAAACTAGAAGCTTACTATAAGTGGAAGTTTTCCATAAATAGTAGGTTTCCAAAAATAGTAACTTTTGAGAAATAGGAACTTTTCTCGAAAAACGTCACTGTTAATATAGTTGCTATATTAATAAACAAACTTTATGTCTGTTAGACATTAACTAATCAAAGATTATATCTTTAGGTTAAGATCTCCGATCACTTACTCCGTTCATTCTTCTTTGCGTGGAATAACTTACTTGCTACTAAGGTGAACTTCATAGCCCCACTTTTTACTATTTCATAACTGTTTTACAACTTTGGGGTGAGACACATGCTTGCTTTTAAACTATTTTACGCTTAGACACAAGTACTCAACTGTTAACTATACTATCTTGCTTTGATTCATGATGAATCCCTACCGTAATATCGTTAATTGCTACGTATAAATGCAAACTTAATTATTGTGAGTAGGCCTATTGAGAGTAACGCCTCTAACCATTCGACCGTTGGTCTTTGGTTACATAATAATGATTCCACGACACTGACATTACAAGGTGTCATAGGGTAAATTGTTTAGTAGCGATATTACAAACTGCAGCAACACTTTTAGATTGATATATCTATATTGATCAACTTTAAACTAAATCTTGTGGTCTAAAACTTTGGATATTATTTATAAACCTGTGAATTTCACTCAACCTTTTTGGTTGACACTTTAAGCATGTTTTGTCTCAGGTGATGATTGAGCTAGCTGTTTGCAACTTTGTGATGATAGATTTGATGCTTGCATGGAGTCCACATCGCATATTATATTTTAGTTCATAAACATTTATTTTACATTTTAATAATAATGTAAACATTTGTTACTACTTCCACTGTTTTATTAACAAAGGTTTTATTTAAAAAGTCGCATATAGAGTCGTTCTCATTTATACAACTATGTTATGATATGATTAGTCACAACTACCCCTGGTCCATTTTGGGGGTGTGACACACCCGAGGAGTAGTGAACTCGCACAAGCCCTAGACGTGTGCAAAGCAGGCATATTTATGTGTGAAAGTCTTGTTTTGTCTGATATTTTATGTCTTTTTTTAAGCAAAACTGGAACAATAAATGTATTTTTTTTAACGGCGATTTATTTTGGCATCAGTAGATCATTTATTTCAACGACCTTCATCATTTGCACGTATAACACACATTCGGGCGGAAACCCGAACCCGATCGACGATACCCGGTAACACATCCATGCGGGCAGTGTTCCTGGGTAGAGGTCCGTGAACGAATCCGGTAATACCTCCCTATAGGGTCAATATTATACCACTATTATTGGTGTTCAATTGTTTTAAAGAAAATCATGTCATTCCTAAGGATCGAACCCATGACATTTCCCTATCCCATGACACGAAGTACATGGGGTGAACCGTTAGGCTATGCCCGCAAGTTCAGAACAATATATGTATTATAATCAAGTCGGCGATATAACAAAATTACTCGTTCAAATTCAAAGTTTTGTTTAGTAATGGTACTCGCCCAAAAAGTATGCGAACGACTCATTTATTGAGCATACATTATGAAGGCAAGGAGGGTCCTTTGAGTTAAGGACATTTAAATTTTTTAATAAACTAAACTGAAGTTTGTGTGAAAAAGTTATGGGCAAAATGACGAAGCATTTTTTTATTAAGTTATTTCACAAGAGTTCTCAGGTTCAAATCTCAACATCAACATATATTGATGTGTCATGGAAAAAGGTCAGAAGTCGTCATTGAATTATTCGATTAAACCGCTTACATATGAAGAAAATACCTCTCTTTTTCAGATAGCCTAAACATATTCATTTAAATTTTATTCATTATAAGGGCTAACAAATTTTATTTGTAATGTCTTTTGCTTACAGGCAACAATCTTTCTTGCAACAATCTTTCTTTGTTAATTAATAATGCCTAAAGTAGTTTTTTATGGCAAATGCTTGACCGACATACACTTTAGTTTTACTTGTGCAATACAAATACAATACATACAAGTTAACTATGAAAATACACCAAAACTTGCAAAATGATATGAATAGTAAAAGATATACACCTAATATAGAAAGGCAATTAAGTGAAAGGAAAGCAAATAAGCAATGTGTCAACTTTATAAACTTATTATAAGATGATATAAAGAGAAAATTGGACCATATTTCCTTTTGTTGGTGATAAGAAAAGAAATAAAGAAAAAATTCATTTATTTTATTCATGCATACGTGAATAGGTGTGTCATCAATTCATCAAATATACAAAGTCGAGTTTACACGGAATTTGATCAAATATTAGTTTGTTTATTAGTATTTATTGAAAAAAACCAAACAAATTTTAGTTTCTATACTTACTTCATTTCAAGATAGTTTAGTGATTGATGTCTTGATATACTTACAAAGAGTCTCATCATCATATTTTAAAGTAACTAGGCCATGTTTGGCTCACGGAATTCAATGAGATTCTGACGGAATTAGAATTGAATTTAGACACGACGCGTGTCTAAATTCAATTTTTAATTCCGCTAGAATCTCATTGAATTCCGTGAGCCAAACGGGGTCTAAAGGAAGTGCCGAAAACAATTACCGAATAACTCAACATATACATCTAAGTAAAACGACACATCTCCCCGTATAACTTAAAAAAATCTTATACGCTCGCAACAACTTCTATACTTTGAATTTCATGTTAGAAATAGGGTATGATTTGAATGTCCGAATTGATTCTTGAATCGTGTTTTCACTTTCTCGATAAAGTATTTCGACCCAATTGTTGTCTAGGTTTCACAAAATCTTTAAAGGGATAAGACAAGAACGCAATTAGTGTTTTTTGACAATGAAATCACTAATCAAATTGTCAGAGAAAATGTGCGTTTTTCTATTGTTGTTGAATGAATGGAGAATGTTAAATAACGGATAAGAAAACTGTTAAATTGGCAGTTAGGAAATGAAAGGGTGTAACTCTTTATCCAGGAGGGAAAATCTGTTATACGAAAAGTTATAACACTTGGCTTGATTCTGCCCCTTGGAACCCGCAAGGGGGTGCGGCCCCCTTGACCCCCGCAAATTACGCGACAGTTAGTAGCTAATTCTTACGGGCGTATACTACACACTCTCCGAACCCATTGTTAAGTATAATTAACTAACTCTTGCATTCAAGTAAATCCAAATTAATTAAAATGAATGTTAGATGACACTAAAATCACAAACATTTCACCTATAACCAAGTAAAATTAGATTCTTTTTAACCTCAAGGTGTTGGTGTATTGGTGATGACCTGACTTTCCATAATGCAGGTCAGGAGTTCGATCCCCATTAGCTGCAAAATATTTCCTTTGAGGTTACATGTCCAATTTATAGGCCTCGGTGGTTGCAGACGTCTTGCGTTCGAGCCTCACTCGAGGGGTTTTACCATCCGCGATGCCCGTATGGATTCGCTGTGTAAGTTTCCTAACTCCGAGTTAAAAAAAAAAAACTATATTCTTTTTACTTGGACAAACCAACTTTTCACCTGGGGAAACATTATGACGATATCGAGTCCACTTGAAGGTCACCAATTTTCTATATATACACATAGAACCCGTTACAAATTTCTCTACATTAAATCACAACTCCCAAAGGTGTTCATTTTGAATTCACAGACACCGAGAAATATGGAGACACCAAACGGAAGTGTCGAAACCACCATGCCATCAGTCGAGAAGATAACGAACACAACGGAAAATGGGGAGGAGACAACCGAGGAGAAGATCACGATGAAAATATGGATAGCTGTCGACGAGAGTGATGGTAGCTTCTACGCTCTCAAATGGGCTCTTCAACATCTTTTCCTTCAACATGATCCCACAATGGATGACCACGAGCCACCTTTCACGGTCACTGTGGTTCATGTCCAACCGCCTTTTCAACCGACTTATACCGCCACTCCTGTTGGCCCACGTAAGCAGTTGAGCTAGATATACATAACTTTAACTTTTAAAACTTCAAATTTTCTTGTTGTTTGAGTTCACAAGAATTATACAGTACTTAAAACTATGTTAAAAATAACATTGTATTTGCAACAGTTTTGTTTGCGACATCTGGGATGAGAGAATCGGTTGCTAAAGCAGAAGAAGAAAGTGGTGCTAAAATCCTGGCTCGTGCTCAAGAATTATGTGACCAGCATAAGGTTACTTGTGTTTCTGTCGCAACTCATTTATGATCATTAATGTCTACATGTTAAGGTCTATAGTTTTTCAAATATATGAACATATAAAAAAAAAAAAAGTGTGTTATATTTTTCAACAGATAAAAGCAGAGTATTTGGTGTTAAAGGGCAACCCGAAGGAGATACTGGTCGAAGCTGTAGAGCAGATGGATGTTGATCTTCTTGTTGTTGGCAGCAGAGGTCTTGGCCAGATAAAGAGGTAACCTAAAACATTTCCAAAAGTCTAATAACAATTAAAATTATGAATATGACTAAAACGTGTCATATTAATAATCGGTAAATGGTGTATATGCAGGGCTGTACTTGGAAGCATCAGCGATTATTGTGCACATCATGCGAAATGTCCAGTTCTCATCGTTCGTCCTCCAAAAGGATCACAAAAACTAAGTTCTGAATGATTGTTTTCATTGGGTCCTATAAGTATGTTTGGTGTTATTCGTGTTATGGTTATATGTTGTAAACCACATATAGTGTCGTGGTAGTAAATGTGTGCGCATTGAAATTATGTTGTCGGGGTATGTATGTTATGAACGAGTTAATGTTCGAGTCTTTGGATTATAATATATGTGAATGTGAATTATTCGTAGTGTGACATATCTTTGACTGTTTATGTTGTTTCCCACTTTAAGTGCATGAAAAGTACAGTTTTTAATATACAGCACTACTTAATCATAAACACGATAAGTTCTAATTGTTTCGTTGTTCAGAGATTACTGTATACAATCGTCTACACGAAAACTAAAGATATATAAGAAGGTACAGTTAGAAGATTCATTGGATATAGTGGCAGATACCCAAAGGTTAGCAGGTCCGGACCATTCTTGAGCTGCGGCATATAATTATCAAACCAGCCTGTACAAGTCATCCCTGCACATACCCAACAAAATTGTAGTACTAATTAATTAAAATAAGTTTAAAAACCCAAATTAATGTTTATGACTAGCATTAACGAAGCGTCAGATTCCCCTTTTAATGCCAAAATCTGAGTTGACAAGTGAGGTGGCACAAAACTTGACGCCCATGATGTGGCTGACAAGCCACAAAACTGAGACCATTTTTAACCAGGCGTCAGAGGGGTCCCGTCAGACGCGCTGGCGTCCGGTGACGCCCTCTGACGCCCCTAGTGGGGCGTTACCGCTGACGAAGGTGGGGCGTCAGTCACCGTTTTCACGCGACAGTTGGGTGGCGTCAGGGCGACGTGGCTTTCTCTGATTCGCTCATATTTTATGCCGTTACACAACGGCTATTTTTTTTTTTTTACTTTTTTTTTTTTTTTTTTTAAAACTCTATATATTATTAAAATAAATTGGTGGGACCTGTTTGACACTGGAGGGGCGTCAGGGTTATTTTGGTGTCAGATGGTGACACTGCCACGTCAGAGGCAGATTGCACTTTTTGGCCAAAAAGTGTACAACCTGCCTGTGACGTCACAGGCAAGGTTAAAAATGGTCTGATAGAAAAAAACGTACGCGTCAAGGGTTTTTCAACCAATCAGTATCCACCATTAGTTTTTATATATTAGTATTAATATTAATTTATTTATTTTATACCCAACTTTCAATCATATTTTACTACATCACCCAAATTCTTTTCACTCACTCAAATTTAATACTCACCACTATTAAGCTTCATTGCCACGTCAAAGTCAAAAACTTCAGTCACTTTTTCACCCAAATGAACACCTCAGCGGTTAAAAAGAGTCTAAGACATGACATTCATTATTCCTAGCCAGGCTTTAAACTAAACCTAAAGTGGCCAGTTTTTTATAGCTAAGCCCAGGACCGATTTTGTATTTTAAATTTTAAAATAGCTATTAAATTAGAATTAGATACTTACTTGTTGGGTCATGAGTATTTCAATAGCTACATTCAAATCACCATCTGCAGCTGCTATTGCAACCTCCACCTGTGTCTGAAACACACCCGAACCACTTTTTAAGATGCGGGGAAAAGGAACGAAGGAATATGTAATGTGGATCATTGTTTTACCTTATCGAAGCCCATTGCTACAAGCTTTTGAATCTCTTCTTCAGATGGAACCATTCCCTTCATTAAAAAAATCAAGCTGTAAAAATTTGTATAATAATATATCTACCCTTTCACATTCTGAGATCAAAAATGGGATATAAACCTGACTAAGTGGGGTGCCGATAGTTGTTGCTGCAGTGGTATCGAGCCCTGATTGCCTATACCACAAAAACACAACAAAGATGATTCAACAACTTTTAATATGATTAAACAAATTGGACGGTTTGCTCCTGTTAGGTGCCTTAGATCAGCATCCAACAAAAAACAAGTATAAAAACAGAATAGGCATGATTACTATTTTCCTTTTAATGCTATAGATAGCTAGATGGGTTGATTTGACCATTTGGGTTGGCAATATAAGTTGATTTGGATCATACAACCTCTTGAACCATCTTGTTAGTATAAACTGAATCATAATCGAGATAATATAGTATTTGTCTACATACATTAGTTATTTATTATTCATAGATAAGATCGTAGTAATGGACTAAAAAATATTCGCGCCTTTACGAGTCAACTCGACGAAACCCATTCAGTAAAAAAATGAATTACTTTCAAATTTCACCTATTGCCCTAACCACCCAATTTTTCACCTCTAACATAACCAAAAAGTGAATCACAACCACAAAAGAATTGAGTTACCTTCTATCGTTTCTCTGTTGTCCTGCAACTATTGCTTCCTGACTCGAAGGGTGGACGGGGCTGTTGCCACTTTCCAAGAGTCTAGCCTGTAGGCTCGAGTCAGAATTGTTAGCTGAAACCGTTTGGGTTTGAGTTGCACCAAGTGTTCTTCCTCGTCCCGGGAACCTGCTATTGTCTTCTGTTGACTGCAAATAACATCAGATATACTTGTATCAAACTTGTACTGGCACATTCATGGTTTATAATCGCCAAATTATACTTTACAATTTTACCAATAAATTGTACGGCCTGTTATGGTTATCAAGTATCCTAAAAAAAATATCTACACATAACGATCTAGAGATTCGAGATACAAATGATATACGAAAAAGTCAACACCCCTCAGCTGACTGACAGCATACCTGGGGAGGCACTTCTCTCCGTGGCATCCATGAAGACAAGTTTGTCCATATATTCCCAGAAAGCATTCCACTGAGAATTTTACTTACGTTATAGAGATGATATGGAAAATAGAAAGGAAAAAAAAAAAAAAAAACTATATTGTGAGATAAGGGACAATTACCTGGATGATGTATTACGAGTAGAATACGTAGGGATGTATCCAGAAGGATCACCACCAGTGCACATTATATATTTTGGTCTACGCACACAAGTTGACTGCAAAACGCACAAATTAGAACACGGATATCAGCATGGTAAAAGTATCAGAGATGTTGTATATGTGGATATGAAGTATTCAGATATACGGATTTGTTTACTTGCTCTATCTTAACTCAGAACTAATATTCTTCCTAATTTTAGTTATTTATTCATTAAGTGATGATAATTGAATGTAAACCATATCTGATATAAATTTTGATATGATTTCAATGTTTCAAATACATATAATTTCTTACCTGAATTAATTGATATTATAAATTATTTATTAATTATGTATTGCACAACCTCAATGTACCTTCCAAAATTGACAAAATAGAATACTTGTGCTATTGATTTGAAACTAAAAATGATCCCCAAGTGATACTTACAAGCCAAGGAGACGATTCTATGCCAGAGTAGAAAGAGCTCCCCGGTATCATAAAGTTGAATAAACCATAAGTATCTGAAATCAAAAAATGTGACATAATAACAAAAAAGAGACGGAATCAAACTCATGACTCTGAAGTTAAAAAATAAAAATCATACATGCAAATCCGGATAAAATCCCACATAAGTGTCCAAGCAATGATATGTTTGTCATAAGTAGTTGAAATGCCACCAGTAATATCCACGGATACCTGAAACATGTTGTGATCATGAAGTGTATAAAAAAATTCAAAAAGTGTAATCACAAAAAAATTATGCGATTATAAGTACAAATGCTTACAATTTAGCGGGCACATTAAAAAGTCCAAACACACTACACAAAGAAAAATAAAAAATATATCAGTAACAAAAATATCTATATCTATCTCCAGACAATATTAAAGAAACCAACCTTCTAGATTGGACTCCACTTAAGCCCGTCTCTATAACAATCATAGAAAACAGAACACCAGAGAATCCAATCGCACACTCGTCCATAAAATGGTAATATGAGTAGACCGGGTTGTACGCAGCTATTAATGTAATTAAAAGATGAAATATAGCACTGGTTGTAGCCAACAAAATAATCATATACAACAAACGGATCGAACCCATAACTCTTTCCAGCTCTGATCCTAACGGAACCAGAGCCAACATATTGAATACGAGATGAAGTATAGAACCATGAAAGAATATAGATGAGAAGACCCTGTAAACTGCACATGCATACAAACAAACCAAATTAACAAATAGACATATATTGAATGATGCACATATTATTGTGAATAGTAACTATGACAATTTAGAAACCGATACATACCTTGAAATTTTGAAATGACGGCTGAGGGCAAGAAACATACTTCTACAAATGAATCGTATCCAATCAAAAGGCAAACCAAGTAAATCGCGGCACAAACTGCAATGACCATCGAAGTAAGAAATGGTATGCCTTCCCACCATTGCTTAAATCTTGTAGGCAGCCCTGCCTGTTTAAACCATAACTTATTTAGTACCATGGTTAAAAAAGCACGCATAGGCACTAGGCGCCTTGTGTAATTAGCAAGTTTACTACAAGTAATTGGGTACTTCTTTTTACTAAGCTGTAACACGCTGTTTTCTTTTAGTCCTTTAGTCAATATTGATTATTCAATATCAAGCCAGATATGCTAATCTGTCCTAAGTGAACGTTCCTAAAACCACTAAACGGATCTAACACAAGTATCCAAAGTTTGAAACACTAAATTGAAGAGATGCTGGAATTATTATTTTATCAAAAGATATTACTAACTTACTATACTAAAGACTACATATTAGCTTAAATAATCGCTGTTTTTTATCGTACTTCGGTGTATAATATGGAGTGGCACTTATTTGCTTAATTGCTTTTGATGTGTGGTGAATAATGAATGACACTTTTACTTTTGACATTGTAAGTGAAGTATTTCTGATGTATGGTAAAATTTGTTATGAAGAAGCACTTTATAATCAATTTATGCATAAACGTCTTCATTATTCATATACCTATCTTTTTGATTATCCATCTCCACTTTATCTATAAACTTCCCCTTTATCAGGATATTATCGAATGCCGAAATCTCATATCAGTGATATTTTGATTACACAGAACAAGACGAATCTAAATTCTAAATCCTAGATTAAATTTTAAACATAAAGTACTGATATCTCATTGTAAGTCTACTCTCAAACTTCGTTAATCAAACTTTCCACGATAAATAAACACATTAACACCAACACTCCACAAAAACACATACTACACACCACAAAAAGACACACACACACACACACACACACACACTCTCACTGATATGAGATTTCGGCATTCGATAGACACATTAAAACCCTATAGACTCCCAGGCCTGCATAAACTGACAATAAACCCTAAAAAATCACTCCATTGAATCTTGTATATCCAACACAGATTAATGAATCTCAAGCTTAAAGTTTAATTAGCACATCAATTAGACTTAAATATACTAAAAACTAGAAGATAACATCCGATTTCTCTAAAAATTAACTAAGCATTTAATATTTGTGATACGGCCAATTCAAAAACCTTACTACAGGTTCCTAATTTTAAATTTTTTTATCAAATTAGGGATAAATCAGTTACTACCTACTATATATACTTTCATTTTTTGCTTTATACATGAATATGACTAAATATGGATCTGATCAACTGTATACACATACACAATTGGATCTGATCAACTGTATACTAAATATGACTAACTGAAGCAATAGTAAAGAAATGAGTACAAGGTGTTTGATGAATTACCTCAGTGACAATATTTGATCTCATTGTTTCAGGGACGAATTTGGTAGTTTGTTCTGAACGTTACAGTCACCGGTTGTTGCTATTTTTGTTCTCTGATCCCGGTGTGATGATAATTCAACCGAATGTTCGCAGAATCGCAGGTAAATGTGCTGGGCTTAGTTTGGGCTTGTTTTGGTCTTATTTAGGGCTTATTTTAGGCTTATTATGGGCTACGGCCTAGTTAACAAGCTGAATTATAGTGTCTGAGCAATAAGGATAGATATCTTAGACCAACAAAAGTGCTATAGTTGCTTTGGCCCAAATAGCATGATAATCTATCCCTTTTCACCCTGATTTTAACAAAAAAACCCGTATTCGATTTCGATAGTTTTGGATTGGGTTTGGTTCCGGTAAATGGGTTTAGGGTCGGGTATGGGAATAGTTTTTAACTTTTAAACGAGTCCGGATCCAGAGATGGTTTTAAACACAACCCCGATTATCCAGCCCGTATAATCGAAAAAAGATCTGAGTCCATATACCCGGCTCATAAACCGATAATCCGACCAGTAAAACCAATTACTCACCCCGTATACCCGACAAAAGACTCGAATACCCATGAGGAAACCCGTTTATCCGATAGATCGTAAGCAAATTGGGACTTGAATACCCGTGGGGAAACTCGGTTACCTGCTAGTTAGTAACTAAATGGGGATCCGATAGATTTGGGTCTTATGACAAGCTTTTTTAATTGGGTTTGGGTTTAGAATTACCTAAACTCGGCCCAAAACCGGCCCGATGTAATCCCTATTTCAGACATTATATTTATATCGTATATTCATATGTCATTCGATTTATCTGTTTGTGTCGTTACTGTTACACTTTTAGGCTCTTAATTTGATTCATCATGTTGTGAGTTGTGTGTAAATTAAATCTAATGTAGTGTTCACGCATGTAATCGTGAACCAAAGTATACTGGTATTCGTTTTAAGTGGCTCTCACTTAAAGTGACGATTAAAATAGACATTGTAGCTTGTTTCACCATTTATCTTGGCTTTAAATGGCTCCTTCTTAATGTTGCCGGTGTTAAGGACTTATAGCAAGAAAAGGTAAAGGTGTTCACCTCGAAAAAGTTGACGGGATTACTAATCGTCCGGTGAAAGAAACGGAATAGGCCCTTCCAAGAATGGTTAATCTGTCTTGCTTACATATGTTTTTAGGCTGTTTAGTTTAGTTTGGTGCAGTCTTTTTTGGCTTGTATTGACATTGGTTTGTGTATTTTAGCAGTTTGTTTCTTGGTTTGCTCGTTTAGTTATAGCGATTTTAGTTTCGGTTAGGTTCGGTTGAAGTTAGCGTCTATTTGTAACGTTTACTTGTTTCGAGCCTTTGCGAACCATCTTGTTTGTACCAGTTAGAGTATTTCATTATTCGATGAAGGTACTCCTTTTTTTAATAGTAATCGTCACTTGAATATTATTGAATTTATTCTATGACAACTCACGGTGTCGTCGTCATTGTGTATTAATATGTTTTACAAAGTGGTTAGTGTATTTTATTCGGCGATTATTATTTATTAACAAGTAAGCATAAGTATTTTTTTACTTATAAAAATTAAATTCTAAAGGTGTGTTTGATAAAACTGAATAGTTAAGTGCCGAATGGTTAAGCGCTAAAGGGTTAATAATCTGAATGATTCAAAGGTTATGAATGAGTTTGATTCTGAATAACTATAAACTGTTTGATAATCTTGAATGAACAATGTTAATATGTAAAATAACCCCATTAACATTTATATGAATAATGATTAAAATATACTTGTTTAGTAAGTGCTTTTAATATAATTTTAAAAAAATATTACATAAATAGTGCTTAATCGTTAAGAGATTCTGAATAGTTGAGTACCGGATATCTTAACGATTCAGTATCATTCAAATGTCGAAAACAAACAAATTGAATGTTAAACGTTAAAACTCTAAACAAACACACTAACTATAGATTAAAGTTAATGGCTGCTTGCGTCAAGGCGTCAACCATATTTATACCTCAAGCACAAAATAAAACAACTCGAATTTAGCAAACCCTAGAAAATGGAGGAAATGAGAGACCACAATACCGGCGCTGACGTCTGCGACGACGAAGCTCCCGCGCTAAGTGCTCACGCGCTAGAAGCTCTCAAAGAGTTTCTATCGGAGCAAAATCGTTCATCCACTGCAAGCAACAACGGGACAACGTCAGCAGAGGATGATAAAGAAGTGAAGTTAGTAACGGAAAATTGGAATCTCAGTCAGTTCTGGTACGACCGTGAAACTGCGGAGACGGTGGCACGTGAAGTTCACGCGTTATTTACTTCTATGGATTCTAAACCTTCTGTTGCTTGCATTGCGTGCCCTACCCTTTACGCCTATCTCAAGGTATATACACTCATGTACGGAGTAATAAATATAAATATACGTGTTTATATCATCTACAGAAATGAAATCATAATTTGCCTGTGCAATATTAAATTATGATAAGCGATTTGAGCAAATGTAATTTTTTTTTTTTGGGTAAGCGAGGACCAACGAGCACATTGACTATTTGACTCCCTTAGAAGGTATAGTCTCGGGTAATCAAGCCCCCGAGCGCGAGACCTATTACCTGTTGAACTGCGCATTATGGGCACCCTATAGTCACTCCCTTTTTCAAACAATTTGGCATAGCCCGTAGTAATTGAACCAACCGGTGTGCTTGCTTCATTCGGTAACTCGGTGGTCACTCAGGCAAGCGGTTAATGTAAAGGTTAATTTTGAAGCTAATATTTTGTAATTTGTGTGTTCATGTTCAATTTTCTTTCAGAAAATGCATCGTGATTTACCTGTGCAGCTTTTGGAATATGATAAGCGATTCGAGCAATACGGAAGTGAATTCACTTTCTATGACTATAATGAACCGCTAGAGCTACCGTCCTCTATGAAGCATTCTTTCCGTATTATTATTGCAGATCCTCCTTACCTGGTAATTGTTACTCGTACATTAGGCTAAGTGTTACAAATATTAGAACACTCTTAGTGAACACTAGTGTCGTATGTGTACTTCGTATGTGTACTAGAGTACCACATTTTATGTCAATATGCTCAAACTAGACATAACCTTGGTGACTAATTGTTGCAATCTATATAAAGAGCTTTGTTGTTCATACTTCGTCTTGTACTTTCGTAAAACCCAACGAAGTTAGTAACATGGAGAAAATGCTATAGAATTTTTGGAAAAATATAATTTAAGTTAAAGGTACACCCAAGAAAGTTAAGTGTAATACGATCAAAAGTGGGATGCTTCATGTCAAGAAGAATGACATATGGTCATGACTATGTAGCATATGATTTCTTATGTTGCATGTTTATGGCAGAGATGTAAAAGTCGGGGTCAATCTCGGATTAGTTGGGACTTAGGGCTACTCTTACTTGACTAGCCTTAATCTAATTTAAAGTTGGTCGATGGTGGACAACGTTGTTCATGGTTGGAATTATTCGATCAAAGTTGGGACAACTTTGGTGAACAACGTTAATTGATCTTTATAATAGCTTCTGTTCTGATATGACATTCGAGTTATGGACGGAAAAAGAAAGTTAAACATCAGGGTTACTATGAGAACACATTTAATCGAAGTTTCCCTCTTTATGTAAGCATCTTGCTTAAAAATGGAATCATCAAAAATTTAGTTCTAAATCAGATGCGTTGTAAACTTTTTCTATGCATTTTTTTTGTTTCATTGTTATCCCTTTATGCACTCAAGTGAGTTCAATTTTGCTGTTGGTACTTATGATGGGCAGAGCCAGGAGTGCTTGGAAAAAGTATCTGAAACTGTTGGTTTTCTTAAGCAGCCTGGAGAATCGTATTTGCTTTTACTCACAGGTCAGACCTTTTTTCTCTCTTAACTTGCTTCTCTCATCTTTGTTTTTTTTCTACCCCCTTGTGCGAAACAAATATTCTATATCGTGTCTCATAGAGGCGGCACTATGGGTTACAATGGGAACTGCTTTTTCCAGTTCAAAATCCGCAGTAACTTTATTTTTTTCACTCAATGTTCTTTAACTAATCGGTACACCAATAATATATAATTCTGAATAATGTACGGAGTATTTTATACAGTTTAGGCGACCTTAAACATGTTCAAAATGCTTCCTTTATCAGCTAATATTTTCTGTTTTATCCATTTGACCCGCATTAACTATTTAATAATAGATGTCACAGTAACCCGTCTTTAGTGGTTTTTTCTATATATACATTTAGTCTAATACTCCATGCCTTCATGCGTTCTTAACACCTGATTCATTGATATTCGTGTGTAAGATGGTTCAGTTTGACTGGGGCATTTTGGGCTTTTTAGATGCCGATCATCTCAGTAGATTGTCACTTTCAGCAACTGTAAACCTGATCAATCAAGAAGAATTTTCAATAATCCTGTTGTGTTATTTGTATACAATGTTATGCTGTATATGTAATGGATTTTATATATCTTCAGGTGCAGTGCAGCATGAGAGAGCTGCACAACTCTTAGGCTTGCGCCCATGTGGGTTTCGCCCACAGCACTCTAGCAAGCTTGGAAATGAATTCCGACTATTCACCAACTATGACCCTGGGTTGAGATTAGGGGGATGGGAGCAGGAGGAGCAGGAACAGTAACATCCCGGTTAAGTTTTGAGGAACATTTAGAAACATGTATTCAGTTGCTAGTCTTGTCAAATTTCGAGAAAGGTTCAGCTTTCTTGACCAATTGTTAGCCCGAGGCTAGCTTCAGTTTGTTTTTTATTTAGCCTGTGGTTTATATTGGTTCAACTATATCTCAGTGGTGTCTGTTTAGGTAGTATTGTAACTTGTATCTGATACAACACATTATAAATGTTTATGTTTGTTACCAATTATCACCAGATGTTGGAAACAGTGGTTGCCCAACTCTTTTGTTTAGGTCATAAGTTCGATACTTGTATCTTTTTCTATTGGACAGATAGACTAAAAGATCACTATGTCACCAATAATTAACTTCCTCCATTAAGGTTGTGTTTGGTTCACAAAATTTGTCACTAATTATTACCTTTTTCCATAACGTTTTGTTTGGTTCACAGAATTCGTTCGAATTTCAATTATTCCACTTTTTTTTTTTTTACGGCGAAAAATTAATATATTAATAAAACCTTCATCGGAACAATGAAGAATATAAAACGATACATTGGAAGAGGCTTGTAAGCCTAAAAGAAAAAACTGAAAATGAGAATGCATTGAAACACAAAGCCTGCCACTAACCGAGCTAAGAAACCCAAACGTTGCAAGAATCCCATCCACCTTGCTGGGCTTAGAAGCCCAAAAGGAATAGAAAACGGCTGTAAGACACTCAATCTAGACAGTGGGCTCAGAAGTCCAATACAGCAGCCCAATAAGCTGATAAACATCTAAATCTGAGGATACACGCTGCAGAATTGAATCAAAGTACCAATCTAAATTGGGGCACGAAACACCCAGAAACCAAATCAAACGGAAGAAGGAGCGATTCCCAAATTAGTAAAAAACATCAATTGAAGCACGATGAACTCCAATCGACAAAGAAACATCGACGATTGAGAAGGCAGAAACGGGAAGCACGAGGATGAACAAGTCCCAATCAAAGAAAGGGAGAAGATGGAATAGAATGGCAGAGGCGAAGGGAAAGAGGAAAATAAGGAAGCGGCAAACGACAAAGGAGAGGAGGCTGAGATGTAAAGGAAAAAAGCCGAAGAACAAACCTGTAAGATTAATGTTGAAATAAGAATGAAAATCAAATGAAAGAAATTGACAGGAATTAACCACGTGATTTAAGTTTGTTAACAGGCGTATCGTCATCCGTCATACTATCCATTAGCACGCCAAAATTGTGCAATTCCTCCTTATATGTTAACTTTTTAGAACCGAATTGATGACCGATTGTGTTGGATTTTTTGGCTTTTACAGAAGTACCTACAACATGGTTGATTTCGCTGGAAGTGTCGAAAAAGCCAGAGAGATTAGGAACCTCATCCGTCCAACAATTGGTATTAACTTTAGACGTCTTTTTATTTCCATCTTTTTTGTGATGAACAAAAGGTTGTAAAGGCTCTTCCACCGGTAGACATCTATCTTTGATTTCTTGACACGTTTTCTTACATGAAGTACCCAAACATTGATCTTTAAGATGTGGTGTTGTAACAGGAACCTGATGATAGAAAGCATAATGAGAAGAATTGGAAGAGACTTTTGGTGAATTGTTAGTAAGGGTAGGATAGTCATTAGATTTGAAATTGAAATGAGTCTTTTGTTTATTGGGTGAGAGGGTGGAGGCAGGGAAACCTTGATTAGTCAATGGTGAGGGTTGTTTGTTAATAGGTTTTGGGGACAAACAGACTTTTCTTTATCTCTTCTGCCACTTTTGCTTTTTCATTAGATAGGGCAAAGTTGACTTTTTCCAAGGAAAAGTGGATTACTTTGGGAACCACAGCAGACAAACCAGTTACTTTTGCTGGAGTTTTGAAATTCGGGTTGTCATCATCTGTAACGGCTAGATTGTTAGCAAGCTCCGGTTGAGTTTCCGGCACCGGTGGAGATTCCGGTACCTGATTTAAATCTGGTGAGATTGACATATGCTTTTTTTGGTTCTAATGTTCTTCATTTTGTTTAGACGATCGTATTAAAACTTCGTTGTATTCCTTTATCAAATCGTTGCACACCACTTTGATAGAATCCTTGGGTGTTGATTCTTCTAACCACAACTTGCAGAAGGAATTGTTTTCAACGTTTGCAGATACGTATTTGCCAATTGGACCAGGATCGTAAGCTTCGACGAGAGCGTACATCACGTCCGGGTGTTTGAGGTGATGGGTATTATGATCGATATGTATCACTCTTCCAACGTTCTTAACTGCTTCGATTATGCTATCAGGAGAACAACAATCAAAAGGTATGCCTCTAATTGCAACTTTTGTGATTCTTGTAAATTTGTTTTTTCGTTGGATCATTGGAATGACTTCCAAAAATTCCAATGCATTCAATGAGGGACCTAATGTCATTCTGTTAAAACTATCGAGGTCTTTACATTGAACAATGTAGGCATAAGACCCCCAAGATGATATATCTTCAATTATTCCACTAAGGTGTTTGTTTAGGTATACATTAAATAGGAAGTACCAAATGTGTCACGACCCAGAAAATTTCGACTAATTTTGAACCAAACTCTCGATACGATTTAATATCTTTGACAAGATAAGCAAAGTCTGTTGGGTTGAGTCTAAAATTTTTTTGAACTGTTTCATGTATTCAATTGACCTTTGACTGTTCTTGACAATTCACGAACAACTATTTGTAAATAGATATGCGTGTATGTATATATAAATAATAATTCGAAATATAATTTGAAATATTATATGTGTTATTAGAATGAAATATGAAACATAAAAAAAAAAATAGGATATTATAATAATTGTTATTTACAACATATCCATATATATAAATAATGTATGAGAATATATATTTTGTGATTTCGAATCTATTTAGTAAATGAAAATAGCACTCAATCGCCATTCGATGGATATTACACAAGTTAAATTCAAACTTATATTATTTTAAAATAAACGGTGATCCGAACATGAGTTATATCAATTATAGGCTTATTTAAAATATAATTAGAAACTATTTGTTGAATTTCAAAACTTTTTATATTTAACTTAGGGTTGGGAGTGAATAATTAATGTAATTTTTATTTAATAGATAGTGACTGAATTCTACACTATAATGACCAAAATAAATAAAGACAATTAATTTAAAAAATTTGGGATTATTCTGTGGACTTTTATCCGCCACTGAATAACAACGGAGTACGATATAGCACTTCGTAGAAAAACCGTCGGTATAAAATTTCAAATTTAAAGTTGGCTTTACTACGTGGTGATTGATTTCATTTCATTAGTACGTTTAATTATTATGATTATAATAATATAATTATTATATTATATTACATGTCTACATCTATATATTATATGCATACAAATGAGTAACAATCACCATTCCCGTAAATTAGGCTGATATATAGCTCTTTTATATAAATCATATTGTACCACATTCATCAATTCATCACCCAAAGTCAAATACCACTTGTCATGTTTCTTTTGTATACTATGCCTTTCAATTTAAAGATTTTATGATATAAGAAATCCCGTCAATTTAGGAAATGATAGTACACATTAGTGTTTTATATCTCTATCCATACTTTATACAAGACCCCACCTGTCACCATACAAATGAATTGAATCGATAGAATACTGTTTTCATTCTTAACCACTTTATTATATATACATATTACATATAGAAATAAAAGATACACCATTATTATATCAAACACCATTATTATATCACACTAATTGTTGCTGCTACGCTACAGTGGGTGGATTTAATTAAACAAGTATATCGAAGGTGGGGCTGCCATGTTCCTGTCTCCAGCTTCTTGTTCGTTTATTTTTTTTTTTATGAACTGAAAAACTCCCTTGGGCCACTTAGATTTCCCATGGACTTAAAGCTTGGGCCGTATTCTGTTGTTGGGCCGATTGGGCTGCTATGTCACGAACTAGGCTGCAGTTTTGCTGTTGATCCAAAAAGATGAGTATAAGTATGAAGGTTACGGTTTATAGATGAGGTCGATCAAGATGAGTACATGATTATGATTGTGATGTGTGACGCTGAAACCGCTAAGTTAGATAAGAATCATAATGAGAATTAAGTTAAATAATGTTAGATGATGATGAAATTGATATTATGATGATCATGATTTAATAATGATGATTATGATGATGGTTTAGTTATGATATTAATGACGATGATGATGCTAATAAGAATAATGTTGGTGATAATCATGTTAAGATACTGGGTATGAATATGATAATGATAATAAAAGATTGATGAAAATAAAACAGTTTCGTAAATAATAAATAATTAATCGAGTGGGTTATAATAGAAAGAAACTAGCGGAGCAGTGGTTGAGCGTGTGTCTGTTGAACGAAAAGTCGCGGATTCGAGCCCAACCTGTGACATAATTGTTATCTTCTAAAGGTATTATTATTATTATTATTATTTTATTATTATTATTAAAATTATTATTATTAATTATTATTATTGGTATCATTTTTATTAAAAACTATCATTTTTATTAAAAGTATCATTTTTATTATCATTATCAATATTAGAAAAATTATCATTTCTATCAAAATTATTATTATCATTATTATTATTTTGATAATAAATAATAATATTATTATTCTTATATTATTATTATTATTATTATTATTATTATTATTATTATTATTATTATTATTATTATTATTATTATTATTATTATTATCATCATCATCATCATCATCATTATTAATACTAGTATCAATATTATTGTCATAATAACTATTATTAATATTATTGTAAAATAAAAACAACTCTTTATTTATTATCAATATTATTTTATCAAATAACTATTAGATATATAAAACCATATCTACTACATATAACATAATTTTATCAATACTTTTACAATAAATATTAATGAATATAACTAATTAGGTTATTAATGAAACACCTAATTAAAAAAAAAATTTAATCCATAATAATATATAAATTTGTTCGATTACCATTATATATGTTAATATATATATAAATGATATAGGTTCGTGAATCCGAGGCCAACCCTACACTTGTTAAATGTCGTCATATGTATTTTTACTATAAAATACAGTATGTTGAGTTTCATTTGCTCCTTTTTTAATTGCTTTTGCAATATATATTTTTGGGCTGAGAATACATGCGCTGTTTTATAAATGTTTTACGAAATAGGCACAAGTACTAAAACAAATTCTACGTGGGTTTAAACCAGAAATATACCCTTAGCTTGGTAACATTAAACTACTTGTCTATGTACGGTAGGCGCGAATCCTAAAGATAGATCTATTGGGCCTGACAAACCCCATCCTGACTATGGGATGCTTTAGTACTTCGAAGTTATATTAAACACACCTGGTCTGGTGTATTTCAGAGGGTAAAACATGAACGTTAAGGCTTGTTACCGGGTGCCTACAACTTATAGAGTACTTTTATACACTTACGAGTGTACATATATTTATAAACGGAAATCTTGTGGTCTATTAACATATTGAAATGATTGTTATGATAAACCTATGAACTCACCAACCTTTTGGTTGACACTTTAGAGCATGTTTATTCTCAGGTATTAAAGAAATCTTCCGCTGTGCATTTGCTCATATTACATGAAGTCGTTCATGGCATATAGAGGTCAGAACCTCGCAATGGGACCAACTGTTGAAGACTTCGTCCAGATGGATTAGGACGGGTTACTACAGGTGGTATCAGAGCGGTGGTCTTAGCGAACCAGGTCTTGCATTAGTGTGTCTAACTGATAGTTGTTAGGATGCATTAACGAGTCTGGACTTCGACCTTAGCCGCATATTATAAGTTTTGCTTATCATTTCTTGTTAGAAATTACTTGCTTACCATCCTTAAGTTTACACACGTCTTACTGCCACTATTGCATCGATAGTGTATAGACAAAATTTGTATCTTAGCGTATCTGTTACTGTAGACTTTGCCTGGCAGTTTTCGTAGATTCCTCCGTAACTTATGGGATTTTAGTATTATATATGCATATATAAATTTTGTAATGCAGGATACTAATCTACATCCTATAATCTATTTCTTATCAAAAATCCTTCATCTGATCGTACGAAATGGATTCCTCAACCAGTTCGAGTTCCTCAGATTTCGACAGCTATTCCGACATGGATATCCACTTGAGCTCCGAAAGTAGTGTAACCGGAATGGATCAACCACTTAGCCATCACCTATTTTGGATGAAATGGGGATGGGTTCGTAGTCGACTTAACCAATGGAGACAAGAAGAAGGAGATCCTTTCCACCCACCAACCTGCACCCTCAGCGAAGAACCTGAAGCACTTACCGGTGAACCTATTCGAAACACCATTTTTAGCCTCATCTCTAGGGTAGCTCGTCACGATTATCTTCTATCTAAAATTCTAAACCTTATTCATCCGCTCGTTCTGACCGACAATCATCCCGGAGTAATAAAAGAAGTCAACGAGCTTCGCGCTCGAGTAGTGGCTTTGGAGAATATGGTGCAAAACTTAACAGCTCCAGCAACATCACCGGTACCAACAGTACCACCAACATCAACACCAGTACCACCAATAACCCAAGTTTCAACATCACATGCCTCAACATCTCATTCTGTACCTCGAGCATAATCATCGTTCTACGTATCGTTCTATCTACTTTATCTTCATTCTAAATATCGTTTTACATCGATTATCTTCGCTCGACATGGCGATTATATAATTTCTAAAGTTTTAGAGATTATGTAATCTAGTATTAACGATAAATCAAATGAGTTTAATATCTTATTGACTCATTAAATCCATGATTACATCTGAAGAAAATATATATGTATATATATTTTCATAAAGATTGTAATTAAAAATTCTTTTGTACAAACTGTTAATGGTAAAAATATTTTAACGGGTAGGTAATACCCGAGGAATATTTAGATTTCACATTAATAAGTTACACTGTACATTCTTCGAATCTAATTCAACAGTCATTTACTATCCTACTTACATCCACAGAGATACGAATCCGTTCACCGCAGAATAATCATTTTCATTCAAATTCATATTTGGATTTTGACCTATCAGAATTCAACAAGTGGCATAATGAAGAAAACATCGGACAAAATAAAATTTGTTAGAAACAAACAAATTAACTATGAGAAATTTTGTCAAGAATTCACGCTAACAAAATCCTAGCTAACTGTTCCCAGCTAACTGTTAATTCCTTATTACATTTTATTTTATCGCAATTTATTTATCGCAATTTTAATTCTCGCAATTTTATTTATTGTCATTTACATACTGTTATTTATTTTACGTACTTTATTTATCGTCATTTAAATACTGTTATTTACTTTACGCACTTTATTTATCGTCATTTAAATACTGTTATTTATTTTACGCACTTTACATATCGTCGGATAAATCGGGACATATGTACACAATACGTCGGATTAATTCTGAGACAATAAGTTGTACAATGGGTCACGATATGTCGATTAATTTTAAGATTATATATTTAACTATATACGTACTACTAACTGTGGACTACTAACTGTGGACTACTAACATTGGACTACTAATATTGGACAATTAAAATGTATTAAAATATTGATTATAATATATGAAACTAAACATTTCTTCAAGTTTGCCACTTGATTTCATCTTAAACCTCATTTGTATCTTGACGATTACAATAAGCGTTTAATCATCTAAAAACCTTCAATATTCTTGAAAACCCTCGGTTTGATAACCGATGATCCAGATTCGTTAACTTTGAAAATGCTGACGAAGCACCATGTTGTAGATGGTCTTAATGGCCAAAAGTGATGGTAAAAGAATGGAGTGTTGGGAACGCTCGATAGAAAATTTGGTAATGAAAAACGGATTGAGCTAACCATGAAGGAGACCAAGGACAAATACAGGGACCAAACCCTATATTCAAAGAATCCAGGTAATTCTGGATCCGATGAAATCTTTAGAGAATATCTTGCTCCGAAGTCATGTTAAAATCTTGCGAAAAATTTTTCTTCATCAACTTTCGAAATTAGAAATTTCAAAATATCATCATAAATATCTTCGATATTTCTGAAGATATTTTCATAAATATTCTCGTCCGAAATTATATACCTCTTCGTGTCATCTGTATTACATTATATTAGAAACTTCTGTAAAACCTAAGTATAAATTATGAATGAATTCTGGAGAAGTGTTAAGAATTTGAGCATGAGTTAGTATAATATAATGACACTTGGCCAACGTGGTTATATTACAGTAAGTCATACTGAAAATTCTAATGAAATATGATGATTCACAGACTATAACGTCATCATGTGCCATATTACATAACTCTTTCATTCTACTTAATCTCTAAGCATATCACGGAAATATTTCCTCGATATTTATGTTCTTCCGTAATTCCAACAGTTTGCTAATAAATCGTGCTATTTCATTTTCTTTCTGATTAGAAGATTTTCTTTAAATTCCATGAATTCCGGAAATTCACCATGACTACGTCAAAAGTTAAATCTCTATCTCGATCTTTTGTGATAGTTCCACTCATATGCTTCAAGTAATCGAATTGTTTTATCCATATTACTCAATGATGATAAAACTCTATTTATCAATTCATATTCGTCATGAAAACATTTTTATTGTTAGCCATGACGACCTCGATCAAATTTCGGGACAAAATTTCTTTAACGGTTAGGTACTGTCACGACCCGAAAAATTTCGACTAATTTTGAACCAAACTCTCGATACGATTTAATATCTTTGACAAGATAAGCAAAGTCTGTTGGGTTGAGTCTAAAATTTTTTTGAACTGTTTCATGTATTCAATTGACCTTTGACTGTTCTTGACAATTCACGAACAACTATTTGTAAATAGATATGCGTGTATGTATATATAAATAATAATTCGAAATATAATTTGAAATATTATATGTGTTATTAGAATGAAATATGAAACATAAAAAAAAAATAGGATATTATAATAATTGTTATTTACAACATATCCATATATATATAAATAATGTATGAGAATATATATTTTGTGATTTCGAATCTATTTAGTAAATGACAATAGCACTCAATCGCCATTCGATGGATATTACACAAGTTAAATTCAAACTTATATTATTTTAAAATAAACGGTGATCCGAACATGAGTTATATCAATTATAGGCTTATTTAAAATATAATTAGAAACTATTTGTTGAATTTCAAAACTTTTTATATTTAACTTAGGGTTGGGAGTGAATAATTAATGTAATTTTTATTTAATAGATAGTGATTGAATTCTACACCATAATGACCAAAATAAATAAAGACAATTAATTTAAAAAATTTGGGATTATTCTGTGGACTTTTATCCGCCACTGAATAACAACGGAGTACGATATAGCACTTCGTAGAAAAACCGTCGGTATAAAATTTCAAATTTAAAGTTGGCTTTACTATGTGGTGATTGATTTCATTTCATTAGTACGTTTAATTATTATGATTATAATAATATAATTATTATATTATATTACATGTCTACATCTATATATTATATGCATACAAATGAGTAACAATCACCATTCCCGTAAATTAGGCTGATATATAGCTCTTTTATATAAATCATATTGTACCACATTCATCAATTCATCACCCAAAGTCAAATACCACTTGTCATGTTTCTTTTGTATACTATGCCTTTCAATTTAAAGATTTTATGATATAAGAAATCCCGTCAATTTAGGAAATGATAGTACACATTAGTGTTTTATATCTCTATCCATACTTTATACAAGACCCCACCTGTCACCATACAAATGAATTGAATCGATAGAATACTGTTTTCATTCTTAACCACTTTATTATATATACATATTACATATAGAAATAAAAGATACACTAACCATATTTCACTACCAACTTGTTTTCACTTCTATTGCTCGATCAACCATCCCATTTCATCACCACCTTCCACCATCCTCAAACACCATGACCTCCGCCACCATACCCACTTCATCTCCTTCAATCACCTTCAACCCTCACCACTTGAAACCGTCGGCCACCCAGATCACCATCTTTAAACCTGTGTAACCAACCACAAAAACTTTGCTCAATCACGGTTTCATATCTATAATCGGAAACCCACTTGCTATTGTGGAACCGAGGCCAAGAATCAAACACCTTTGAGTTATCTACTGCACTTTGTTTTCTGTTTCTTCATCATAATAACACCATCACCTTCATTAAGACAAGCCACCATCCTCTTTCCTTTTCTTCGACCACCATCTTCGTTTTCTCACCGGAAACCATCACCACCATAACTCAACGCCACTATAAACCATCACCCTACTCCACCACTTCATCGATCACTACAACCAACATATCTTACTAGTTCTTGCTGCTGCTCGTAGTGCGCTACTACTACTTCTGTTGTAGCAGTGAAACTACCATAACCACGATTCACCACCATTAAACCATTCCCTTGTTATCGAAACCCACCACCTTTGGTTCTACTTCCTGTTTCGAGAACACCACTAAGCGTCATCAAGAACCATTGCCTATGTGTTGTTTCTTTTTCCGTTGCAAAACTGAAGCCAAACACCATTATTATATCACACTAATTGTTGCTGCTACGCTACAGTGGGTGGATTTAATTAAACAAGTATATCAAAGGTGGGGCTGCCATGTTCCTGTCTCCAGCTTCTTGTTCGTTTATTTTTTTTTTATGAACTGAAAAACTACCTTGGGCCACTTAGATTTCCCATGGACTTAAAGCTTGGGCCGTATTCTGTTGTTGGGCCGATTGGGCTGCTATGTCACGAACTGGGCTGCAGTTTTGCTGTTGATCCAAAAAGATGAGTATAAGTATGAAGGTTACGGTTTATAGATGAGGTCGATCAAGATGAGTACATGATTATGATTGTGATGTGTGACGGTGAAACCGCTAAGTTAGATAAGAATCATAATGAGAATTAAGTTAAATAATGTTAGATGATGATGAAATTGATATTATGATGATCATGATTTAATAATGATGATTATGATGATGGTTTAGTTATGATATTAATGACGATGATGATGCTAATAAGAATAATGTTGATGATAATCATGTTAAGATACTGGGTATGAATATGATAATGATAATAAAAGATTGATGAAAATAAAACAGTTTCGTAATTAATAAATAATTAATCGAGTGGGTTATAATAGAAAGAAACTAGCGGAGCAGTGGTTGAGCGTGTGTCTGTTGAACGAAAAGTCGCGGATTCGATCCCAACCTGTGACATAATTGTTATCTTCTAAAGGTATTATTATTATTATTATTATTATTATTTTATTATTATTATTATTATTATTATTATTATTATTATTAAAATTATTATTATTAATTATTATTATTGGTATCATTTTTATTAAAAACTATCATTTTTATTAAAAGTATCATTTTTATTATCATTATCAATATTAGAAAAATTATCATTTCTGTCAAAATTATTATTATTATTATCATTATTATTATTTTGACAATAATATTATTATTCTTATATTATTATTATTATTATTATTATTATTATTATTATTATTATTATTATTATTATTATTATTATTATTATTATTATTATTATTATTATTATTATTATCATTATTAATACTAGTATCAATATTATTGTCATAATAACTATTATTAATATTATTGTAAAATAAAAACAACTCTTTATTTATTATCAATATTATTTTATCAAATAACTATTAGATATATAAAACCATATCTACTACATATAACATAATTTTATCAATACTTTTACAATAAATATTAATGAATATAACTAATTAGGTTATTAATGAAACACCTAATTAAAATAAAAAAAAATTTAATCCATAATAATATATAAATTTGTTCGATTACCATTATATGTGTTTATATATATATATATATATATATATATATATATATATATATATATATATATATATATATATATATATATATATATATATATATATATATATATATATATATATATAAATGATATAGGTTCGTGAATCCGAGGCCAACCCTACACTTGTTAAATGTCGTCATATGTATTTTTACTATAAAATACAGTATGGTGAGTTTCATTTGCTCCATTTTTAATTGCTTTTGCAATATATATTTTTTGGCTGAGAATACATGCGCTGTTTTATAAATGTTTTACAAAATAGGCACAAGTACTAAAACAAATTCTACGTGGGTTTAAACCAGAAATATACCCTTAGCTTGGTAACATTAAACTACTTGTCTATGTACGGTAGGCGCGAATCCTAAAGATAGATCTATTGGGCCTGACAAACCCCATCCTGACTATGGGATGCTTTAGTACTTCGAAGTTATATTAAACACACCTGGTCTGGTGTACTTCAGAGGGTAAAACATGAACGTTAAGGCTTGTTACCGGGTGCCTACAACTTATAGAGTACTTTTATACACTTGCGATTGTACATATATTTATAAACGGAAATCTTGTGGTCTATTAACATATTGAAATGATTGTTATGATAAACCTATGAACTCACCAACCTTTTAGTTGACACTTTAGAGCATGTTTATTCTCAGGTATTAAAGAAATCTTCCGCTGTGCATTTGCTCATATTACATGAAGTCGTTCATGGCATATAGAGGTCAGAACCTCGCAATGGGACCAACTGTTGAAGACTTCGTCCAGATGGATTAGGACGGGTTATTACAAAATGTTCACTAATTTAACATTCATTAATAAACTGGGTTTTTCCGCCATTTTCCGGCAAGTGGGATACCACCTTCTACGGATCGGGCTCAGGAACGTTTTTCCTCACAAGAAACAACCACTTTTGTCCTCGCCGGCCTCACCGTTTCCCGTCAATTGCCGCCGGCTGTTACCTTTTACCACTCCCTTTATTTGTTTTGGTTAACTGATTATGTGTGCTACTTGTCATCTACGTATATATACCTCATATTCATATTATCAGTGTTTCTACTTATTTATTTATTTATTTCATTTTCAATTTTAAATATTTTAATTAACAAATCTATACTATTTAACATATTCTTTTTTTTAGCTTGTTTTGGTATATAGGTTAATATAGACCCTACACTTATGGTTACTTGAGATCGTGTCCTCCTACTTTAGGAGTGGGCAGGCCTAGAGGGGTTAGAAGCGGTAGTAGAGTAGCCACCCTTGATAGGATTAGAGTGGGTAGTTGGAATATAGGAACCTTGACGGGAAAGAGGATTGAGCTCGTTGATACCTTTCTTAAGAGTAATGTGGACATATGGTGTGTTCAAATGACTAGATGAAAGGGTGAAGGGGCGATGGATATTAAGTACTATAGGTTGTGGTACTCGGGTTCTAGGATAGCACGGAACGGGGTAGGTATCTTTTTGGGAAAACTACATAAGGATAACGTTGTTGACGTGGGTAGGTTTAGCGATAGGACTATGTCGGTTAGTCTATATATTAAGGAGGAGACTTTCACGGTCATTAGCGCATACGCACCTCACGCGGGTTTAAGTGATGGGGAAAAGAAGAGTTTTTGGGAATTGTTAGATGAGGTAGTGAGGAGGTGCCCAGCTGACCATCGACTGATTATAGGGGGTGATCTGAATGGACACTTAGGAGCGGAGGCAGAAGGTTACGAGGGAGTCCATGAGGGCTTTGGGTTTGGTCCTAGAAATGAAGAAGGGCGCTCAATTCTTGTCATTTTTTTTTATAAAAAATATCCCTTCTAGTTTCAATTGCATGTACCTTGATGGTCTTTTTAGCCTCTTCTGCACTAGTAAATGTCTGCCCAACAAAAAAGTAAGTTTGACTCACACCTCTTCTCTCAATTTCTTTTTTCTCTAACTCCCTAATTCTTCTTCTCTACTCACCTTCAATGTTATCCACTTCAAAATTACTTTCAAACTCCTCATTGTCTAAGTCTTCCACTTCTATAACTGGCACATCAGTTTTCTTTTCTTGGTTACCATTGTAATTAAATCCACCCATATTCACTACAAGATCCTCTATTACATTATATTCATCAGTTAGTCTATCTTCATCAACATTTGGTGCAACAAATGGGTCAAAGTCTTCATCATAATTCACTGTAACACTTGGTTGAATGTTCTCAAATAATGATTCAGTATTAACAGTAGGTATGTAAACATCATCATCAATACTTGATTGAATGTTCTCAAATAATGATTCATCATTAACAGTAGGTATGTTAACATCATCATCAATACTTTGTGTAACTTGTTGACTATTATCAAAAATAACTTCTTCACTAGCTTCACCTACATGCCATTCCAACATTAATCTTTTCTGAATCTTTGACTTTTTTCTCTTTGTCAATACATGCATAATTACATCCTCTTCAATCTCTTACAATACAAATTTTTTTTTTTGTTGGGGCTCTGATAAGTTTTTAAATTGGTGGTCTCATGTTCAATGTAAACCCATATTTTCTTATGCTCATGCACATACTGGATCATGTTGATTACATCAATATCACCACCTAGTGCTTTTAATCCATAATCAATATTTGTGTCTGGTTTTAGAAAGCGATAAAACATGATACTACGGCCATCATGTAGAGACCCGTCCTAATCCATCCGGACGAAGTCCATATCGATTATAAACGATTCACAACAGTTGATTACATCGCGAGGTACTTGACCTCTATATGATACATTTTACAAACATTGCATTCGTTTTTGAAAGACATGCATGCTTCACATTTCATAATATATCAGACTATCAACGACTTAATAATAATCTTGATGAATTCAATGACTCGAATGCAACGTCTTTTGAAATATTCTATGAATGACTCCAAGTAATATCTTTAAAATGAGTAAATGCACAACAGAAGATCTCTTTCGTACCTGAGAATAAACATGCTTTAAAGTGTCAACCAAAAGGTTGGTGAGTTCATTAGTTTAACATAAATAATCATTTCATAATTTTAATAGACCACAAGATTTCATATTTCCATTTCTCATAAACACACGTCCCATGCATAGAGACAAAAATATTTCATATGGATTGAACACCTGGTAACCGACCTTAACAAGATGCATATAGAATATCCCCATCATTCCGGGATCCTCCTTCGGACATGATATTTGTAGTGACCCGAACTTTTCCATGTTTATATATATTAATTGAGATTGATATTTACATGATTAAATGTTTCCAACATGTTAAGCAATCAAACTTGTTAAGACTTGATTAATTGAAATATGTTTCATATAGACAATTGACCACCCAAGTTGACCGGTGATTCACGAACGTTAAAACTTGTAAAAACTATATGATGACATATATATGGTTATATATATAGTTAACATTATATTATGATAATTAAACATATCATTAAGTATATTAACAAAGAACTACATATGTAAAAACAAGACTACTAACTTAATAATTTTTAAACGAGACATATATGTAACGATTATCGTTGTAAAGACATTTAATGTATATATATATCATATTAAGAGATATTCATACATGATAATATCATGATAATATAATAATTTAAAATCTCATTTGATATTATAAACATTGGGTTAACAACATTTAACAAGATCGTTAACCTAAAGGTTTCAAAACAACACTTACATGTAACGACTAACGATGACTTAACGACTCAGTTAAAATGTATATACATGTAGTGTTTTAATATGTATTTATACACTTTTGAAAGACTTCAATACACTTATCAAAATACTTCTACTTAACAAAAATGCTTACAATTACATCCTCGTTCAGTTTCATCAACAATTCTACTCGTATGCACCCGTATTCGTACTCGTACAATACACAGCTTTTAGATGTATGTACTATTGGTATATACACTCCAATGATCAGCTCTTAGTAGCCCATGTGAGTCACCTAACACATGTGGGAACCATCATTTGGCAACTAGCATGAAATATCTCATAAAATTACAAAAATATGAGTAATCATTCATGACTTATTTACATGAAAACAAAATTACATATCCTTTATATCTAATCCATACACCAACGACCAAAAACACCTACAAACACTTTCATTCTTCAATTTTCTTCATCTAATTGATCTCTCTCAAGTTCTATCTTCAAGTTCTAAGTGTTCTTCATAAATTCTACAAGTTCTAGTTACATAAAATCAAGAATACTTTCAAGTTTGCTAGCTCACTTCCAATCTTGTAAGGTGATCATCCAACCTCAAGAAATCTTTGTTTCTTACAGTAGGTTATTATTCTAATACAAGGTAATAATCATATTCAAACTTTGGTTCAATTTCTATAACTATAACAATCTTATTTCAAGTGATGATCTTACTTGAACTTGTTTTCGTGTCATGATTCTGCTTCAAGAACTTCGAGCCATCCAAGGATCCGTTGAAGCTAGATCCATTTTTCACTTTTCCAGTAGGTTTATCCAAGGAACTTAAGGTAGTAATGATGTTCATAACATCATTCAATTCATACATATAAAGCTATCTTATTCGAAGGTTTAAACTTGTAATCACTAGAACATAGTTTAGTTAATTCTAAACTTGTTCGCAAACGAAAGTTAATCCTTCTAATTTGACTTTTAAAATCAACTAAACACATGTTCTATATCTATATGATATGCTAACTTAATGATTTAAAACCTGGAAACACGAAAAATACCGTAAAACCGGATTTACGCCGTCGTAGTAACACCGCGGGCTGTTTTGGGTTAGTTAATTAAAAACTATGATAAACTTTGATTTAAAAGTTATTATTCTGAGAAAATAATTTTTATTATGAACATGAAACTATATCAAAAAATTATGGTTAAACTCAAAGTGGAAGTATGTTTTCTAAAATGGTCATCTAGACGTCGTTCTTTCGACTGAAATGACTACCTTTACAAAAACGACTTGTAACTTATTTTTCCGACTATAAACCTATACTTTTTCTGTTTAGATTCATAAAATAGAGTTCAATATGAAACCATAGCAATTTGATTCACTCAAAACGGATTTAAAATGAAGAAGTTATGGGTAAAACAAGATTGGATAATTTTTCTCATTTTAGCTACGTGAAAATTGGTAACAAATCTATTCCAACCATAACTTAATCAACTTGTATTGTATATTATGTAATCTTGAGATACCATAGACACGTATACAATGTTTCGACCTATCATGTCGACACATCTATATATATTTCGAAACAACCATAGACACTCTATATGCGAATGTTGGAGTTAGCTATACAGGATTGAGGTTGATTCCAAAATATATATAGTTTGAGTTGTGATCAATACTGAGATACGTATATACTGGGTCGTAGATTGATTCAAGATAATATTTATCGATTTATTTCTGTACATCTAACTGTGGACAACTAGTTGTAGGTTACTAACGAGGACAGCTGACTTAATAAACTTAAAACATCAAAATATATTAAAAATGTTGTAAATATATTTTGAACATACTTTGATATATATGTATATATTGTTATAGGTTCGTGAATCAACCAGTGGCCAAGTCTTAATTCCCGACGAAGTAAAAATCTGTGAAAGTGAGTTATAGTCCCACTTTTAAAATCTAATATTTTTGGAATGAGAATACATGCAGGTTTTATAAATGATTTACAAAATAGACACAAGTACGTGAAACTACATTCTATGGTTGAATTATCGAAATCGAATATGCCCCTTTTTATTAAGTCTGGTAATCTAAGAATTAGGGAACAGACACCCTAATTGACGCGAATCCTAAAGATAGATCTATCGGGCCCAACAAGCCCCATCCAAAGTACCGGATGCTTTAGTACTTCGAAATTTATATCATATCCGAAGGGTGTCCCGGAATGATGGGGATATTCTTATATATGCATCTTGTTAATGTCGGTTACCAGGTGTTCACCATATGAATGATTTTTATCTCTATGTATGGGATGTGTATTGAAATATGAAATCTTGTGGTCTATTATTATGATTTGATATATATAGGTTAAACCTATAACTCACCAACATTTTTGTTGACGTTTTAAGCATGTTTATTCTCAGGTGATTATTAAGAGCTTCCGCTGTCGCATACTTAAATAAGGACGAGATTTGGAGTCCATGCTTGTATGATATTGTGTAAAAACTGCATTCAAGAAACTTATTTTGTTGTAACATATTTGTATTGTAAACCATTATGTAATGGTCGTGTGTAAACAGGATATTTTAGATTATCATTATTTAATAATCTACGTAAAGCTTTTTAAACCTTTATTGATGAAATAAAGGTTATGGTTTGATTTAAAATGAATGCAGTCTTTGAAAAACGTCTCATATAGAGGTCAAAACCTCGCAACGAAATCAATTAATATGGAACGTTTTTAATCAATAAGAACGGGACATTTCAGTTGGTATCAGAGCGTTGGTCTTAGAGAACCAGAAAATTTGCATTAGTGTGTCTTATCGAGTTTGTTAGGATGCATTAATGAGTCTGGACTTCGACCGTGTTTTCTTTAAAAATGATTGCTTAACATTTTTGTTGGAAACTATATATTTTTAACATATGAATATTATGTGATATATTAATCTCTTAACGTGTTTGATATTATGTGATAGATGTCTACCTCTAGAACAAGTCCCATTGACTTACCTAATAATAATGAAGAGTCAAATGTAAATTGGAATGATTCGTGGACTGATTCACAAGTTCCCGAAGAGGAACCGGAAGAAGAGTCGGAACCGGAAGAAGAATCGGAACCGGATGATGAATCGGAACCGGAAGAAGAAATAGAACCGGTGGGGGAAATAATAAAACGGTTAAGTAAAAGAGAATCCTCAACCAACCGACCAAGGTTAATTATGGTCAATGGTGTTTCCGCCAAGGAAGCAAAATATTGGGAGGATTACCAATTCTCCGATGAATCGGATTCCGACGAGAATTCCGATGATGTTATAGAAATTACCCCAACTGAATTTAAAAAGGCAAAAGAAAATAATAAAGGAAAGGGCATAAAAATAGAGAAATCTAATTCCAAGCCCGATGAACTTTATATGTATCGTCAACCCCCGAAGTCCTTAAGTTGTAACAATGACCCGGGAACCTCTAAACCACCAGGTTTTTCTAAACCAATGTGGACAACGACGGCTCGTATTAGGGGAACATCATATATCCCTAGAAACTTGGCAAAACGAACCAAAACCGAAGAAGAAGAAACAAGCGAGTCGGAATAAGATAGTTGTATTCGTGTGGTGTAATATATGTAATATAGTGTGCTTATGCTTTATGATATATGTAAAAATTGCTTGTATTAATAAGTATTTTTTTATGAATCTAACTCTTGTCTATTTTACAGTATAAAAACACAAAATGGATAGACAACCCAATATTTTAAGAGACCTACCCGGAGACATGATTGATGAAATCTTGTCTAGAGTCGGTCAGAATTCTTCGGCACAACTATTTAAGGCGAGATCAGTTTGTAAGACATTCGAAGAACGTTCCAAGAATGCCTTGGTTTATAAAAGGCTTTCGTTCGAAAAATGGGGGATATCACATTGGGAAATCCATAAGTTACGATGTGTTTACTTTGACGCATATATTGCGGGGAACCCAAATGCTATTTTACGCAATGGGTTAAGAAATTATTTTGACTCAATATATCCGAATATTGGACTTCGTGATTTAGAAAAAGCGGCTAACATGCAACATAAAGAAGCATGTTATGCTTACGGATTAGTAATGTTCGCTTCTCACCAAAGTGAGAACAAGAACATCGGCCTACAACTATTAAACAAAACGTTCCCACAAGTGACGGAGTCGGTAATTGGGGTAAGAAATGAGGTTTTTAGATTGTTACGGGACTGTTGGACATTACGTAACCCTCGTCCCTTTGACGACATTACAACATGTTGTCTTATCAACGGCCATAACGGTTATGTTCCACAAGACCAAGGATGGGAAGTAGTCATAGTAAAACCAGAATGCATGACTTGTTTCTGGACGTATGAATTACGTGTCTTTATTGCCTTTGCTGAACGACTTGTGTACTAGCTAGAATTATCTTCACAACTATCTTGTATCAAAGTTATTGTGTGCTATATTTCATGCTTTATGTAAAATAAGCGGTATTGTAAGTTTGTAAAATATTGTATAAAAGTTTGAACGCGAAATATTATTATAATCAGTTTTTCATATAGAATTGTAGTAGTTGAATTGTATATTAGCTACTAAGTATGAACTTAACGGGTAGGTACTACCCGAATTTAAACTTATAAAATGCTAATATGAAGAAAAAGCTTTTATAAATGAGTTCATATTATGCTACGAAATACTATTAACTACTCTTAATATTCTGTATGATTAACTTGTTCCATTTGACTATTTTGAAGGAAATGGCACCGACTACTCAACACACCGTGAATATGAATGAAGAGGAATTCCGTACTTTTCTAGCTTCAAACATAGCCGCAGTACAGGCTGCGCTACATACCAACAATAACCTTGGATCTAGCAGTACAGGAAATCGTGTAGGATGCACCTACAAAGAATTCACTGCCTGCAAACCTTTGGAATTTGATGGAATCGAAGGACCGATCGGATTGAAACGGTGGACCGAGAAGGTCGAATCGGTGTTTGCCATAAGTAAGTGTACTGAAGAGGACAAAGTGAAGTACGCTACACATACCTTCACAGGTTCTGCGTTAACATGGTGGAATACCTATCTAGAGCAAGTGGGACAAGACGATGCGTACGCACTACCGTGGTCAGCATTCAAGCACTTGATGAACGAGAAGTACCGTCCCAGAACCGAGGTCAATAAGCTCAAGACAGAACTTAGAGGGTTACAAACCCAAAGATTTGATATTACCACGTACGAAAGACGATTCACAGAATTGTGCCTATTGTGTCCGGGAGCATTCGAAGATGAGGAAGAGAAGATCGACGCGTTTGTGAAAGGATTACCGGAAAGAATCCAAGAAGATATAAGTTCACACGAGCCCGCCTCCATACAACAGGCATGTAGAATGGCTCACAAACTAGTGAACCAGATTGTAGAAAGAATTAAAGAACAGACTGCTGAAGAGGCCAATGTGAAGCAAGTCAAAAGAAAGTGGGAGGAAAACGGTGATAAGAATCACCAATACAACAACAACAGCAATTACAACAATAATCGCAACAATTATCCCAACAATCGCAACATCAATCGCAACTACAACAAACGGCCCAACAACAACAACAACAACAACTACAACAACAACAACTACAACAATCATCCCAACAACAACAATCAGAAGCAGCTATGCCAAAGGTGTGAAAAGTATCACTCGGGGTTCTGCACCAAATTTTGCAACAAGAGTAAAAGAAATGGTCATAGCGCGGCGAAGTGTGAGGTCTACGGACCAGGGGTTAATAGAACGAAAGGAACAAATGGTGTCGGAACGAGTAATGGCGGAGCAAGTAGTGTCGGAGCAAGTTATGCCAATGTAGTTTGTTATAAATGTGGAAAACCGGGCCACATTATTAGAAATTGCCCGAACCAGGAGAACACGAATGGACAAGGCCGCGGAAGAGTTTTCAATATTAATGCGGCAGAGGCACAAGAAGACCCGGAGCTTGTTACAGGTACGTTTCTTATTGACAAAAAATCTGCTTACGTTTTATTTGATTCGGGTGCAGATAGAAGCTATATGAGTAGAGATTTTTGTGTTAAATTAAGTTGTCCATTGATGCCTTTGGATAGTAAATTTTTACTCGAATTAGCAAATGGTAAATTAATTTCAGCAGATAATATATGTCGGAATCGAGAAATTAAACTGGTTAGCGAAACATTTAAGATTGATTTGATACCAGTAGAGTTAGGGAGTTTTGATGTGATAATCGGTATGGACTGGTTGAAAGAAGTGAAAGCAGAGATCGTTTGTTACAAAAATGCAATTTGCATTATACGAGAAAAAGGAAAACCCTTAATGGTGTACGGAGAAAAGGGCAACACGAAGCTACATCTTATTAGTAATTTGAAGGCACAAAAACTAATAAGAAAAGGTTGCTATGCTGTTCTAGCACACGTCGAGAAAGTACAAACTGAAGAAAAGAGCATCAATGATGTTCCCGCCGCAAAAGAATTTCCCGATGTATTTCCGAAAGAATTACCGGGATTACCCCCACATCGATCCGTTGAATTTCAAATAGATGTTGTACCAGGAGCTGCACCAATAGCTCGTGCTCCTTACAGACTCGCACCCAGCGAGATGAAAGAACTGCAAAGTCAATTACAAGAACTTTTAGAGCGTGGTTTCATTCGACCAAGCACATCACCGTGGGGAGCTCCTGTTTTGTTTGTCAAGAAGAAAGATGGTACATTCAGGTTGTGTATCGACTACCGAGAGTTGAACAAACTTACCATCAAGAACCGCTACCCACTACCGAGAATCGACGACTTATTTGATCAACTACAAGGCTCGTCTGTTTATTCAAAGATTGACTTACGTTCCGGGTATCATCAAATGCGGGTGAAAGAAGATGATATTCCAAAGACTGCTTTCGGAACACGTTACGGTCATTACGAGTTTATGGTCATGCCGTTTGGTTTAACTAATGCACCAGCTGTGTTCATGGACCTTATGAACCGAGTGTGTGGACCATACCTTGACAAGTTTGTCATTGTTTTCATTGATGACATACTTATTTACTCAAAGAATGACCAAGAACACGGTGAACATTTGAGAAAGGTGTTAGAAGTATTGAGGAAGGAAGAATTGTACGCTAAATTTTCAAAGTGTGCATTTTGGTTGGAAGAAGTTCAATTCCTCGGTCACATAGTGAACAAAGAAGGTATTAAGGTGGATCCAGCAAAGATAGAAACTGTTGAAAAGTGGGAAACCCCGAAAACTCCGAAACACATACGCCAGTTTTTAGGACTAGCTGGTTACTACAGAAGGTTCATCCAAGACTTTTCCAGAATAGCAAAACCCTTGACTGCATTAACGTATAAAGGGAAGAAATTTGAATGGAATGATGAACAAGAGAAAGCGTTTCAGTTATTGAAGAAAAAGCTAACTACGGCACCTATATTGTCATTGCCTGAAGAGAATGATGATTTTGTGATTTATTGTGACGCATCAAAGCAAGGTCTCGGTTGTGTATTAATGCAACGAACGAAGGTGATTGCTTATGCGTCTAGACAATTGAAGATTCACGAACAAAATTATACGACGCATGATTTGGAATTAGGCGCGGTTGTTTTTGCATTAAAGACTTGGAGGCACTACTTATATGGGGTCAAAAGTATTATATATACCGACCACAAAAGTCTTCAACACATATTTAATCAGAAACAACTGAATATGAGGCAGCGTAGGTGGATTGAATTATTGAATGATTACGACTTTGAGATTCGTTACCACCCGGGGAAGGCAAATGTGGTAGCCGATGCCTTGAGCAGGAAGGACAGAGAACCCATTCGAGTAAAATCTATGAATATAATGATTCATAATAACCTTACTACTCAAATAAAGGAGGCGCAACAAGGAGTTTTAAAAGAGGGAAATTTAAAGGATGAAATACCCAAAGGATCGGAGAAGCATCTTAATATTCGGGAAGACGGAACCCGGTATAGGGCTGAAAGGATTTGGGTACCAAAATTTGGAGATATGAGAGAAATGGTACTTAGAGAAGCTCATAAAACCAGATACTCAATACATCCTGGAACGGGGAAGATGTACAAGGATCTCAAGAAATATTTTTGGTGGCCGGGTATGAAAGCCGATGTTGCTAAATACGTAGGAGAATGTTTGACGTGTTCTAAGGTCAAAGCTGAGCATCAGAAACCATCAGGTCTACTTCAACAACCCGAAATCCCAGAATGGAAATGGGAAAACATTACCATGGATTTCATCACTAAATTGCCAAGGACTGCAAGTGGTTTTGATACTATTTGGGTAATAGTTGATCGTCTCACCAAATCAACACACTTCCTGCCAATAAGAGAAGATGACAAGATGGAGAAGTTAGCACGACTGTATTTGAAGGAAGTCGTCTCCAGACATGGAATACCAATCTCTATTATCTCTGATAGGGATGGCAGATTTATTTCAAGATTCTGGCAGACATTACAGCAAGCATTAGGAACTCGTCTAGACATGAGTACTGCCTATCATCCACAAACTGATGGGCAGAGTGAAAGGACGATACAAACGCTTGAAGACATGCTACGAGCATGTGTTATTGATTTCGGAAACAGTTGGGATCGACATCTACCGTTAGCAGAATTTTCCTACAACAACAGCTACCATTCAAGCATTGAGATGGCGCCGTTTGAAGCACTTTATGGTAGAAAGTGCAGGTCTCCGATTTGTTGGAGTGAAGTGGGGGATAGACAGATTACGGGTCCGGAGATTATACAAGAAACTACCGAGAAGATCATCCAAATTCAACAACGATTGAAAACCGCCCAAAGTCGACAAAAGAGCTACGCTGACATTAAAAGAAAAGATATAGAATTTGAAATTAGAGAGATGGTCATGCTTAAAGTTGCACCTTGGAAAGGCGTTGTTCGATTTGGTAAAAGAGGGAAATTAAATCCAAGGTATATTGGACCATTCAAGATTATTGATCGTGTCGGACCAGTAGCTTACCGACTTGAGTTACCTCAACAACTCGCGGCTGTACATAACACTTTCCACGTCTCGAATTTGAAGAAATGTTTTGCTAAAGAAGATCTCACTATTCCGTTAGATGAAATCCAAATCAACGAAAAACTCCAATTCATCGAAGAACCCGTCGAAATAATGGATCGTGAGGTTAAAAGACTTAAGCAAAACAAGATACCAATTGTTAAGGTTCGATGGAATGCTCGTAGAGGACCCGAGTTCACCTGGGAGCGTGAAGATCAGATGAAGAAGAAATACCCGCATCTATTTCCAGAAGATTCGTCAACACCTTCAACAGCTTAAAATTTCGGGACGAAATTTATTTAACGGGTAGGTACTGTAGTGACCCGAACTTTTCCATGTTTATATATATTAATTAAGATTGATATTTACATGATTAAATGTTTCCAACATGTTAAGCAATCAAACTTGTTAAGACTTGATTAATTGAAATATGTTTCATATAGACAATTGACCACCCAAGTTGACCGGTGATTCACGAACGTTAAAACTTGTAAAAACTATATGATGACATATATATGGTTATATATATAGTTAAAATTATATTATGATAATTAAACATATCATTAAGTATATTAACAAAGAACTACATATGTAAAAACAAGACTACTAACTTAATAATTTTTAAACGAGACATATATGTAACGATTATCGTTGTAAAGACATTTAATGTATATATATCATATTAAGAGATATTCATACATGATAATATCATGATAATATAATAATTTAAAATCTCATTTGATATTATAAACATTGGGTTAACAACATTTAACAAGATCGTTAACCTAAAGGTTTCAAAACAACACTTACATGTAACGACTAACGATGACTTAACGACTCAGTTAAAATGTATATACATGTAGTGTTTTAATATGTATTTATACACTTTTGAAAGACTTCAATACACTTATCAAAATACTTCTACTTAACAAAAATGCTTACAATTACATCCTCGTTCAGTTTCATCAACAATTCTACTCGTATGCACCTGTATTCGTACTCGTACAATACACAGCTTTTAGATGTATGTACTATTGGTATATACACTCCAATGATCAGCTCTTAGTAGCCCATGTGAGTCACCTAACACATGTGGGAACCATCATTTGGCAACTAGCATGAAATATCTCATAAAATTACAAAAATATGAGTAATCATTCATGACTTATTTACATGAAAACAAAATTACATATCCTTTATATCTAATCCATACACCAACGACCAAAAACACCTACAAACAATTTCATTCTTCAATTTTCTTCATCTAATTGATCTCTCTCAAGTTCTATCTTCAAGTTCTAAGTGTTCTTCATAAATTCTACAAGTTCTAGTTACATAAAATCAAGAATACTTTCAAGTTTGCTAGCTCACTTCCAATCTTGTAAGGTGATCATCCAACCTCAAGAAATCTTTGTTTCTTACAGTAGGTTATTATTCTAATATAAGGTAATAATCATATTCAAACTTTGGTTCAATTTCTATAACTATAACAATCTTATTTCAAGTGATGATCTTACTTGAACTTGTTTTCGTGTCATGATTCTGCTTCAAGAACTTCGAGCCATCCAAGGATCCGTTGAAGCTAGATCCATTTTTCACTTTTCCAGTAGGTTTATCCAAGGAACTTAAGGTAGTAATGATGTTCATAACATCATTCAATTCATACATATAAAGCTATCTTATTCGAAGGTTTAAACTTGTAATCACTAGAACATAGTTTAGTTAATTCTAAACTTGTTCGCAAACGAAAGTTAATCCTTCTAACTTGACTTTTAAAATCAACTAAACACATGTTCTATATCTATATGATATGCTAACTTAATGATTTAAAACCTGGAAACACGAAAAATACCGTAAAACCGGATTTACGCCGTCGTAGTAACACCGCGGGCTGTTTTGGGTTAGTTAATTAAAAACTATGATAAACTTTGATTTAAAAGTTATTATTCTGAGAAAATAATTTTTATTATGAACATGAAACTATATCCAAAAATTATGGTTAAACTCAAAGTGGAAGTATGTTTTCTAAAATGGTCATCTAGACGTCGTTCTTTCGACTGAAATGACTACCTTTACAAAAACGACTTGTAACTTATTTTTCCGACTATAAACCTAAACTTTTTCTGTTTAGATTCATAAAATAGAGTTCAATATGAAACCATATCAATTTGATTCACTCAAAACGGATTTAAAATGAAGAAGTTATGGGTAAAACAAGATTGGATAATTTTTCTCATTTTAGCTACGTGAAAATTGGTAACAAATCTATTCCAACCATAACTTAATCAACTTGTATTGTATATTATGTAATCTTGAGATACCATAGACACGTATACAATGTTTCGACCTATCATGTCGACACATCTATATATATTTCGAAACAACCATAGACACTCTATATGCGAATGTTGGAGTTAGCTATACAGGATTGAGGTTGATTCCAAAATATATATAGTTTGAGTTGTGATCAATACTGAGATACGTATACACTGGGTCGTGGATTGATTCAAGATAATATTTATCGATTTATTTCTGTACATCTAACTGTGGACAACTAGTTGTAGGTTACTAACGAGGACAGCTGACTTAATAAACTTAAAACATCAAAATATATTAAAAATGTTGTAAATATATTTTGAACATACTTTGATATATATGTATATATTGTTATAGGTTCGTGAATCAACCAGTGGCCAAGTCTTAATTCCCGACGAAGTAAAAATCTGTGAAAGTGAGTTATAGTCCCACTTTTAAAATCTAATATTTTTGGGATGAGAATACATGCAGGTTTTATAAATGATTTACAAAATAGACACAAGTACGTGAAACTACATTCTATGGTTGAATTATCGAAATCGAATATGCCCCTTTTTATTAAGTCTGGTAATCTAAGAATTAGGGAACAGACACCCTAATTGACGCGAATCCTAAAGATAGATCTATCGGGCCCAACAAGCCCCATCCAAAGTACTGGATGCTTTAGTACTTCGAAATTTATATCATATCCGAAGGGTGTCCCGGAATGATGGGGATATTCTTATATATGCATCTTGTTAATGTCGGTTACCAGGTGTTCACCATATGAATGATTTTTATCTCTATGTATGGGATGTGTATTGAAATATGAAATCTTGTGGTCTATTATTATGATTTGATATATATAGGTTAAACCTATAACTCACCAACATTTTTGTTGACGTTTTAAGCATGTTTATTCTCAGGTGATTATTAAGAGCTTCCGCTGTCGCATACTTAAATAAGGACGAGATTTGGAGTCCATGCTTGTATGATATTGTGTAAAAACTGCATTCAAGAAACTTATTTTGTTGTAACATATTTGTATTGTAAACCATTATGTAATGGTCGTGTGTAAACAGGATATTTTAGATTATCATTATTTGATAATCTACGTAAAGCTTTTTAAACCTTTATTGATGAAATAAAGGTTATGGTTTGATTTAAAATGAATGCAGTCTTTGAAAAACGTCTCATATAGAGGTCAAAACCTCGCAACGAAATCAATTAATATGGAACGTTTTTAATCAATAAGAACGGGACATTTCAATATTGGTGTCGTAGGGGGTGTATACAAAATAGTATTATTTTTAGTGCGAAAATACTATTAAATCCGATACAATTTTTACACAAGATGTTTATTTATTTAGAGAACGGATATACTTAAACCTTGCTACAACATTATAGGTAGTGTACCTAATCGTACAGTAGTGTAGTTTTTAGTAAGTCCGGTTCGTTCCACAGGGAATCTTTTTAAACAAAGCTTAACGCTATATTAGTTTACTTTTATAAAAATACAAATATATATATAAGTAAAATTATTATTATAAAGGGGGGTTTTTTACCGTTTAATGACCGGTTTGTCGATTTTAAAACTTTAGTCGCAGTTAAAACCAAATGTAAAATATTAAAAATAAATACAAGACTTGAATTAAAGCATAAAGTAAATAACGATAATGAAATTTCGAATAATAAAAGTGCGATAAAATAAACTTGCGATAATTAAAAAGTATGATAATTAAAAGTGCAATTAAATACAATAACAATAAATAAAGTGCGATAATTAGAAGTGCAATTAAATATAAAATAAAGGAAATTAAATATGAAATAAAAGAATTATGCTTATTTAAACTTCCGTAATCATGATGTTTGACGTGTTGATTTTAGTTTTATGCCCATGGGTTAATTGTCCTTTGTCCTGGATTATTTAATATGTCCGTCTGGTTTTTGTCCATAACAGTCCGTCAGTCATAAATATAAAGTGCGAGTGTCCTCGTCAAATTATCCTTATACCCGAAGTTAAATATTCCAACTAATTGGGGATTTAAACTGTAATAAGATTTTAATACTTTGTTTAATAATTACACCAGGTTGTCAACTGAGTGTAATCCAAGGTTTTAATATTTTGTTACCAATTATACCAAGTGTCCTTGTACATAATTTCACCCCTGTTTTAATTATTCTAGTGGCTATTAATCCATTCCCGTGTCCGGTTAAATGAACGATTATTCATACATATAAATACCCCGCCCATCGTGTCCGATTGAGTGTATATGGTAATTTATAGGGACGCCCAATTGTAAATCTTTATATTAACATTAACAAACTATCATTTAGTTAAACAAATATAAAGCCCATTAATAGCCCATAGTCTAATTTCCACAAGTGTCGTTCTTTTGTCCAAACCCCAATTATGGTACAAAGCCCAATTACCCAATTTTAGTAATTAGCCCAACATCATGATTACTTCATTTTAAATAAGCATAATAATAACTTAGCTACGAGACATTAATGTAAAAAGGTTGAACATAACTTACAATGATTAAAAATAGCGTAGCGTTACACAGACAGAATTTCGACTTACACCCTTACAACATTCGCTAACATATCCTTATTATTAGAATTAAAATTAAAATTAAAATTAAAATATAAATTATATATATATATATTTTACGTATATATGAGAGAAGAAGAAAAAGATGCATGAAAATGATCAGAATTCGGTTTGCTTTATAGGGAGTTTCAAAACTGGGGGCTCCGCGACTCGCGGCCTTTTTGGCCTTCAAACTCCGCGAGTCGCGGAGTTTGCTTTTACAGCTCAGAGGAGTTTGGCTCTTTGTTTACCGACGGTTTATAATATATATATAATATATATATATAATTAATATAATTAATTATATATTATATTATATTTATATACATAGCTAACTTGTAATTTTTAGTCCGTTGCGTCGAGCGTTGAGAGTTGACTCTGGTCCCGGTTTCGGATTTTCGAACGTCCTTGCGTACAATTTTATATTTTGTACTTTGCGTTTTGAATCTTGTACTCTTGTAATTTCGAGACGTTTCTTATCAATAATTGGAACCTCTTTGATTGTCTTTTGTACTTTTGAGCTTTTTGGTCGTTTGCGTCTTCAATTCGTCGAATCTGTCTTTTGTCTTCACCTTTTATTATTTAAACGAATATTACTTGTAAATAGAACAGTTGCAATTAAAAGCTTGTCTTTCTTGAGGAATAATGCTATGAAATATATGTTCGTTTTTAGCATTATCAAATATTCCCACACTTGAGCGTTGCTTGTCCTCAAGCAATATCGTCTTGAAATACTAGAATCACTTCTTTATTCTTCACACTTTGTACATCAGTGATTTCTATACGGTGATATAAACAATGGTAGTAACGATATGGTTTACAGTCCCACATGACTATAAAAATTTAGATCCATTAAGGAAATTGGATCTTTATGAAAACATTTGATCTTTTGAAATTAAATCTAGTTTTTACCCTAGATAAGTTTTCCGGAATAACCCTTTACCGGTGTTTGCAAAATATTTTTGTGGGTTTGGTGGGTTTCAGATTTGAAAATTTTAGCTCAAAACTTATGGTTTTGTGTCACCCACTTGCTAACCTTGTATTTGGAAATCAACACGTCCAGTTTACTTGTCCCGTATATTACCTTTCGGTAAACTACCGTCCGGTTGTAAAGGAAAGCGTTGAACAAGCAACTGTTAAGGCAATGTCCCCTGACATTCTTTTAATTATGGTCTATAACGTGTCGGACGCAATTACTATCCTTGGTAGGAGCAATAGTAAAGCTCACCCTTATGATTTTTCGGTATGGCACAAGGTCCTGTCTTTGACCACTATGCAACCACCGTTCTTACGGTTGACACCCGATTTGGTTCAGGTGACCTAATGAATTCCAGATGAATTCCTAGGATTTTACGTTCAATGGTAATGAACGCATTGAAAATAGGGTTTCCAGAAAACAAATCGGTTTGTAATTTTGATCAAAATATTTTCTCGTTCAAGCTCGAGTTTAGATATCATTGAATTCCATGAGTTTGTAATTCTCAATCTTTAAGGTCAATCTCTAGGATTGAATAATATCAGTCTTAAAAGCTGATTTTTAATCTTTAAGGAGATTATCCTTTCTGGGGATCTGATTCATTAGTCTTATCCAGCTAATTTACATGGCGCCCCCCCATTGTACGAGATAAATCCTTCTCATGGTTAGGATAAATCTGACCACTTGGCGACCCTGTTTAATGCTGAGGTCCGTGGATTTCCTGCTGATTTTAGTGATGACTTTTCTAGATTTTTCGTCAACCTACAGCTGGTCTGGACGACAACTTCATGACCTAAATCAAGAAGCGCGTTTCTTTTTCGGAAGACTTTACTTCCTTTTAATGATGGAATTGATTCATCGTGTAGATCCATCTCTTCTTTTCTTTCATTGGGTAAAACAGTTTAGTTTAGTCCAAAGCAAAAGTATTTTCAGTTATTTGTTACAGATATATGTGACATATGTTTAAGATAACTTGGTAAATTTTCCCACACTTGGCTTTTATTTTCCTTTTTATCGTCCTCTATTCCATTTTAAATGAATTTTAACATTTTGGTTTGTTTCTCAATTTATGTCCTTTCCGAGGTAACAATAATTTCGGTGTTAAAACCTAGTTTTATCGTTCATAAATATGTATAAACATGATTTTGAGTTCATTTAATTGAAAATTTTGAAAAATTTTACTAGAATTGGGTAGTCAGTATATAAGACTAGGGCTGTTCTTTATTACCAGAGAGCACTAGATTCTAATACAACTACTGCTTTACTAGTATTTTTAATGGTAACCAAGTGTATAAAGTAAAAAATTTTAAAATCCGAAAGAATTTAACCCCTTCCCACACTTAAGATCTTGCAATGCCCTCATTTGCAAGAAATCAGTAATTATTTAAATTATTGAGGGTGATTTGTGTGAAAATGATTAAATTTTTACCAAAGTTTCCAAATATATTGGCGTTTGTTTGCTGAATGATAAATGGTGCACATCATTTGTTCATTCCGTCTTGTTGTTATTTCACATATATTTTGCATCTTGTCGTCAAAATTAGTTGCTTTTGCTGAACTTAATGCCAGTCTTTGAAAATGCGTTGTTTTACCCTGTTGTGTACATAAGATAAACTGCAAACATATATACATATTTTTGAAGTTTGGTATATTACCCCACATTCAAAAATTATTAAAATCTAAGAATAAAAGTTAGATAATTATAAAAATGATTACAATATTAACAAAAGTATTAAACGTATCAATAATTACAAATTACAAAAAATAAAATAAAATAAGTATACTAGGGATGATACTGGTACCAATAGGGGTTCCAGGCATAACCATAGGTGCTATAGAATGCTTCGGCAGGGTTATACGTAGGATATGGTGGCTGCATCTCTATAGACCAGGGAGGGAAGATGGGTTTCGGTGTAGGAATATAGTTTCTACCTATATGTTGGCAATGAGCTATGATTTGGTTCTGATGAACTTGCCAATCTTCAAATGCTCTCTGTCTAGCATTTTCGTATTCCTGAGAAGCTATAAACCTTTGCATTTCTTGCATCTCATTCCCCCCTCCTACATTACCTTGCTGTTGGTTTCTCTCCACATGTGGATGTCTACCATGGTATTGTACTGCGACGTTATTTCGCCTCTTCAAAACTTTCGCACCATGGTATACATTTAAACCTATAGTATCGCGGGGTTCCGGTTCTTCTACTAATAATCCCCCCGACTTATATCCACACCGAGATATTCACCAATCAAAGTAATAAAAATACCACCTCCTATTATGCTATGCGGTCGCATCCCCCGAACCATAGCTGATAAATAATAACCCACACAATATGGTATACTTACAGCGCTTTGTGGGTCTCGAATACACATATGGTAAAACAAATCCTATTCATTTACTTTTTCCTTGTTCTTACCCCTTTGTGTAATCGAATTGGCTAAAAACCTATGAATCACTCTTAATTCGGCTCTATCTATATCCAAATAAGAGTAATTTCCCCCTTTGAAACGGTGATGGCTTGTCATTTGACTCCACACACCGTGTGTATCAAAATTTTCATCTATCTTTCTACCGTTTAGTATCAACCCTCTACAATCGGCAGATGCTAACTCCTCAGGCGTATATATACGTAAAGCCTGAGCCATGTCTAGTAAAGACATGTGGCGCATCGAACCGCCTAACAAAAATCTAATAAAAGAACGATCGGTTAAACTAGCTACCCGATCATTCAACTCTATACTACATAACAATTCTTCACACCATACTTTATATACAGGTCTACGCATGGTGAATAAACGTACCCAGTCATTAAAAGTAGAATTACCATACCTCTGTACAAGTAATTCCCTAATTGGCCCGGCCAATTCTACAGCTTCTAAGGGTCCCCATTCTATGACCCTCGGTACCTCAACAACCTTAGAATGAAGAGTATGCAAACCCCTTTGATATTTTGGATAATCTATCCAAAGTCTGTCAAATCTCAGGTTCGGGTGCAACTCTTCCAAGTGCATATCAGAAAAGGTCATGACTGGATGAGGTATATCCTGCTTGTAGTAGTTATCCACCTCCTGTTGTTCCACATTCTCAGCAGGAGCATTGCGAGCTTGGGATGAAGATTCACCCCTTTCAGTCTGCAAAACACATCAAACACAATTTTTGTGCATCCAAATATGCATTAGTGTCAGCAAAATCATCAATCAAAATAATTACAATGACATGATCAATTTATATCAAACTTAAGCTTATTTTCATATTTTCATCAAATCTACACTTTTTCAAATAAGCATATACGAAAATGTTTGCCAAGTTCATAAGCATTCAACTCAAATAACATGTCAAAATAATCATTACTAGTAATTAAACAAGTCTCAAATGGCATTATCTTTCAAAAATCAAGTTCATGAATTTTTAGACTTGAAAAAGTCTACTTTAATTCTCAAAATCATGTTTAGGCTCAAAGTTTGGATCATTTAACTACCTAGACATGTTACACTACTTAATTTAGCAACAATTCATGACAAAAATCGGCCATAACCTGTTTATATCAAAAAGCCCCAAATTTGCTCAACACAAACCCTAAATTACTCAAAATTTTAAGTTTAAGGCTTCTAATCATGTTAAACAGCATCAATCTAGGTTATACAAGCATAATACATAAACAATTTAAGCCTAATTACACTAAAAAGCATCAAAATCAAATTGGGGAAAAAATTGCTCAAGAACACCAAATTTCGGATTAAATGGTGTTTAGGTGTAGAAATTTACCGTTTTTCTTGAGTAATTCCTAGATAGCATCCTTCTCAACATGATTTTAGTAAAAGATTTGGTGATTAACGGTTAAAAATTGTGATTTTGGGGGTTTTTTTTTCGGGTTTTTCGTGGGTTATTTCGCAGTATTTTGCTGTTGTTTGAGTTGTGTGGTGCACTGATCTGTTTTTTTTTAAGTTTTATTTTTTTTTCTGTAAATTGGTCCCTCCGCGAGTCGCGGCAATTAAGCCTTCAAACTCCGCGACTCGCGGAGTTTGCTTTTTTTTTTTTTTTTTTTATATAATCTTTAACTTATTAAAACAATTAATTAATTAATTTTAAAATTTTGTTTCCTTTGTTATTTAGGACGAGGTCGTTTCGGATCGATGTCCTAGTCCATCCTTCGATAAAATTTTAAAATTTGTCTTTTTGTAGCGATTGTTTTAAAAGCTAAGATTTTTGGTTTTTTTTTTTTATGTTTTTGGTATACTTTAATTCAATAAGATTAAAAATAATGATAATAAAAGTTCTCGTCCCTCCCTCGGGTAAAGCAATTTCGGTTCAAATACCTAGTCTTCAACTTACGACGAATTTTAAAAATCATATTTTTAACTTAATGAGATAAAGTAAATTTTTGTTTTTAAATTCACACAATTTAAATATAAAATTCAAAATTAATATTAAAAATTCACACCAAACTTAATTTAAAAATTCATATTATAAATTCATACCAAACTTATATTATGGTTCAAATATTTACAATTTTAATTATATTGTTTTTATAAAGTTTACAATATTAATTTAAGATTTAAATATTAATTTTAAAAAACATGGTAAAAATAAAATTAAAAATCTTTTTGGCTTTTTATCTCACTTTAATCAATCAAATATTATCAAAAATATGCGCCCCTCTTTTCGGTAAAGTAATTTCGGTTCCAAAACCTAATTTAACTCATGACGAATTTTTGAAATATTTTGGGTTGATTGATTAAAGATATTTATACCTTAAGAATAAACGTTAAATTTCGCAGTGATGTAATAAATTTTTGAATGATATCAATAATTTCGGTCGCCAAACCTAATTTTATTCAATACCAATTTAATAATTTTTAGCGAACAAATTAGCGTTTATTATTAAAAGGTTAAAAATAAAAATAAAAACTGTACAGACATACCTGTGAAATACATTTCTTAGTTATATGATCTATCCCATTCATAAGATAGTCGGTTTAATTGGTTTTCCATGGCTACATAGGCGTAACCTCGAGCATTCAGTGTCTTTTCTTCTAAACATATGAACGGTCCGTCTCTGCATAAAGTAACAAATTCGGTATTTGAATAGGTTTGATTATTTGAACATTTACCTCCATGTGACCATTTTCCGCATTTGTGACATCTTTCTAGGTGTCGTGCTCTTCTTTTCGTTGCGGATTTTGATTTTCCTTTACCAAATTGTAACTTATTATCTTCGCATCTGGATTCTTTTCTAACTCCGTCCATTCTTTCTCTGATTACTGATACTAAATCACTCGGTAGTATGTCATTATTTCTTTTAGTGATCAAAGCGTGTAGCATTAGACCATGGTTTAGTTCACAGGCAGTCTTCATTTTGTAAAAACCTAAAAAAAATAAAAATTCAGAATGGGGGGAGAAGACTAGTTCTTTAGGGTCTGCTAGGGAAAGACCATTCGGGTTCCATTTTCGAGAACTACACGAAAACAGACAATCTAACTCTAACAGAAATACATATTATCCTTTAAAGACTTGATTCTCCCCACACTTAGTTAGCTGTGGTGTCGAAATTGTGATTAACTTCGTTGTCGACTTCCATCGGACCATGTATGTAATGTTTAACTCTGTGACCATTAACTTTAAATTCAATCCCATTTGAATTTATTAATTCTATCGTTCCGTATGGGAAAACTCTTTTGACTATGAATGGTCCAGACCATCGTGATTTCAATTTTCCAGGAAATAACTTGAATCGTGAATTGAAAAGAAGAACTCTGTCTCCTTCTTTAAATTCTTTTGAACTTCTGATTCTTTTATCATGCCATTTCTTCGTTCTTTCTTTATAGATTAACGAATTATCGTATGCTTCATGTCTTAATTCTTCTAATTCGTTTAGTTGACTTAATCGTAGACGTCCGGCTTCATGTAAATCAAGATTACATGTCTTCAAAGCCCAAAATGCTTTGTGTTCAATTTCTACTGGAAGATGACATGCTTTTCCATAAACAAGTCTAAAAGGTGTGGTTCCAATTGGAGTTTTGTAGGCTGTTCTAAAAGCCCAGAGTGCATCCTCCAATTTAATGGACCATTCCTTCGGATTTGATCCTATGGTTTTCTCTAGAATGCGTTTTAAAGCTCGGTTGGTATTTTCAACTTGTCCACTTGTTTGTGGATGATATGCGGTGGAGATTTTATGAGTTACTCCATATCTTTTAAGTACTTTCTCAAGTTGATTATTACAGAAATGAGTTCCCCGATCACTTATTAAAGCTTTCGGTGTTCCAAACCTTGCAAAAAGACGTTTTAAAAAGTTGACTACAACTCGTGCATCGTTAGTTGGGGGAGCTTGTGCTTCCGCCCATTTAGATACATAATCAATGGCTACGAGTATATATAGATTATTATGAGATTTTGGAAATGGACCCATAAAGTCAATACCTCAAATGTCAAATACTTCACATACTTGGATGACATTTTGTGGCATTTCATCACGTTGACTTATTTTTCCGGCCCTTTGACATGCATCACAGGATTTGCAAAGAAGGTGTGCGTCTTTGTAAATTGTAGGCCAATAGAATCCAGCATCATAAACTTTTCTTGCTGTTAGTTGAGGCCCATAATGCCCTCCTGTTGGTCCTGTGTGACAATGGTTTAATATTTTACTAGCTTCATCTCCAAATACACATCGGCGTATTATTCCATCGGGACAACTTTTAAACAGATGTGGATCTTCCCAGAAATAGTGTTTTATATCACTGAAGAATTTCTTTCGTCTTTGGTACGATAATCCTTTTTCAAGGAATCCACATACTAAATAGTTTGCATAGTCTGCAAACCATGGGATTTCTTTATAATCTATCTTCAATAGATATTCATCAGGAAAGTTGTCTTGTATGGCCGATTCATTTAGAACTTCTAATTCGGGATTTTCAAGACGAGAAAGATGATCAGCGGCGAGATTTTCTGCTCCTTTTTTATCTCGGATTTCAATATCAAACTCTTGTAAGAGTAAGATCCAACGGATTAATCTTGGTTTAGCATCTTGTTTTGAAAATAGGTATCTAAGAGCAGAATGGTCGGTATAGACCACTGTTTTTGCTAGAACGAGATATGATCGAAATTTGTCAAAAGCAAAGACAATAGCAAGGAGTTCTTTTTCAGTAGTTGTATAGTTCGTTTGTGCTCCTTGTAACGTCTTACTAGCATAATATATAGGTTGAAATCGTTTTTCAATCCTTTGTCCTAAAACGGCTCCCATTGCAAAATCACTTGCATCGCACATGAGTTCAAATGGTAGATTCCAATTTGGCGTTATCATGATCGGCGCATTAGTGAGTTTCTCTTTAAGAATATTAAAAGATTTGATACACTCATCTGAAAAGATGAATGGCGCATCCTTTTCTAGGAGTTTATTCATAGGAGTGGCAATCTTAGAAAAATCTTTTATGAAACGTCGGTAAAAACCGGCATGCCCTAAAAAACTCCTAACTCCTCTAACATTGGTGGGATGTGGAAGTTTAGCAATTACATCTACTTTAGCTCTATCCATCTCAATTCCTTCTTTTGAAATTTTATGTCCAAGAACGATGCCTTCTTTAACCATGAAATGGCATTTCTCCCAATTAAGTACTAGATTTTATTGTTCGCATCTAAGAAGCATTCGTTCAAGATTTACTAGACATGATTCAAATGTATCACCGAAGACTGAAAAGTCATCCATGAAAACTTCCATGCATTCTTCTATCATGTCGTGAAAAATCGCCATCATGCACCTTTGAAAGGTTGCAGGGGCGTTGCAAAGTCCAAATGGCATGCGTTTGTAAGCAAAAGTACCATAAGGGCACGTGAATGTGGTTTTCTCTTGGTCCTCGGGTGCTATTGGAATTTGAAAATATCCGGAAAATCCATCTAGAAAACAATAGTAACTATTTCTGACTAATCTTTCCAACATTTGATCAATGAAAGGTAAGGGAAAGTGATCTTTTCTGGTGGCGTCATTTAATTTTCTATAATCAATACACACACGCCATCCTGTTACAGTCCTAGTAGAAATAAGCTCATTTTTCTCATTTGTAATGACAGTCATGCCACCCTTCTTAGGCACGCATTGAACTGGGCTTACCCATGGACTATCAGAGATTGGATAAATTAAACCTGCATCTAGCAGTTTAATAATCTCTTTCTTAACTACATCTTGCATATTAGGATTTAGTCTTCGTTGGCGTTGCACATACGTTTTATGACCTTCTTCCATAAAGATTTTATGTGTGCAATACGAAGGACTTATTCCTTTAATATCATGAATCTTCCATGCAATGGCTGGTTTATGAGCTTTCAACACAGAAATGAGTTGTGATTTCTCATTTTCAGTAAGAGAAGACGATATTATTACAGGTAATTCAGATTCACCATGTAAATAAGCGTGTTCCAAATGGTTTGGAAGTGGCTTTAACTCTAATTTCGGAGGTTCTTCTATCGATGATTTATATCGATATCTGTCTTCTTCTTTTAGCATTTGAATTTCTTCTGTTGTTGGTTCATATCCATTAGCTATAAGTGTAGCTAACATTTCAGCTTCATCAATTGGTTCATTACCTTCTCCTAAAGAACATTCTCCTGTTCCTTGTAATTCTGGAAATTCTTCTAATAATTCTGCATGTGCATCTATAGTTTGAATATAATAACATGTATCATCTGCAGATTGTGGTTGTTGCATTGCTCTATCAACTGAAAAGGTAACACTCTCATCCTCTATACTTAGGGTCAGTTTCTTACCGAACACGTCTATCATTGCTTTAGCCGTGTTTAAGAATGGTCTTCCTAATATGAGAGGAACTTGAGAATCTTCTTCCATGTCCAGAACAACAAAATCTACTGGAAATACTAAAGTACCAACTTTAACTAGCATGTTCTCCATTATCCCTCTAGGATATTTTATTGATCTATCGGCTAGTTGTATGCTTATTCTGGTTGGTTTCAATTCTCCAAGGTCTAGTTTAGTGTATAGTGAATACGGCATTAGATTTATACTAGCACCTAAGTCTGCCAATGCTTCTATTGAATTAAGACTACCCAGAAAACATGGAATTGTGAAACTTCCTGGATCAGATAGTTTTTCTGGTATCTTATTCAACAGCACTGCTGAACAATTAGCATTCATAGTAACAGCCGAGAGTTCTTCCATTTTATTTCTATTTGAAATTAGATCTTTCAAGAATTTAGCATATCTAGGCATTCCTGAAATCACATCAATGAAAGGAAGATTTACATTTATCTGTTTAAACATATCCAAGAATTTGGATTGCTCGGCTTCAAGTTTTTCTTTCTTCATTTTACTCGGCTAAGGAAGTGGTGGTTGATATGGTTTAACATAAGGTTTAGCCTTAGCTGTGTTATCTTCATTAATCTTTTCAACTACCGGTTCTTTTTCCTTATCTTGATCAGGTTGTGGTTCTTGTGGAGTAGGAATGGCTTCATCAGAAGTTACAGGTATTTTAAGTGGTTTAAGTGTTGTACCACTTCTTGTGGTAATGGCTTTAGCTGTTTCATTCCGGGGGTTAGCATTTGTATCACTAGGTAGACTTCCCGATTTTCTTTCACCTATTAACCTTGCTAGGTTACTTACTTCTTGTTCCAGATTTTGAATAGAAGCTTGTTGATTTCTAAATGCTTGAGCATTTTGTTCATTGGTTTGTTTCTGAGATGTGAAAAACTGTGTTTGAGTTTCAACTAGCTTTGTCATCATATCTTCTAAATTCGGCTTTTTATCATCGGTTTGTTGTGGTGGTTTGTTTTGAAAATTCGGTTTTTGCTGATTGTAAGTATTATTGGATACTTGTTGATTGCTAGGACCTTGTTGGTTGTTGTATGGAATATTTCGGTTATAATTCTGGTTTTGATTGTAAATCGGTCTTGGCGGTTGATAATTATTTTGATAATTATTTCCAGGCCTTTGGTTTATGTATGAAATATTCTCTCTTTGTTCCATTGTTAATTCAATACTGAGACAATCTTTTGTCAAATGTGGTCCTCCACACTGCTCACAACTAATTCGTATTGAGTGAATATCCTTAGTCATCTTTTCCATTCGTCTCTCCACAGCATCTATCTTTGCGGAAATGGAATCTAAGTCATGGGTAGAATCGGCTCTAGCTGCTTTAGATGATCTAATGATATCTTTTTCTTGGTGCCACTCATGTGAGTGGGAAGCAGTGTTATCAATAATTTTGTAAGCATCAGTTTCGGTTTTCTTCATAATAGAACCACCAGCTGCTATATCTATGTCTTTCCTTGTAGTGATGTCGCATCCTTGGTAGAATATTTGTACTATTTGACAGGTGTCTAAACCATGTTGCGGACATCCTCTTAACAACTTTCCATATCTTGTCCATGCCTCATATAGAGTTTCATTTGGTTTCTGTGTAAACGTATCAATTTCTGCTTGAAGTCTTACGGCTTTAGATGCAGGAAAGAATTGTTTAAGAAATTTGTCAACTAAAACATCCCATGTATCAATCGCCCCTTCAGGTAACGATTCCAACCAATCTTTGGCTTCTCCCTTTAAAGTCCAGGGAAATAACATGAGATATATCTGTTCATCCTCCACTTCTCGGATTTTAAATAGTGTGCAGATCCTATTAAAGGTACGTAGATGTTCATTTGGATCTTCCTTCGGCGCACCACTAAATTGGCATTGATTAGTCACCATGTGTAGAATTTGTCCTTTGATTTCATAATCTGGCGCATTAACGTCTGGATGAGTAATTGCGTGACCTTGGCCAGTGCGTTTAGCTCTCATTCGGTCTTCCATACTTAAAGGTTCCAGATTCTCCATAATTGAATTTGTTGAATCGGAATCACTAGAGGATTCTGATTTAATGGTTCGTTCCTCAACAATCTCTGTTTGAATGATTGGTGGCTCCGGAGGAAAGTTTAACGGTTCAGGATCTACGAACCGTTCCTGAATATTCTCCGAATTCTCAATTGTGAGGTCGGGTTCAAAAAATGGATTATCGGAAATTTGAACTGAAGTACTTGGTTGACTGGATGACGATTCTAAAGAAAAATCAACGGCGGTTATATTTGCTAAATGTCTTGATCTAGTTACAGGTGGTGAACGTACAAAAGGTGGTGAACGTCTTGCTCGGTGCATTCACTGAATATCCTATTAGTTTTTAAAAGGAAAGAAAAATTATAATAAGTTATCCAATTAATAGACTTTTCTGATTTTGCCCACGTTTCGAATAGCCAAAAGATGCAGCAGAGGGGCAGGATTCGTTTGGTCTCAATATAATTGAGGACTGTTTGGCTCCAATAACCCGGTCCACGTACAAATCCAACTATTACTACGAACCAGAAAATTTTGATGTCTATTAATTTAACCACTTAAAATAAATTTTCGTAATTTTAAGAAATTTAGATAAGAAGTAGAATAAAAATCTATGTCCTAAAACTAGAATAGCGAGAAATAAGAAAGAAAAAGAGTTCGTCGGAAAAGTGTCTAAAAAGAAAAATGGTTGAAAAATAAAAGGTGACGGAAAAATAAAAGAAACTTATAAAACTTAAAAATACTTGACTAACCTAACCTTATTACTACAACTAACTTAAAATTATAATCGCAAATTGAGATTACTAATTGGAATGATAATTGATACATAGGTAAAAAGTCGTCTAAAAATATTAAAGCTTACAAGAAAAACTAAATCCCAAATGAAAATAACTTAAAAAGAAACTAAAACTTAAAAAGGCGTCGCAAAATTCTAAAGCACCTAAATCTTAGTCTAAAGAAAAAGCACTTAAGGAATTCTACGGCAAAGCCTAAAAATCTAGGAGTAAAAATAACTATGGCAAAAACTAAGTTTAAAACTAAATATGAGCTAAAAATACAAAAGTTACGCTAAAGCGATTAAAAAGGGACAAAATATAAAAATATACAAAAAGTTGTAAAAATTACAATTTTTATAAAAATATTATTTTTATATTATTTATTTAATAAAACTACTAATTTTACAAATTAATTAAACTAAATTAAACAAAATATAAAATAAATAAAAAGTAAAACTAAAAATAAAACTAATTATAATAATAATTATAATTAGGGTTAATAATAATTATAATTAATAATAATCCGTAATAAATGCAGTTTTAGGGTTTCTGTCGGTGTCAGAGAAACTCCGCGAGTCGCGGTTCTCAAAGCTGCAAACCCCGCGAGTCGCGGGGTTCAGAATTTCAACTGACAGCTTATAATTTCGACGCGTTTTAAATTTTTTTTTTTTTTTTAATTTTCTGTTTTTATATTTTTCTATTTTAAAATGTATAATAAAAACTTATAATTAAAATACTTAAATAAAAATAGAACTTCTTTATAAAAAAAAAAAAAAACTTAAAACTAGATTTATATATATATATTTTTTATATATGTTTTTAAATAAAAACAAAATACTTAAATAAAACTTATATAAAAATAAAGAAACTTTATAAAACTTAAATATTTAACAAAATCTTAAAAATATACAAATTTTTGTTTATATTAGCGTTGCGCTTCCGGCTTTTAAGAGACTCCCCGGCAGCGGCGCCAAAAATACTTGGTGTCGTAGGGGGTGTATACAAAATAGTATTATTTTTAGTGCGAAAATACTATTAAATCCGATACAATTTTTACACAAGATGTTTATTTATTTAGAGAACGGATATACTTAAACCTTGCTACAACATTATAGGTAGTGTACCTAATCGTACAGTAGTGTAGTTTTTAGTAAGTCCGGTTCGTTCCACAGGGAATCTTTTTAAACAAAGCTTAACGCTATATTAGTTTACTTTTATAAAAATACAAATATATATATAAGTAAAATTATTATTATAAAGGGGGGTTTTTTACCGTTTAATGACCGGTTTGTTGATTTTAAAACTTTAGTCGCAGTTAAAACCAAATGTAAAATATTAAAAATAAATACAAGACTTGAATTAAAGCATAAAGTAAATAACGATAATGAAATTTCGAATAATAAAAGTGCGATAAAATAAACTTGCGATAATTAAAAAGTATGATAATTAAAAGTGCAATTAAATACAATAACAATAAATAAAGTGCGATAATTAGAAGTGCAATTAAATATAAAATAAAGGAAATTAAATATGAAATAAAAGAATTATGCTTATTTAAACTTCCGTAATCATGATGTTTGACGTGTTGATTTTAGTTTTATGCCCATGGGTTAATTGTCCTTTGTCCTGGATTATTTAATATGTCCGTCTGGTTTTTGTCCATAACAGTCCGTCAGTCATAAATATAAAGTGCGAGTGTCCTCGTCAAATTATCCTTATACCCGAAGTTAAATATTCCAACTAATTGGGGATTTAAACTGTAATAAGATTTTAATACTTTGTTTAATAATTACACCAGGTTGTCAACTGAGTGTAATCCAAGGTTTTAATATTTTGTTACCAATTATACCAAGTGTCCTTGTACATAATTTCACCCCTGTTTTAATTATTCTAGTGGCTATTAATCCATTCCCGTATCCGGTTAAATGAACGATTATTCATACATATAAATACCCCGCCCATCGTGTCCGATTGAGTGTATATGGTAATTTATAGGGACGCCCAATTGTAAATCTTTATATTAACATTAACAAACTATCATTTAGTTAAACAAATATAAAGCCCATTAATAGCCCATAGTCTAATTTCCACAAGTGTCGTTCTTTTGTCCAAACCCCAATTATGGTACAAAGCCCAATTACCCAATTTTAGTAATTAGCCCAACATCATGATTACTTCGTTTTAAATAAGCATAATAATAACTTAGCTACGAGACATTAATGTAAAAAGGTTGAACATAACTTACAATGATTAAAAATAGCATAGCGTTACACGGACAGAATTTCGACTTACATCCTTACAACATTCGCTAACATATCCTTATTATTACAATTATAATTAAAATTAAAATTAAAATATAAATTATATATATATATATTTTACGTATATATGAGAGAAGAAGAAAAAGATGCATGAAAATGATCAGAATTCGGTTTGCTTTATAGGGAGTTTCAAAACTGGGGGCTCCGCGACTCGCGGCCTTTTTGGCCTTCAAACTCCGCGAGTCGCGGAGTTTGCTTTTACAGCTCAGAGGAGTTTGGCTCTTTGTTTACCGACGGTTTATAATATATATATAATATATATATAATTAATATAATTAATTATATATTATATTATATTTATATACATAGTTAACTTGTAATTTTTAGTCCGTTGCGTCGAGCGTTGAGAGTTGACTCTGGTCCCGGTTTCGGATTTTCGAACGTCCTTGCGTACAATTTTATATTTTGTACTTTGCGTTTTGAATCTTGTACTCTTGTAATTTCGAGACGTTTCTTATCAATAATTGGAACCTCTTTGATTGTCTTTTGTACTTTTGAGCTTTTTGGTCGTTTGCGTCTTCAATTCGTCGAATCTGTCTTTTGTCTTCACCTTTTATTATTTAAACGAATATCACTTGTAAATAGAACAGTTGCAATTAAAAGCTTGTCTTTCTTGAGGAATAATGCTATGAAATATATGTTCGTTTTTAGCATTATCAGATATAAATTTCGAAGTACTAAAGCATCCGGTACTTTGGATGGGACTTGTTGGGCCCAATAGATCTATCTTTAGGATTCGCGTCAATTAGGGTGTCTGTTCCCTAATTCTTAGATTACGAGACTAAAAAGGGGCATATTCAGTTTCGATCATTCAACCATATAACGTAATTTCGATTACTTGTGTCTATTTCGTAAAACAGTTATAAAAGTTGCGCATGTATTCTCAGCCCAAAAATATAAAGGGTAAAAAGGAAAATGAAACTCACCTAATGTATTTTGTAGTAAAAATACATATGACGTCATTTAACAAGTGTAGGGTTAATCTCGGATTCACGAACCTATATTATTCATATATTTATTAAAACATATACTTGTAATCGAACAAGTTTAGATATTATTATTGAGATAGTTGTTATTTTAATAAATTATATGATTCATTAATACTTAATTTGATATATTTATTATTATTTTTTTTATACATTAAATAGATAACTCGTATTTATTACAAAATCTTAATATTGTTAGGTTTTATGTTAATACTATATTTTATGTAAAAAAAATCTTTATTTGATATATTAGTAATACTAGTAGTAATAATGATAAAAATAATGATAGTTATAATTTCAATTAAAATATTAATTTTAATGTTAATGATTATAACAATAATAATAATAATAATAATAATAACAATAATAATGATAAATATAATGTCAATAATGGGTTTACTCATAATGATACTACCAATAATAACCTAAATGATAAAGCTAATAATAATACTTATATATGATAATAATATTAATACTAAATATAATACAAATTCTAATTGTAACTATAATCATATTAATAATAAATGATACTTAATACATGTATTAGAAGTAATAATAATAATAAAAGTTATAATTAATAATAATAATAATAATAATAATAATAATAATAATAATAATAATAATAATAATAATAATAATAATAATAATAATAATAATAATAATAATAATAATAATAATACTACCTTAAAGGTTTCAAAAGGCCTTCCAAAAAGAAATGCCCTAGAGAGGATTCGAACTCGCGACCTCTCAAATATCCCAAACATGCCTAACCATTGGTCTGCTTCTTATTTCCTTGTCAAAAATACGGATTCAAATTCTTCTATCATGTATCTGTTTTCCATTATTATCCACCATCCTCAAACTTCCTCATTAAAAATCGTTTTTGTGGCCCAGCTAGATTACCAAAGCATATTGGCCCAACTAAGCAATTCTTAAGGCAAAATCCATTAAAGTATAAATACCCATTAGTGGCCCGATAACTAACAAAACATAACATGGCCCAAGTCGATTAACTGTCCACTCTTGCAAAACGATTAGGTCAACAGAATAAAAAGAAATTCGATCCTCAATCTCCATCATCGTTCCCATTATACCACTGTATCATAACTGTTATCATCGTTGCTTGTTTCTTTATCACTATCATCGAACGTCAATCTTCATCAATATTTTTCCATCGTTATAAATTTTACTATTCATCGTCTTCTCCCTTTCATCCTCGTGACATTCTTAGTTTGAGAACAGAAAACAATCTTTAGGCAGAAGCAAGACGTATTTGGTGTTTGGATTTGTGAATTATTGAGCAAGGCAGAAAATAATATAGCGGTAATAATTAAATGGGTTTTGTTTGTCTACGGTTCAAACACAGAAACGAATACCAAATCAAGGTTACAGTTGGGTTTTCGAAACAAAACAAAAATCGGACAGGAGACAGCGAGTAGCAGTAACAAGCGTTATCATCTACTCAATTACACATTTTGTTTTGGTTATTGCTACTGTAGCATTCATTCTCCTCATGGTGTTAATCGGAACAAAAATATAAATGTAGGAGCAGGTGTAGTAGTTTAATGAGTGACGTTTGTAGTGGTTGATTAGTTTGGTTCATGGTGGTTGGTTGTTTCCGGTGATGGAGATTAAAAAAAAATATTGAAAGGGTGATGATGGTTATGGTGAGTTCAAGAATATAGAAGAGAGAGAGAGAGAGATAGAGAGATATGGTGGTGAGGTGGTGAATCACAACAGTTTGATCATAAAAGTAAAGTGTAGCAGCAGCAAATTATCAGCGGTGGTGGCGGTTTATGATGTTGGGTGGTCACAAGGTGACGGTGGTGGTTGCCTGGGAACAAAAATCATGCTAGCTCGTGTAACAAAGAAAAGAAAATAAGGAAGACGATGACGGGTTAATGGTGTTCGATTGGTGTCTAAGTTTGTGGGTTTCGATTGTTCATGACTTTGAGATGGTATTCGAGAGTGTGGTTGTTTGAATTTGTTATGGTGGTGGACATGGATGGCGGTGTAGGGTGGTGGTGTATGGTGGCCGGTGGCGGTGATTGGTGCTCCGGTGGTGAACGTGGTAATGGAAGTCGATTAAGTTATGGCAAGTGTGAGTTTTTTTCCGTATGCATACTAGTGTATGTAATTTTATAGATTAACATAAAGTAATAATAATCAATATAATAATAAAACTAATAATTTGATCAAATGATTCATGAGTTAAACAGTGCCTCTCAATAGTACAGCAGACTATTATTTGTCATATACTACCGACAGTTTTACCCGGATGGCTATATCGTGTTTATTGCTTAAACAGTTAAAGTACAAAAGTGTTCTTAAAAATCTCAAATTTTTAGATTAAATATAGTTAATTATTTCAGTCATTAACTATTTAAAACCTGATCAAAAAGGTTCGATAATTATTTATTTTCTGTTCCAATTTATATGTACGGAGTGCTAATATTTAATCTTAAAAAGGTAAAAATATTTTTGACAAATCTAAAATCTTCGTAATCAATTTACAGTCCAACTTTTATTTCAATCCTTCATGAACATGTACAATATCTATATTAAAACTAGCAAAACATCAACCGAGTATTACTGACGTTTACTTATTAAGCTCGAAATCGTTCATTTTCCATTTACTCTCTCTAAATATAATCAGTTTTAAATAACAAGTTTTATCACATAAATATATATTATATATTTTTAAACAAATAGATTTAATATTATTTTATATATTTACAAGTAGTATTTATATACATATTTATATACATAAATATATATCTATATATTTATAATAATAGTTTTTCATTACATCGCATATTATTTTTCATATTTATTTTCAACAATTAAATCATATATATTATTTCAAATAATATTTTCAAATTAATGTATATGTATCTATTTATATATAGTTGTTCGTGAATCGTCGAGAATGGTCGTAGGTCAATTAAATATACAAAACAGTTCAAAGTTTTTGGGACTCAACATTACAGACTTTGCTTATCGTGTCAGAATCATATAAGAATTAAGTTTAAATTTGGTCAGAAATTGCCGGGTCGTCACACATCATATCCTAAATCCTCAACCATATCATTGATTTCATTTACAGAAAACAAACACTTATCAATGAAATCAAAGTAAGTCACCTTACCATCACATACTGTCTTCGTGGAAATTCGGTAAACTCCCCACCATGGTCTAACCTTATTGTAAATTTTGTATCATCAAGAGCTGTAAAAATAAAAATTAATTGATAATTTTAGGAACTTTTCCAGTTAAGTCAATCGATAATGAATAACAAATTTTGAATAAAAATAATACCGTATACTTGGCGTAAATCAACTTCTCCTGCCTCTAAACGTGTATGGTACAAAGAATTAACCATTATCAAACATGAATTAGGGTTTTACAAGTGGAAATAAGAATGAAATTGGAAATTGGGGTTTCTGTAATTTGAAAGATAAAAATTGAAATTGGGAATGACTTCAGTCACATTTATACACCGGGTTTTAATTAAAAGACAATAATACCCTCGTGTACAGGTCATGTGAGGCCCCAAAACGTTATAATCAAACAGACGTTATGGTGTTGGACACCCCCCCCCCCCCCCTCCCGAAACTTCTGCAAACCATAGTAACCCCCAAGGTGAAAAAATTCGTTTGGACTCTACTTGTCATATCGAACAAACCACATGGACCCCCATGTAATTTTGTCTGACAATTTATATATAAGGGTATTACTTTTAGTATGCTAAATGTAGTTCATTTGATATCCAAAAACATATTAAGGTGTAATTATTGTTGTGTAAAGTTCTAAAAAGTTCAAGGTTAAAATGTAAGTTTATATATGAATAAACTCATGAACCTGGATATCTTGGTTTTTTTGTATACGCACATATATAACGGTTTTTATACTAACTTGTTTTGTTAATTTTCACTTAACTAATACGATATCGTTAACACATTGAAAAACTTAAATATTAGTCATATAGATTAGTTACGATTTATGAATAGAAGCTTAACATATCGACATCAAATTTTTGTTAAGTTTCATGGTTTAGACTTGCAATAAATTTTAGAAATCTGAATATTATATCGATCGGTACTAGTAGACATATAAATCAAATTCAAATATCAAATAAAATGTCAATAGAAAGGTAGAGATCCATACCTGAGTATTTCAATAACCCAAATAATAAAAAATGCTTCATATATTATTTTCTAGTCTTCTAAAAAATGCTTCAATTTCCCGGAATGGTTTAAAGTGGAGGATATGTGGAGAACTTTTAAGCATCATGGGTCAGTCAGGGGCATTTACATGGTTCAAAGGAGACTAAAGAATGGACAGAGGTTCGCCTTTGTTCGTTTTGGGACGTGGTAGATGAAGATAGACTGGAAAGATCTTTATCAAACATTCAGATCGATGGCCGGAAGCTAAAAATTTTCAAAGCTCATGATAGAAATCGAAAGGAGAAGGAGATGAAGAAAAAAGTAGAAGAGTTTCGGGGAAAAACCGACGATGAGGAACACCCTAAGTACTATCAAAAGAATGCCTATCGGGATGACAGAAATTTTAAAGAAGTACTGGGCAATGGTGTAGGAAGAAACCATTCAAGAAATCAAGAGGAAGATCTAAGAGATAGGTTATCAAGAAAGAAGAAAGAAGGTGACCTCAGGCATAAACTAGCAAATAAAGGTTCAAAAAAGATAATATACGAGATTGAAGATACATATGTCATTAAAATCAAAGATAGTGACATAAACAAAGAATGCCTGAAACATTCCATCATTGGTGAAGTTAAAGATCTTGAACTACTGGATCAAATTGAAAATCTCTGTCAGAGTGAAGGCCTACAAGATTTCTCTTTAAAATATCTCGGTGGTTTGGAGATATTGCTGTCGCTACCAAACAATGAGTCAGTAGATAACATCCTGAATCACCAAAATCATCCTATCACAAGATGGATGAATTGTCTTCGAAGATGGGATGAAAGACATGTGCCACCAGGCAGGCTAACATGGTTAAACATTATTGGTGTACCAGTTACGTGTTGGAAATAAGAGGTATTCAAATCCATAGCTAAAACCTTTGGTAAAGTACTCGAAACGGAGAACTGTTCCATTGTTGAGGGCAGAAGTCAAAATCTTATCGTGGGCAAGGTCCTCACTCAGATATATCACCCAAGGTTAATCGTGAAACGACCCGTCCTAATCCATAAGGATGAATACAATAACATATGGTTATATTGCGAGGTATTTGACCTCTATATGATACATTTTACAAACATTGCATTCGTTTTTAAAAGACAAACTTTCATTATATCGAAAGTTGACAGGCATGCATACCATTTCAAAATATCCAAACTATAAGTGACCTAATCTGTCATTTACTTAATACTAATCCTGATTGAACTCAACGACTTGAATGCAACGTCTTTTGAAATATGCCATGAATGACTCCAAGTAATATCTTTAAAATGAGCAAATGCACATCGGAAGATTTCTTTCAAACCTGAGAATAAACATGCTTTCAAGTGTCAACCAAAAGATTGGTGAGTTCATTAGTTTAACATAAACAATCATTTCCAATAATTTAATAGACCACAAGATTTTTATTTTCATTTCTCATAAACATCATCTCATATTAGGCATTTCGCAAACTGCATAGAGATAAAAATCATTCATATGGTGAACGCTTGATAACCGAACTAACAGGATGCATATAGAATATCCCCATCATTTCGGGACTCTCATCGGATATGATAAATCGAAGTACTAAAGCATTCGTACCCCGAATGGGACTTGTCAAGGTCCATAGATCTATCTTTAGGATTCGCGTCAATTAGGGGACATTTCCCTAATTCTTAGGCTACCAAGCTAAAAAGGGGCATATTCGATTTCGATAATCCAACCATAGAATGTAGTTTCGATTACTTATGTCTATTTCGTAACATTTATAAAAGCAGCACATGTATTCTCAGTCCCAAAAATATATATTGCAAAAGCATTTAAAAAGGGAGCAAATGAAACTCACTATACTGTATTTCGTAGTAAAAATACATATGACATTATTGAACAAGTGCAGGATTGGCCTCGGATTCACGAACCTATAATAGTATATTTTGGTCAAATAAATGTCTAACAAGCTAGGTCAGGTCATAGTGTATCACAATCCTAATGCTCGAGATTATCATGCAAAAGTCAACAAAAGTTATCTAATTCGAAAATGACTTCCAAAATTTATATATGTTTATAATTATATTACCAGAGTATAAGTCTTGATAGTTGAATAAATCGATAATTTATAAAACTTAAATTATCACATAACTGACTAAATTGTCGTATTTGAAAATTCTTAGATAAATCAATGTAACTAGTTTATATATATTTATTTGAAATCTACATGTTATTTTAATAAATTTTATGTTATTTTAATGATTAAATAACTTATATTTATTCTACATATTTTAAGTAATTAATATTTATATAGTAAATATTTCTTAAATTATTTCATCCTTTATTATAATGTATTAATGATAAAAATTTATGTTAATATATGATAAAAATATATTTTTATATATTAAGTATTATAATTTGTATAACATTTATATAATATCATTTTAATGATAAAAATATGTATTATTAGTATAATTGTATTACATGTAATAAATATATATTTGTATCAAATATGTATTCGATTAAATAATATAATATTGATAATAATAATAATAATGAGTAAAAGTTGTATTATTTTTTAATAATAATAATAATTATTATTATTCTACTACTAATAATAATAACAATATTTATTTACTAATGATGATATTAATTATAATAAATGATAATTCTAATCATGATAATTTTAATAATAATGACATTTTTTAATATTAACTGTAATAATAATAATATTTTATAAAAATACTAATTCTATTCAAAATGTTAATTTTTAATAATAATAAAACTAAAATGATAATAATAATAATATTTTATAATAACAATGATATTTCTATTAAAAATGATAATTTTAATAAAAATGATAGTTTTAATATTAATTATACTTTTAATAATAATAATTGATTTGTTTAATAGCTTTTAGTCCTATTTTATATCACATTTATAATAATGATAATAATAGTAATCATAATAATTAGATGATACTAATATTAGTTTTAATGATAATGATACTAATAACAATAATTATAATAATACTATTGATAATACTAGTAACTATAATAATAATAATAATAATAATAATAATAATAATAATAATAATAATAATAATAATAATGATAATATTAATAATAACCTTAATGATAATAACGATAGTAATAATAATAACAATAACAGTTTTTAATGATAATACTTATATTAATAATGATGATGTTGATGATGATGATGATGATAATAATAATAATAATAATAATAATAATAATAATAATAATAATAATAATAATAATAATAATAATAATAATAATAATAATAATAATTAGATAATAATAATAACGACGATAATAATGACGATAGTAATAATAATAATCATTTTAATAATAATACAAAAATTAATGATAATCCAGTTGACTATATCTTTTAATCCGTTCATCTAAACCATACACTTTCTAAATGAAAAGTTATTAATTTTTCGTCAGCTTTCCAACGACATGCATATCATATACCTTATCTCAATAGCATATGTATTAAACTCATGATTTATCATAAACTATTTAACGACAAAATTAAGCATACAAGCATGCATAATCATATATACTCGAGCACTAGTCAGGGATACAGTATTAATATATAAAAGATAAGATATGAATGCTCACGTATCATATTGTGATTCAATATTGCAGGAAAGTACGTAGATGCAACGAAGATGATAAACACTAGTTTGACCTCACGAACAATACCCCCGAACCATACCCATAACCTCCATAGCTATAATCCATAATTTTCTTAGCTCTATCCCGCTCGAAAAACCCGTTTGAAATAATATGTCCATGAGCTCGTCGTAATATTTTATGTATAATAATACTAATAATAATAATAATACTAATATCAAAAATAATAAGTTTAATATTAGTAAACTTAATAATAATAATAATAATAATAATAATAATAATAATAATAATAATAATAACTATAATAATAATAATAATAATAATAATAATAATAATAATAATAATAATAATAATAATAATAATAATAATAATAATAATATATTTAATAATAATAATGCGGAGTGTAAGAGGAGAAAGAAATGAGTGAACGAACCAAACTGGACTCGCTCGATTTATACAACATTCTGGTACCTAACCCCCATGCGATCGCATGGGGTTTCAAGCTTCAGGCCATGCGATCGCATGGCTAACACATACAGCTCATATTCGATTTAAAAACGTGGGCTGCTGGTTTAACATTATATTTTATATATAATATATAATATATTTAATTTATATAATTAATTATATATTATATTATATTTACGTGCATAGTGAATTTGTAATTTTAGTTCCGATGACTTGTACGTTCACACTCGAATCACGTCCCGATTCCGATTTCTCGAACGCATTTGCGTACGTTTAGAAAACTGGTATTTTACGTTTCGCGACGTATACCTTTATCAATAAATATACTTAAATTAACCATAAGCTATATTACCCAAATGTAACTTTAACGTTCGAGTGTTTTGGTCATTTGCTTCTCTAATTCAACCTCTCATAATTTATATATATGATAATATTAATCAAAACATTTTGTATCTAGTTAATATCATATTTTATTACTTTGTAATATATATATATATATATATATATATATATATATATATATATATATATATTCATTTAGAAATATAAAGTTTTATGTTTTAGAAATATTTATTTACTAATATAATATTTAGTTTTTCAAAAACTAATTATACTTCAATGTTTAATATATTAAAATTATTATATCACCTAACGTTTACACTCTAGAACTTAATTTCGATATAATTCATTTATGCGCCAACGTTTATTTTAACTTCTCAAACGTCCTAATTACCATAACTAAATATTAATCGAATCAATAAATAAGTGTTACCATCGTTCACTTAATTAATTTGAATCATATATATATATATATATATATATATATATATATATATATATATATATATATATATATATATATATATATATATATATATATATATATATATATATATATATATATTCAATATTCATAGACACGTTTTAAATATACGTTGCAAGTTATTTATATATCTATTTCTAAAAATTAATATTCCAATTTATTGTATATATATATTTATACGCATGTCCATTAACAAATGATTGTTCGTGAATTAAAGGGTAAAGTCCAAAGGTTAAATAAACGTATGAATCATCTTAATGTAAATGTCAATTTTCTTAACTTGTCGATACCCAACATCTAAGTTATTTATTCTCCACGTTCTTACTTTCATATAAAATGAAAGTTTTAACTAATTATCTTATCCAAGTCACGAGGAAAATATTGTAAAGCGTGTATTAGAAATCAACAGGAATCTCCACTAACTTTTGTCTAACTCTTGTTAAGTGACACTTTGTTCTCACTTGAAAATCACTTTACCATTTATTCCGAATACCGTTAAAAAGGTATGATTTCTCAAATCAACGTGGACCTCGTGACAGAGACCCGTAATCATATCATAATGTATCTGATAATTCAATCATTTGATATTATCTTTTAATTCCGTTGATAATTATATTAAACATATATTGAAACAAATATGTTCATGTAAAGTATTATACATCTAATACTTTGTTAATGTTTTCGATTAATATAACTATATATAATATATACATATCTATATACACATAAATGTTCGTGAATCATCGAGCACAGTCAAAGGGTAATTGATTACATGAATGCAGTTCCAAAATTTTCGAGACTCAACATTACAGACTTTGTTTATCGTGTCGGAAATATATAAAGATTAAGTTTAAATTTGGTCGAAAATTTACGGGTCGTCACAGTACCTACCCGTTAAAGAAATTTCATCCTGAAATTTGATTAGGAGGGTCATGGCTGACAATAAGTATGTTTTCATGACACATACGAGCTGGTAATTAGAGTTTTATCATCATTGAATAATATAGATAAAACAATTTGATTTTGTGAAGAGTACGAGTGAAGCTATCACAGAAGAGTGAAATGAGTAAATGCAGATTCGTCTTAACCGGTGATGTAGTCACGGTTGATTTTCGGAATTTTAGGAATTTAGAGGAAATCTTCGTAATAAGATTTGGTTCTTCGATAATTAAGGAAATTAGGATCTTCTTCGGTTAAATGCAATAATCTGTTTCGATTGCTCTGTCGGATATTTCACTATAAATCCACTCCCTTCGTTTCCTTATTTCCACAGCTCATACCTTCTTTTCTCCCTCAATTCATACTTTAAAGCATTCTTCAATATGTTCCATCCAGTTCTGATTCTTTATATACTCCTAACTTTCATATATGTCATACTTCTTTTTCCTCTACCACCGGAGGAATTTATTTACTTTTACTATTACCTTGGGGTTATAGTGTTTTTTTATTTTCCCGTGCCTTTACGTTACAATACGTATTGATATGCACGGTTTGTAATTTATGTGTGGTTGTCGGGCTTTATATTTTCTTTTATATTTAAGAGTTCCATGCTTTTGTTTCCTCTTCCCGACTTCAAGTCAAGCGAATAATGGTCCAGAATTCGTAGGTATGAAGCTTCGGATGAACAATACTAATGTTCTAAGAAAGAAATGGTAATAGCACAATCTGACTTGTTAAATTATCAAAAAATCACGGAAAAGACCGAATCATCAAGAAAAATGTTTTCTTGATAATTTTAGAGGTTAAATAGAATGAAAGAGTTATGTAATATGGCACATGATGATGGTATGGTCTGTGAATCATCATGTTCCATTAGAAACTCAGCATGACTTACTGTAATATAATCACGTTGATCAAGTGTCATTATATTATACTAACTCATGCTTCAGTTCCCAACACTACTTCAAAAACATTCATAATTTAGCTCGAAGATTTACAGAATATAGAAACTAAACAGTTTCCTTTATGATGTAATACAGATAAAGCGAAGAGATAAATAATTTCAGATAAGAATAGTTATGAAAATATCTTCAGAAATATCGAGGATATTTATAATGAAAGATACGATGATATTTAGAATTTCTAATATAAAAGGATGATGAAGAAGATTTGTCCGTAAATATTTAGAGTCATGAGTAAGGTATTCGCTAGTGACTTCAGTAGACACTGAATCATTTGGATTCTTTGAAGGTAGGTTTAGTTTTTGTGATTTGTCCACAGCCTCCTTCATGGTTGATCAATCCGTTTTTCAGTACCAAATTTTTTTCTCATTTTCTGTGCTTTGCCAACACTCTATCTTTTATTATCGGACTTTCGACTGTTAAGGTCGTTTACAGTTTTTGCTGCTTCATTTAGCTTTTTCAGAATTCAGAGTATTAATTCGTAGGCTGGGTGCTTTTCAGAATTTCAGAATGGAAGATCATAATTCTAAGAGATAAATGTTATATGTATGCATATAACTGTCGATGTAGAAACGCTGTGAGATTCGAAATACTGATTGCTAATTCCCTGTAGTTGGTATGGCAATTATTGTTACAAGATGTGAATGAGTACATGATAGGGTTTCAATGAGTATAATGATTTTTCGGAAAGTCAAAGATCAATGAAGTTGTTGGTAAGTTTACTGCTAATGTGATGGGACATAAACGATTCCCCGGTAACGATGGCGAAAAGACAACGCATATATCAAGGTTATAATAAGGCTAGTCCGACTGAAAAGTTGAAGTTAACTTGCTGGAGCTGTGACAGAATTTGCTACTTTGAAAAGGGATAACAAAGTTATTTTTGGTAATAAATGCCAAAGGATTTAACACAGATATGTGTTAAACTTTTACTTAGGTTCCAAATGTTCACCAGGTGCATATATTCTTCGTATGTATGATGTGATTGGTTCATCCTCTCGATTATTCCTCAGTTGAAGTGTTTTTAAGAATTTTGAAGGGTTTGAACGCAGGTTGTCATCGTCAATATTCGTATGATGCAATCGTTGTGAATCTTGAATGATTCGAATATCTTTCTGTGTTTTATGAATAAAATGATGTTCTAGTATAGTTTGGATTCAAAGTATGATTTTGAAAGATGTAGGGATCTAAGAGTGATGTCTTCTAATCTGTCGAAATCAGAATATGTAATTGGATTTGTATGAAGATGGTTGTTTTGATTTTTATGAACGAATGTACACCGTTGTGAAAGTAGTGAGTATAGTTAATGATTACTGAATCAGAATCGAAGAATGTACAGTGTAATATATTAATGTGAAATTTAAACATTTCTCGGGTATTACCTACCCGTTAAAAAAATTTTCACAAGTAATATTTTTACAATGAATTTTATTACAGTCTTTATAAAAATATATGTATGTATATTTTCTTCAAATGTAATACAGACTTAGTGAGTTACTATAATATTAAACTCATTAAATTTCCGACTAAAACTAGAAATGAATAATTCCTAAAACTTTAGAAATTACGTAATCTTCGCGGATTATTTCTTCAACATAAATGAAATTATGAATCAATACTTCATTATTCATTTTTATTGAAATTTCCTCATTGAATGATGTTGGTGCTCGTGGAATTCTTACGAACTTCGCAAAATACGAATGATGATTTCTAGAAAGTTTCGAGTACATTGAAAATGAAAGTGTAAAATCGAACATGTATTTGAATAATACACTTCGTTTATTATGAAATGGAATCTATTGAGTAGAAGCCGAGTTTACCGATTGTTAAGTTGTTAACGAAGGATGTACATCATAGCATATTAGTGATTAGAATTTTCCGAGTATTATCTACTCTTTAAAATTCACATGTAATAGCTTAGTACGAAAAGATATATTGTGGTTTAAAAATTTATATATATAAAATATACATATAAATTCTTCAGAGGGAATGAGTTAATACTTCTTAACTCATTATTAAAATATATGCGTTGGCAATGGTGGTGTCAATATCTGAGGTGGTTATAGAGTTTACGGAATTTGTGGTGTTGCAGGCGTTGCTGGTGCCGGTTGAAATGTCCCGTTCATATTGATTATAAACGTTCCATATTAATTGATTTCGTTGCGAGGTTTTAACCTCTATATGAGACGTTTTTCAAAGACTGCATTCATTTTTAAAACAACCATAACCTTTATTTTATCTATAAAGATTTAAAAAGCATTACGTAGATTATCAAATAATGATAATCTAAAATATACCGTTTACACACGACCATTACATAATGGTTTACAATAAGAATATATTACATCAAAAATAAGTTTCTTGAATGCAGTTTTTACATAATATCATACAAACATGGACTCCAAATCTTGTCCTTATTTTAGTATGCAACAGCGGAAGCTCTTAATAATCACCTGAGAATAAACATGCTTAAAACGTCAACAAAAATGTTGGTGAGTTATAGGTTTAACCTGTAACATCCCGCCTTTTTCCGTTTACTTTTCCGTTTAACTATTTAAATTCCGTTATATGATTATGACATCCCTCGTTAATACGCGTTTTAAAAATATCTCGTTTAGGTAATTCACGCACCCGCAACCGAACTCGAGGGACTAGTTTCGCCAAAGTGCCAAAGAGGTGACTAGCATTTGACTAGTCAACCCACCTCTTTCTTTTCCATTTCATTTTCCTTTTCTTTCTATACTTTCCATTTTTCTCTCAAATCTTCAAACAAAGAATCATCATCTAAACCCAAGCTAGCGGGTGTCTTGCAAAACAAATTACATATTTGGAACCCTTGCAACTTCCTCTTCGATTCCATACCGACTTCATTACATTTGGGTAACTTTCTAAAATTACTAGATTTGGTGTTCTTGATGTTTTTAACTTATAAAGTTGTTAATTAGTGTCTATGGCTCAAGTCTAACATGAATATATGATTCATATGTTCGATTTTGTTATTTGAAGTAACTAGCATGAACATAAACTTTGGTGTGTTTGATTTGGTGATTTGGTTGATTGAATGATGTTAAATACCATAAATGCATGTATTAAATGTGTTCCTAACATCACTAGCTTCAATTTCATGTGTAGGTTGCTTGAGAAAACTCCATAAACTTAATTAGTGATTTTGGTGAATTTGGGTTAGGGTTTGATAAGCTTGAAATGAATATTTGATGCATTGAATGCCATGAATTATTGTTAGCAAGTAGTTAGTTGTATTGTATGCTCGATTACCTACAAAACGGCATGTTGTATGTATGCATTAAATGCCCGAATCATAAATGTGCACTTATCAAATTTGAGTATTAAATGTGTGCATTAATTGATCATTTACTTTGGAAAGCTGATTGTTACAAATAATGTTTTTGGTTGGTGAAATGTATTTAGTTGTGTTCTTTGTCAAATTACCTTTCTAACGATATAAAATACGAGTTCTAAGTATTAGCGGTTTGCGAGTTATGCTTGAAAATGTTTTGAATTGAGACTTGGACATTTGAGACTGACCAGGTACCAGCTCCCGTGTATTGTCGCGACGCGGCAATCCTGGGTCGCGGCGCGGCCTAAGCCGTGTTCAGGTTCTGACCTACATGTCAATTATATGAAAAATGTTTGGCACCCTATGGACCTCCGATTCACATGAGACTTGTTCTAACATGTTTATATATGAATAAAAACCTCAGAAAATAGTTCGGGACCCGACCCGAATGTGTTGACTTTTTCGTTGACTTTGACCGACCAAAGTTTGACTTTTTGTCAAACTTAACCAAATGATTATGCAACCTTCCTAACTTGTTTCTATACTTGTATCTTGCATGAAACTTGACAATTTGATTCACATGCTACATAATCGAGTCGTAACGAGCCATATGACTAATTGAACATCTTTGACCTATCGTGTTTACCGTTATTGATACGACCTATTTGTTTAGGTCAAGACTAGCATTATCCTTCGCACACGTTACTTTGTGAAGTACTTTTCATACGTGCACTCAAGGTGAGATCATAGTCCCATCTTTCGAACAACTTTTATGCTTTAAACTATGGGATGAGAAACATACGTATCATACTTTTACACTTTGAACACAAGTACAAAAACGAACATTCCACGTACGGGTTTGAACGAAAATCCTTAATTCAATTATCATTAGTTACACTTGCAGGGTGTAAACGTGAACTTATATTATGTGATCACATGGGCTTGACGAGCCTCATTCGGACGGTTCGCAACCGTTAGCGGATGAAATATATTTTCGGGTCTAGTGTATGTTCTAACACTACGCAAAAGGGTGCAAAACAGTTAAGTTTGATAATTGGGTGCCCGCGAAACAAATAACAACTTTGGAATGCAAATGATTTAGATAATCATATTATATTAAATCTTGTGGTTCAAATGCAACGTTTACTAAAACACCTATGATTTCACCAACGTTTTCGTTGACAGTTTTCTATATGTTTTCTCAGGTCCTTGAACGCTACTTGATACATGCTTCCGCACTCTTTTTGATACTTGCTTGGATGTCGAGTATACATGCATAGTTGGAGCGTCTTTTGACTACTTTAAATTGTGTCGCATAGGTTTCATTTGTACGTTAAACATTGTAATGTAACTAGTCTTTTGAACTACATTTGTAAACTTGAAACATCCTTTTACTTATGAAATGAATGCGACATATTTTGGTCAAACGTCATGTTAAAGACTTATGACCACGCAACGGGACCTAAGTAGTCGGCGCCGTCAAACATGATTTGGTCGGGTCGCTACAGATGGTATCAGAGCGTTAGTTGTAGGGATTTAGAGTTCATTGGTGTCGACCCCGAGTCATAGGGTACATTGTTGAGTCTAGACTACAACCGGCATATAGACTTGAAGTAGGAATTACTTGACTACTTGTGCATTATACTCAAACTCGTCTATCATATCTAATTCTTATTCAATCTTAATCTCACGTTACTTGATTTAATTGACGCGCCACCTTGACTATATGAATTAGTATCGAATGCACATATGAATTAGGGTAATATAATTTCTGGGATTATATTACGGTGACTCTTATGAACATTTCGACATTATGACATAAAGAATTTAAGGCGAGTCAAGGAAAATTTATCTCTATCCTTATTCCATATCATGGTTAGTATTATTAAGAATACTAATCAACGGTATTCTTGTGTTTTGAAGGAACAATGCCTCCTCGTCGTGTGCCACGCCATGAGACTCCCGAACAAGCTCTACAACGAATGATAGCCACCGCCGTGGAAGCGGCCATGGCCGATCACTCCTCCAACAATAATAACAATAACAACAACAACAATGGAGCCGGTAACTCAAGCGAAGGGTGCTCCTACAAAGCCTTCATGGGGTGCAAACCTCACACCTTTGATGGGACCGGGGGACCGGTTGTACTCATTCGATGGTTCGAACAAACGGAAGCCGTTTTTAGCATAAGCGGTTGTCGGGACCAAGATAAAGTCAAATATTCCACCCACACCTTTGCCGGTATCGCCCTCACGTGGTGGAACACGTATGTACAATCGGTGGGTACCGATGAAGCTCACGCCCTCTCTTGGGCCGATTTAAGGGAAAGGTTGATCGTCGAGTTTTTCCCTCGTGAAGAAACCCGAAAGCTCGAGCAAGAGCTAAGAACTTTAAAGGCGGTCGGAAACGATCTCAAGTCCTACAATCAACGATTCGCCGAGCTATCCTTGATGTGTCCCAACCTCGTGAACCCCGAATCTCAAAGGGTTGAACTCTACATGGATGGTCTTCCAAAGAGCATCAAACAAGGAGTGATGTCATCCAAACCCACTAACCTACAACAAGCCTTGAACATGGCCCGCCAATTGATCGAAACGGTTGACGAAATCGTAGTTCCAGCACCTAAGGCCGAGGATAAATCGGGCGGCAACAAAAGAAAATGGGAAGCCCCCCAATCAAGCAACAACTACAACAACAACTTCACCAAAAAGCCTTTCACCTTCGACGCCAAGAAAAGTTATGGCGGAAATAAACCCTTTTGCAACAAATGCCACAAACACCACTATGGTGAATGTAGCAATCTATTTTGCCACCGGTGCCAAAGGGGTGGTCATGTGGCCAACGATTGTAGAAGTGCCGCCCCCGTCGCTCAAAAGGTGCCCAATGCACCAAAACCGGGTACTTGTTATGAATGTGGCCAAACGGGTCATTTTAGAAATGCGTGTCTGAAGAAGAAAGCCAACACCAACACGCGCGGACGAGCTTTCAACATCAACACCGAGGAAGCCCGAGATGACAATGAATTAGTCACGGGTACGTTTCTCCTCAACAACACTTATGTTACTTGTTTATTCGATTCGGGTGCCGATAAGAGTTTTGTATCCAAGAATTTGACTCATTCTTTTAATACTCCACCACTTCCACTAGATATAACTTATACCATTGAAGTGGCCAACGGAAAACTATTGAGTACCGACACATATTACCGGGGGTGTACGTTAAACATTTTGGGTAATGAGTTTGAAATTGACTTGATACCCATGGAACTAGGAAGCTTCGATGTAATAATCGGTATGAATTGGCTAGCCAAAATGAAATCTCACATCCTTTGTGATCTTAACGCAATCCGAATTCCTATCGAGAATGGTGAACCTTTGATCGTCTATGGCGATAAGAGTTGCACCGGACTCAACCTCGTTTCATGAATTAAAGTTAGAAAACTACTCAGTAAGGGTTGTTTTGCGATCCTTGCTCACGTTAAGAAAGTCGAGTCCGATGAGAAGCACATCGATGATGTGCCAATTGTTAGTGACTATTCCGATGTATTTCCTGACGAATTGCCGGGTCTTCCACCTCATCGACCGGTTGAATTCCAAATCGATCTTATTCCGGGAGCCGGCCCGTAGCACGTGCACCATATAGACTCGCTCCATCCGAAATGCAAGAATTGCAAAGTCAAATCCAAGAACTACTTGATCATGGTTTTATCCAACCTAGCCATTCACCTTGGGGCGCTCTGATTTTGTTTATTAAAAAGAAAGACGGATCCCTACGAATGTGCATTGATATCGTGAACCAAACAAATTGATGGTTAAGAACCGATATCCTCTTCCTCACATCGATGACCTCTTTGATCAACTACAAGGGTCTTGTGTATATTCGAAAATCGATCTCCGCTCGGGTTATCATCAATTAAGGGTTAAGGGGGAAGATGTCTCCAAAACCGCTTTTCGAACTCGTTATGGTAGTTATGAATTCCTTGTCATGCCATTTGGTCTCACTAACGCACCGGTGGTGTTCATGGATCTTATGAACCGCGTGTGCAAACCGTATCTTGACAAATTCGTTATCGTGTTCATCGATGATATTTTGGTCTATTCAAAAAGCGAAGAAAAACACGAGGAACACCTCCGACTTGTGCTTGAACTTTTAAGATAAGAACGACTCTATGCCAAATTCTCCAAGTGTGAATTTTGGTTAAAGGAAGTTCAATTTCTTGGTCATGTTGTAAGTGACCAAGGTATTAAAGTCGATCCAACAAAAATCGAAGCCATTAGTAAATGGGAGACTCCTACTACTCCTACTCACATTCGTCAATTCTTGGGTCTCGCAGGATACTATCGTAGATTCATCAAAGATTTCTCTTTGGTCGCTCGTCCTCTAACCGCGTTAACTTATAAGGGAAGAAAATTTGTTTGGGCAACTGAACAAGAATCCGCATTTCAAATCTTGAAAACAAAGCTGACCACCGCTCCTATCTTGTCACTTCCCGAAGGCAACGATGATTTTGTTGTGTATTGCGACACCTCGAAACATGGTTTTGGGTGTGTGTTGATGCAACGAACGAAAGTCATTTCTTATGCTTCTCGACAACTCAAAATTCATGAACGAAACTACACGACACATGATCTCGAACTCGGAGCCGTTGTCTTTGCACTTAAAATGTGGAGACACTATCTTTATGGAACCAAGAGTACTATCTTTACCGATCACAAAAGTCTCCAACACATCTTTGATCAAAAGCAACTAAACATGAGACAACGAAGGTGGATTGAAACCTTAAACGATTACGATTGCGAGCTTCGTTACCATCCCGGAAAGGCAAATGTAGTAGCCGATGCCTTAAGTCGAAAAGAAAGAGCGGTGCCTCTTCGTGTCCGAGCCTTAAACATCACCATCCACACAAACCTTAATAGCCAAATTCGGGTAGCCCAAGATGAAGCTCTCAAGGATGAAAACGTTTCACACGAGCTCTTGAACATTCTCATCTCTCGATTCGAAACTAAGGAAACCGGACTCCGATATTTCACCGGAAGGATTTGGGTGCCTAGTTATGGGGACCTACGAAGTCTTATTTTAGATGAAGCCCATAAGTCACGATACTCGATTCACCCCGGTGCCAATAAGATGTACCACGACCTTAAACAACAATATTGGTGGCCGAACATCAAAAGGGACGTAGCTACTTATGTTTCCAAGTGTTTGACATGTTCCAAAGTCAAAGCCGAACACCAAAGACTGTCCGGACTACTCCAACAACCCGAGATCCCGCAATGGAAGTGGGAAAGGATAACGATGAATTTTATCACCAAACTACCAAAAACGACCGGCGGTTATGATACCATTTGGGTTATTGTTGACCGTCTCACCAAATCCGCACACTTTCTCACCATGAAGGAGACCGACAAAATGGAGAAACTTGCACAACTTTACATCAAGGAGATCGTAGCCTGAAACGGTGTACCTTTATCGATTATCTCCGACCGAGATGGCCGTTTTATTTCTAGATTTTGGCGTACTTTGCAAGAAGCGTTGGGAACGCGTTTAGACATGAGCACCGCATATCATCCCTAAACCGATGGGCAAAGCGAACGCACAATTCAAACCTTAGAGGACATGTCACGGGCTTGTGTTGTTGATTTTGGAAAAGCTTGGGATAAGCACTTACCTCTCACCGAGTTCTCTTACAACAATAGTTATCACGCGAGTATTAAAGCCGCACCTTTTGAAGCGCTATATGGCCAAAAATGTCGTTCACCTCTTTGTTGGGCCGAGGTAGGTGACGTACAAATCACCGGACCCGAACTTATTCACGAAACCACCGAGAAGATCGTTCAAATCCGAGATAGGCTTCGGTCGGCCAGGATGAAATGTCCCGTTCTTATTGATTAAAAACGTTCCATATTAATTGATTTCGTTGCGAGGTTTTGACCTCTATATGAGACGTTTTTCAAAGACTGCATTCATTTTTAAAACAAACCATAATCTTTATTTCATAGATAAAGGTTTTAAAAAGCTTTACGTAGATTATCAAATAATGATAATCTAAAATATCCTGTTTACACACGACCATTACATAATGGTTTACAATACAAATATGTTACAACAAAATAAGTTTCTTGAATGCAGTTTTTACACAATATCATACAAGCATGGACTCCAAATCTCGTCCTTATTTAAGTATGCGACAGTGGAAGCTCTTAATAATCACCTGAGAATAAACATGCTTAAAACGTCAACAAAAATGTTGGTGAGTTATAGGTTTAACCTATATATATCAAATCATAATAATAGACCACAAGATTTCATATTTCAATACACATCCCATACATAGAGATAAAAATCATTCATATGGCGAACACCTGGTAACCGACATTAACAAGATGCATATATAAGAATATCCCCATCATTCCGGGACACCCTTCGGATATGATATAAATTTCGAAGTACTAAAGCATCCGGTACTTTGGATGGGGTTTGTTAAGCCCAATAGATCTATCTTTAGGATTCGCGTCAATTAGGGTGTCTGTTCCCTAATTCTTAGATTACCAGACTTAATAAAAAGGGGCATATTCGATTTCGATAATTCAACCATAGAATGTAGTTTCATGTACTTGTGTCTATTTTGTAAATAATTTATAAAACCTGCATGTATTCTCATCCCAAAAATATTAGATTTTAAAAGTGGGACTATAACTCACTTTCACAGATTTTTACTTCGTCGGGAAGTAAGACTTGGCCACTGGTTGATTCACGAACCTATAACAATATATACATATATATCAAAGTATGTTCAAAATATATTTACAACACTTTTAATATATTTTGATGTTTTAAGTTTATTAAGTCAGCTGTCCTCGTTAGTAGCCTACAACTAGTTGTCCACAGTTAGATGTACAGAAATAAATCGATAAATATTATCTTGAATCAATCCACGACCCAGTGTATACGTATCTCAGTATTGATCACAACTCAAACTATATATATTTTGGAATCAACCTCAACCCTGTATAGCTAACTCCAACATTCACATATAGAGTGTCTATGGTTGTTCCGAAATATATATAGATGTGTCGACATGATAGGTCGAAACATTGTATACGTGTCTATGGTATCCCAAGATTACATAATATACAATACAAGTTGATTAAGTTATGGTTGGAATAGATTTGTTACAAATTTTCACGTAGCTAAAATGAGAAAAATTATCCAATCTTGTTTTACCCATAACTTCTTCATTTTAAATCCGTTTTGAGTGAATCAAATTGCTATGGTTTCATATTGAACTCTATTTTATGAATCTAAACAGAAAAAGTATAGGTTTATAGTCGGAAAAATAAGTTACAAGTCGTTTTTGTAAAGGTAGTCATTTCAGTCGAAAGAACGACGTCTAGATGACCATTTTAGAAAACATACTTCCACTTTGAGTTTAACCATAATTTTTGGATATAGTTTCATGTTCATAATAAAAATCATTTTCTCAGAATAACAACTTTTAAATCAAAGTTTATCATAGTTTTTAATTAACTAACCCAAAACAGCCCGCGGTGTTACTATGACGGCGTAAATCCGGTTTTACGGTGTTTTTCGTGTCTCCAGGTTTTAAATCATTAAGTTAGCATATCATATAGATATAGAACATGTGTTTAGTTGATTTTAAAAGTCAAGTTAGAAGGATTAACTTTTGTTTGCGAACAAGTTTAGAATTAACTAAACTATGTTCTAGTGATTACAAGTTTAAACCTTCGAATAAGATAGCTTTATATGTATGAATTGAATGATGTTATGAACATCATTACTACCTTAAGTTCCTTGGATAAACCTACTGGAAAAGTGAAAAATGGATCTAGCTTCAACGGATCCTTGGATGGCTCGAAGTTCTTGAAGCAGAATCATGACACGAAAACAAGTTCAAGTAAGATCATCACTTGAAATAAGATTGTTATAGTTATAGAAATTGAACCAAAGTTTGAATATCATTATTACCTTGTATTAGAATGATAACCTACTGTAAGAAACAAAGATTTCTTGAGGTTGGATGATCACCTTACAAGATTGGAAGTGAGCTAGCAAACTTGAAAGTATTCTTGATTTTATGAAACTAGAACTTTTGGAATTTATGAAGAACACTTAGAACTTGAAGATAGAACTTGAGAGAGATCAATTATATGAAGAAAATTGAAGAATGAAAGTGTTTGTATGTGTTTTTGGTCGTTGGTGTATGGATTAGATATAAAGGATATGTAATTTTGTTTTCATGTAAATAAGTCATGAATGATTACTCATATTTTTTGTAATTTTATGAGATATTTCATGCTAGTTGCCAAATGATGGTTCCCACATGTGTTAGGTGACTCACATGGGCTGCTAAGAGCTGATCATTGGAGTGTATATACCAATAGTACATACATCTAAAAGCTGTGTATTGTACGAGTACGAATACGGGTGCATACGAGTAGAATTGTTGATGAAACTGAACGAGGATGTAATTGTAAGCATTTTTGTTAAGTAGAAGTATTTTGATAAGTGTATTGAAGTCTTTCAAAAGTGTATAAATACATATTAAAACACTATATGTATATACATTTTAACTGAGTTGTTAAGTCATCGTTAGTCGTTACATGTAAGTGTTGTTTTGAAACCTTTAGGTTAACGATCTTGTTAAATGTTGTTAACCCAATGTTTATAATATCAAATGAGATTTTAAATTATTATATTATCATGATATTATCATGTATGAATATCTCTTAATATGATATATATATACATTAAATGTCTTTACAACGATAATCGTTACATATATGTCTCGTTTAAAAATCATTAAGTTAGTAGTCTTGTTTTTACATATGTAGTTCATTGTTAATATACTTAATGATATGTTTACTTATCATAGTATCATGTTAACTATATATATATATATCCATATATATGTCATCATATAGTTTTTACAAGTTTTAACGTTCGTGAATCACCGGTCAACTTGGGTGGTCAATTGTCTATATGAAACATATTTCAATTAATCAAGTCTTAACAAGTTTGATTGCTTAACATGTTGGAAACATTTAATCATGTAAATATCAATCTCAATTAATATATATAAACATGGAAAAGTTCGGGTCACTACAGTACCTACCCGTTAAATAAATTTCGTCCCGAAATTTTAAGCTGTTGAAGGTGTTGACGAATCTTCTGGAAATAGATGCGGGTATTTCTTCTTCATCTGATCTTCACGCTCCCAGGTGAACTCGGGTCCTCTACGAGCATTCCATCGAACCTTAACAATTGGTATCTTGTTTTGCTTAAGTCTTTTAACCTCACGATCCATTATTTCGACGGGTTCTTCGATGAATTGAAGTTTTTCGTTGATTTGGATTTCATCTAACGGAATAGTGAGATCTTCTTTAGCAAAACATTTCTTCAAATTCGAGACGTGGAAAGTGTTATGTACAGCCGCGAGTTGTTGAGGTAACTCAAGTCGGTAAGCTACTGGTCCGACACGATCAATAATCTTGAATGGCCCAATATACCTTGGATTTAATTTCCCTCGTTTACCAAATCGAACAACGCCTTTCCAAGGTGCAACTTTAAGCATGACCATCTCTCCAATTTCAAATTCTATATCTTTTCTTTTAATGTCAGCGTAGCTCTTTTGTCGACTTTGGGCGGTTTTCAACCGTTGTTGAATTTGGATGATCTTCTCGGTAGTTTCTTGTATAATCTCCGGACCCGTAATCTGTTTATCCCCCACTTCACTCCAACAAATCGGAGACCTGCACTTTCTACCATAAAGTGCTTCAAACGGCGCCATCTCAATGCTTGAATGGTAGCTGTTGTTGTAGGAAAATTCTGCTAACGGTAGATGTCGATCCCAACTGTTTCCGAAATCAATAACACATGCTCGTAGCATGTCTTCAAGCGTTTGTATCGTCCTTTCGCTCTGCCCATCAGTTTGTGGATGATAGGCAGAACTCATGTCTAGACGAGTTCCTAATGCTTGCTGTAATGTCTGCCAGAATCTTGAAATAAATCTGCCATCCCTATCTGAGATAATAGAGATTGGTATTCCATGTCTGGAGACGACTTCCTTCAAATACAGTCGTGCTAACTTCTCCATCTTGTCATCTTCTCTTATTGGCAGGAAGTGTGCTGATTTGGTGAGACGATCAACTATTACCCAAATAGTATCAAAACCACTTGCAGTCTTTGGCAATTTAGTGATGAAATCCATGGTAATGTTTTCCCATTTCCACTCCGGGATTTCGGGTTGTTGAAGTAGACCTGATGGTTTCTGATGCTCAGCTTTGACCTTAGAACACGTCAAACATTCTCCTACGTATTTAGCAACATCGGCTTTCATACCCGGCCACCAAAAATGTTTCTTGAGATCCTTGTACATCTTCCCCGTTCCAGGATGTATTGAGTATCTGGTTTTATGAGCTTCTCTAAGTACCATTTCTCTCATATCTCCAAATTTTGGTACCCAAATCCTTTCAGCCCTATACCGGGTTCCGTCTTCCCGAATATTAAGATGCTTCTCCGATCCTTTGGGTATTTCATCCTTTAAATTTTCCTCTTTTAAAAATCCTTGTTGCGCCTCCTTTATTTGAGTAGTAAGGTTATTGTGAATCATTATATTCATAGATTTTACTCGAATGGGTTCTCTGTCCTTCCTGCTCAAGGCATCGGCTACCACATTTGCCTTCCCCGGGTGGTAACGAATCTCAAAGTCGTAATCATTCAATAATTCAATCCACCTACGCTGCCTCATATTCAGTTGTTTCTGATTAAATATGTGTTGAAGACTTTTGTGGTCGGTATATATAATACTTTTGACCCCATATAAGTAGTGCCTCCAAGTCTTTAATGCAAAAACAACCGCGCCTAATTCCAAATCATGCGTCGTATAATTTTGCTCGTGAATCTTCAATTGTCTAGACGCATAAGCAATCACCTTCGTTCGTTGCATTAATACACAACCGAGACCTTGCTTTGATGCGTCACAATAAATCACAAAATCATCATTCCCTTCAGGCAATGACAATATAGGTGCCGTAGTTAGCTTTTTCTTCAATAACTGAAACGCTTTCTCTTGTTCATCATTCCATTCAAATTTCTTCCCTTTATGCGTTAATGCAGTCAAGGGTTTTGCTATTCTGGAAAAGTCTTGGATGAACCTTCTGTAGTAACCAGCTAGTCCTAAAAACTGGCGTATGTGTTTCGGAGTTTTCGGGGTTTTCCACTTTTCAACAGTTTCTATCTTTGCCGGATCCACCTTAATACCTTCTTTGTTCACTATGTGACCGAGGAATTGAACTTCTTCCAACCAAAATGCACACTTTGAAAACTTAGCGTACAATTCTTCCTTCCTCTATACTTCTAACACCTTTCTCAAATGTTCACCGTGTTCTTGGTCATTCTTTGAGTAAATAAGTATGTCATCAATGAAAACAATGACAAACTTGTCAAGGTATGGTCCACACACTCGGTTCATAAGGTCCATGAACACAGCTGGTGCATTAGTTAAACCAAACGGCATGACCATAAACTCGTAATGACCGTAACGTGTTCTGAAAGCAGTCTTTGGAATATCAGCTTCTTTCACCCGCATTTGATGATACCCAGAACGTAAGTCAATCTTTGAATAAACAGACGAGCCTTGTAGTTGATCAAATAAGTCATCGATTCTCGGTAGTGGGTAGCGGTTCTTGATGGTAAGTTTGTTCAACTCTCGGTAGTCGATACACAACCTGAATGTACCATCTTTCTTCTTGACAAACAAAACAGGAGCTCCCCACGGTGATGTGCTTGGTCGAATGAAACCACGCTCTAAAAGTTCTTGTAATTGGCTTTGCAGTTCTTTCATTTCGCTGGGTGCGAGTCTGTAAGGAGCACGAGCTATTGGTGCAGCTCCTAGTACAAGATCTATTTGAAATTCAACGGATCGATGTGGGGGTAATCTCGGTAATTCTTTCGGAAATACATCGGGAAATTCTTTTGCAATGGGAACATCATTGATGCTCTTTTCTTCAGTTTGTACTTTCTCGACGTGTGCTAGAACAGCATAGCAACCTTTTCTTATTAGTTTTTGTGCCTTCAAATTACTAATAAGATGTAGCTTCGTGTTGCCCTTTTCTCCGTACACCATTAAGGGTTTTCCTTTTTCTCGTATAATGCGAATTGCATTTTTGTAACAAACGATCTCTGCTTTCACTTCTTTCAACCAGTCCATACCGATTATCACATCAAAACTCCCTAACTCTACTGGTATCAAATCAATCTTAAATGTTTCGCTAACCAGTTTAATTTCTCGATTCCGACATATATTATCTGCTGAAATTAATTTACCATTTGCTAATTCGAGTAAAAATTTACTATCCAAAGGCGTCAATGGACAACTTAATTTAGCACAAAAATCTCTACTCATATAGCTTCTATCCGCACCCGAATCAAATAAAACGTAAGCAGATTTATTGTCAATAAGAAACGTACCCGTAACAAGCTCCGGGTCTTCCTGTGCCTCTGCCGCATTAATATTGAAAACTCTTCCGCGGCCTTGTCCATTCGTGTTCTCATGGTTCTGGCAATTTCTAATAATGTGGCCCAGTTTTCCACATTTATAACAAACTACATTGGCATAACTTGCTCCGACACTACTTGCTCCGCCATTACTCGTTCCGAAACCATTTGTTCCTTTCGTTCTGTTAACCCCTGGTCCGTAGACCTCACACTTCGCTGCGCTATGACCATTTCTTTTACACTTGTTGCAAAATTTGGTGCAGAACCCCGAGTGATACTTTTCACACCTTTGGCATAGCTGCTTCTGATTGTTGTTGTTGTTGTTGCGGTTATTATTGTTGTTGGGATGATTGTTGTAGTTGCTGTTGTTGTTGTTGTTGTTGTTGTTGTTGTTGTTGTTGTTGTTGTTGTTGGGCCGTTTATTGTAGTTGCGATTGATGTTGCGATTGTTGGGATAATTGTTGCGATTATTGTTGTAATTGCTGTTGTTGTTGTATTGGTGATTCTTATCACCGTTTTCCTCCCACTTTCTTTTGACTTGCTTCACATTGGCCTCTTCAGCAGTCTGTTCTTTAATTCTTTCTTCAATCTGGTTCACTAGTTTGTGAGCCATTCTACATGCCTGTTGTATGGAGGCGGGCTCGTGTGAACTTATATCTTCTTGGATTCTTTCCGGTAATCCTTTCACAAACGCGTCGATCTTCTCTTCCTCATCTTCGAATGCTCCCGGACACAATAGGCATAATTCTGTGAATCGTCTTTCGTACGTGGTAATATCAAATCCTTGGGTTCGTAACCCTCTAAGTTCTGTCTTGAGCTTATTGACCTCAGTTCTGGGACGGTATTTCTCGTTCATCAAGTGCTTGAATGCTGACCACGGTAGTGCGTACGCATCGTCTTGTCCCACTTGCTCTAGATAGGTATTCCACCATGTTAACGCAGAACCTGTGAAGGTATGCGTAGCGTACTTCACTTTGTCCTCTTCAGTACACTTACTTATGGCAAACACCGATTCAACCTTCTCGGTCCACCGTTTCAATCCGATCGGTCCTTCGGTTCCATCAAATTCCAAAGGTTTGCAGGCAGTGAATTCTTTGTAGGTGCATCCTACACGATTTCCTGTACTGCTAGATCCAAGGTTATTGTTGGTATGTAGCGCAGCCTGTACTGCGGCTATGTTTAAAGCTAGAAAAGTACGGAATTCCTCTTCATTCATATTCACGGTGTGTCGAGTAGTCGGTGCCATTTCCTTCAAAATAGTCAAATGGAACAAGTTAATCATACAGAATATTAAGAGTAGTTAATAGTATTTCGTAGCATAATATGAACTCATTTATAAAAGCTTTTTCTTCATATTAGCATTTTATAAGTTTAAATTCGGGTAGTACCTACCCGTTAAGTTCATACTTAGTAGCTAATATACAATTCAACTACTACAATTCTATATGAAAAACTGATTATAATAATATTTCGCGTTCAAACTTTTATACAATATTTTACAAACTTACAATACCGCTTATTTTACATAAAGCATGAAATATAGCACACAATAACTTTGATACAAGATAGTTGTGAAGATAATTCTAGCTAGTACACAAGTCGTTCAGCAAAGGCAATAAAGACACGTAATTCATACGTCCAGAAACAAGTCATGCATTCTGGTTTTACTAGGACTACTTCCCATCCTTGGTCTTGTGGAACATAACCGTTATGGCCGTTGATAAGATAGCGTGTTGTAACGTCGTCAAAGGGACGAGGGTTACGTAATGTCCAACAGTCCCGTAACAATCTAAAAACCTCATTTCTTACCCCAATTACCGACTCCGTCACTTGTGGGAACGTTTTGTTTAATAGTTGTAAGCCGATGTTCTTGTTCTCACTTTGGTGAGAAGTGAACATTACTAATCCGTAAGCATAACATGCTTCTTTATGTTGCATGTTAGCCGCTTTTTCTAAATCACGAAGTCCAATATTCGGATATATTGAGTCAAAATAATTTCTTAACCCATTGCGTAAAATAGCATTTGGGTTCCCCGCAATATATGCGTCAAAGTAAACACATCGTAACTTATGGATTTCCCAATGTGATATCCCCCATCTTTCGAACGAAAGCCTTTTATAAACCAATGCATTCTTGGAACGTTCTTCGAATGTCTTACAAACTGATCTCGCCTTAAATAGTTGTGCCGAAGAATTCTGACCGACTCTAGACAAGATTTCATCAATCATGTCTCCGGGTAGGTCTCTTAAAATATTGGGTTGTCTATCCATTTTGTGTTTTTATACTGTAAAATAGACAAGAGTTAGCTTCATAAAAAAAATACTTATTTAATACAAGCAATTTTTACATATATCATAAAGCATAAGCACACTATATTACATATATTACACCACACGAATACAACTATCTTATTCCGACTCGCTTGTTTCTTCTTCTTCGGTTTTGGTTCGTTTTGCCAAGTTTCTAGGGATATATGATGTTCCCCTAATACGAGTCGTCGTTATCCACATTGGTTTAGAAAAACCTGGTGGTTTAGAGGTTCCCGGGTCATTGTTACAACTTAAGGACTTCGGGGGTTGACGATACATATAAAGTTCATCGGGGTTGGAATTAGATTTCTCTATTTTTATGCCCTTTCCCTTATTATTTTCTTTTGCCTTTTTAAATTCAGTTGGGGTAATTTCTATAACATCATCGGAATTCTCGTCGGAATCCGATTCATCGGAGAATTGGTAATCCTCCCAATATTTTGCTTCCTTGGCGGAAACACCATTGACCATAATTAACCTTGGTCGGTTGGTTGAGGATTTTCTTTTACTTAACCGTTTTATTATTTCTCCCACCGGTTCTATTTCTTCATCCGGTTCCGATTCTTCTTCCGGTTCCGATTCTTCTTCTGGTTCCGACTCTTCTTCCGGTTCCTCTTCGGGAACTTGTGAATCAGTCCACGAATCATTCCAATTTACATTTGACTCTTCATTATTATTAGGTGAGTCAATGGTACTTGTTCTAGAGGTAGACATCTATCACATAATATCAAACGCGTTAAGAGATTAATATATCACATAATATTCACATGTTAAAAATATATAGTTTCCAACAAAATTTGTTAAGCAATCATTTTTCAAGTAAACACGGTCGAAGTCCAGACTCACTAATGCATCCTAACAAACTCGATAAGACACACTAATGCAAAATTCTGGTTCTCTAAGACCAACGCTCGGATACCAACTGAAATGTCCCGTTCTTATTGATTAAAAACGTTCCATATTAATTGATTTCGTTGCGAGGTTTTGACCTCTATATGAGACGTTTTTCAAAGACTGCATTCATTTTTAAAACAAACCATAATCTTTATTTCATAGATAAAGGTTTTAAAAAGCTTTACGTAGATTATCAAATAATGATAATCTAAAATATCCTGTTTACACACGACCATTACATAATGGTTTACAATACAAATATGTTACAACAAAATAAGTTTCTTGAATGCAGTTTTTACACAATATCATACAAGCATGGACTCCAAATCTCGTCCTTATTTAAGTATGCGACAGTGGAAGCTCTTAATAATCACCTGAGAATAAACATGCTTAAAACGTCAACAAAAATGTTGGTGAGTTATAGGTTTAACCTATATATATCAAATCATAATAATAGACCACAAGATTTCATATTTCAATACACATCCCATACATAGAGATAAAAATCATTCATATGGCGAACACCTGGTAACCGACATTAACAAGATGCATATATAAGAATATCCCCATCATTCCGGGACACCCTTCGGATATGATATAAATTTCGAAGTACTAAAGCATCCGGTACTTTGGATGGGGTTTGTTAGGCCCAATAGATCTATCTTTAGGATTCGCGTCAATTAGGGTGTCTGTTCCCTAATTCTTAGATTACCAGACTTAATAAAAAGGGGCATATTCGATTTCGATAATTCAACCATAGAATGTAGTTTCATGTACTTGTGTCTATTTTGTAAATAATTTATAAAACCTGCATGTATTCTCATCCCAAAAATATTAGATTTTAAAAGTGGGACTATAACTCACTTTCACAGATTTTTACTTCGTCGGGAAGTAAGACTTGGCCACTGGTTGATTCACGAACCTATAACAATATATACATATATATCAAAGTATGTTCAAAATATATTTACAACACTTTTAATATATTTTGATGTTTTAAGTTTATTAAGTCAGTTGTCCTCGTTAGTAGCCTACAACTAGTTGTCCACAGTTAGATGTACAGAAATAAATCGATAAATATTATCTTGAATCAATCCACGACCCAGTGTATACGTATCTCAGTATTGATCACAACTCAAACTATATATATTTTGGAATCAACCTCAACCCTGTATAGCTAACTCCAACATTCACATATAGAGTGTCTATGGTTGTTCCGAAATATATATAGATGTGTCGACATGATAGGTCGAAACATTGTATACGTGTCTATGGTATCCCAAGATTACATAATATACAATACAAGTTGATTAAGTTATGGTTGGAATAGATTTGTTACAAATTTTCACGTAGCTAAAATGAGAAAAATTATCCAATCTTGTTTTACCCATAACTTCTTCATTTTAAATCCGTTTTGAGTGAATCAAATTGCTATGGTTTCATATTGAACTCTATTTTATGAATCTAAACAGAAAAAGTATAGGTTTATAGTCGGAAAAATAAGTTACAAGTCGTTTTTGTAAAGGTAGTCATTTCAGTCGAAAGAACGACGTCTAGATGACCATTTTAGAAAACATACTTCCACTTTGAGTTTAACCATAATTTTTGGATATAGTTTCATGTTCATAATAAAAATCATTTTCTCAGAATAACAACTTTTAAATCAAAGTTTATCATAGTTTTTAATTAACTAACCCAAAACAGCCCGCGGTGTTACTACGACGGCGTAAATCCGGTTTTACGGTGTTTTTCGTGTCTCCAGGTTTTAAATCATTAAGTTAGCATATCATATAGATATAGAACATGTGTTTAGTTGATTTTAAAAGTCAAGTTAGAAGGATTAACTTTTGTTTGCGAACAAGTTTAGAATTAACTAAACTATGTTCTAGTGATTACAAGTTTAAACCTTCGAATAAGATAGCTTTATATGTATGAATTGAATGATGTTATGAACATCATTACTACCTTAAGTTCCTTGGATAAACCTACTGGAAAAGTGGAAAATGGATCTAGCTTCAACGGATCCTTGGATGGCTCGAAGTTCTTGAAGCAGAATCATGACACGAAAACAAGTTCAAGTAAGATCATCACTTGAAATAAGATTGTTATAGTTATAGAAATTGAACCAAAGTTTGAATATGATTATTACCTTGTATTAGAATGATAACCTACTGTAAGAAACAAAGATTTCTTGAGGTTGGATGATCACCTTACAAGATTGGAAGTGAGCTAGCAAACTTGAAAGTATTCTTGATTTTATGAAACTAGAACTTTTAGAATTTATGAAGAACACTTAGAACTTGAAGATAGAACTTGAGAGAGATCAATTAGATGAATAAAATTGAAGAATGAAAGTGTTTGTATGTGTTTTTGGTCGTTGGTGTATGGATTAGATATAAAGGATATGTAATTTTATTTTCATGTAAATAAGTCATGAATGATTACTCATATTTTTTGTAATTTTATGAGATATTTCATGCTAGTTGCCAAATGATGGTTCCCACATGTGTTAGGTGACTCACATGGGCTGCTAAGAGCTGATCATTGGAGTGTATATACCAATAGTACATACATCTAAAAGCTGTGTATTGTACGAGTACGAATACGGGTGCATACGAGTAGAATTGTTGATGAAACTGAACGATGATGTAATTGTAAGCATTTTTGTTAAGTAGAAGTATTTTGATAAGTGTATTGAAGTCTTTCAAAATTGTATAAATACATATTAAAACACTATATGTATATACATTTTAACTGAGTCGTTAAGTCATCGTTAGTCGTTACATGTAAGTGTTGTTTTGAAACCTTTAGGTTAACGATCTTGTTAAATGTTGTTAACCCAATGTTTATAATATCAAATGAGATTTTAAATTATTATATTATCATGATATTATCATGTATGAATATCTCTTAATATGATATATATATACATTAAATGTCTTTACAACGATAATCGTTACATATATGTCTCGTTTAAAAATCATTAAGTTAGTAGTCTTGTTTTTACATATGTAGTTCATTGTTAATATACTTAATGATATGTTTACTTATCATAGTATCATGTTAACTATATATATATATATCCATATATATGTCATCATATAGTTTTTACAAGTTTTAACGTTCGTGAATCACCGGTCAACTTGGGTGGTCAATTGTCTATATGAAACATATTTCAATTAATCAAGTCTTAACAAGTTTGATTGCTTAACATGTTGGAAACATTTAATCATGTAAATATCAATCTCAATTAATATATATAAACATGGAAAAGTTCGGGTCACTACACAGGAGTCGTCAAAAGTGCTATACCGACAAAAGACGCAACGACCTTGAATTTCAAGTCGGTGACCGCATCATGTTAAAAGTCGCACCTTGGAAAGGTGTCATTCGTTTTAGAAAATGTGGGAAATTAAATCCGCGGTATATTGGTCCTTTCGAAATCTTGGAGCGTATTAGAACCGTTGCTTATCGTTTAGATCTTCCGCCCCAATTGAGCTCCGTTCATCCTACCTTCCATGTATCTAACTTGAAAAAGTGTCTTGCCGAACCCGATATCGTCATCCCTCTCGAGGAACTTACTATTGATGACAAACTTCATTTTGTGGAAGAACCGGTTAAAATTGTGGGCACCTCCGTCAAGACGTTGAAACAAAGCCGAATCCCGATTTTCAAGGTTCGTTGGAATGCCAAAAGAGGACCCGAGTTTACTTGGGAAAGGTAAGATCAAATGCAAAAGAAATACCCTCACTTATTCCCGACTTTGGAAACGCAACATCCCGAGGAAGAAACAACGACTACTACGCCTACTTAAATTTCGGGACGAAATTTCTTTTAAGGAGTAGGTAATGTAACATCCCGCATTTTTCCGTTTACTTTTCAGTTTAACTATTTAAATTCCGTTATATGATTATGACATCCCTCGTTAATACACGTTTTATAAATATCTCGTTTAGGTAATTCACGCACCTGCAACCGAACTCGAGGGACTAGTTTCGCCAAAGTGCCAAAGAGGTGACTAGCATTTGACTAGTCAACCCACCTCTTTCTTTTCCATTTCATTTTCCTTTTCTTTCTATACTTTCCATTTTTCTCTCAAATCTTCAAACAAAGAATCATCATCTAAATCCAAGCTAGCGGGTGTCTTGCAAAACAAATTACATATTTGGAATCCTTGCAACTTCCTCTTCGATTCCATACCGACTTCATTACATTTGGGTAACTTTCTAAAATCACTAGATTTGGTGTTCTTGATGTTTTTAACTTATAAAGTTGTTAATTAGTGTCTATGGCTCAAGTCTAACATGAATATATGATTCATATGTTCGCTTTTGTTATTTGAAGTAACTAGCATGAACATAAACTTTGGTATGTTTGATTTGGTGATTTGGTTGATTGAATGATGTTAAATACCATAAATGCATGTATTAAATGTGTTCCTAACATCACTAGCTTCAATTTCATGTGTAGGTTGCTTGAGAAAACTCCATAAACTTGATTAGTGATTTTGGTGAAGTTGGGTTAGGGTTTGATAAGCTTGAAATGAATATTTGATGCATTGAATGCCATGAATTATTGTTAGTAAGTAGTTAGTTGTATTGTATGCTCGATTACCTACAAAATGGCATGTTGTATGTATGCAGTAAATGCCCGAATCATAAATGTGCACTTATCAAATTTGAGTATTAAATGTGTGCATTAATTGATCATTTACTTTGGAAAGCCGATTGTTACAAATAATGTTTTTGGTTGGTGAAATGTATTTAGTTGTGTTCTTTGTCAAATTACCTTTCTAACGATATAAAATACGAGTTCTAAGTATTAGCGGTTTGCGAGTTATGCTTGAAAGTGTTTTGAATTGAGACTTGGACATTTGAGACTGACCAGGTACCAACTCCCATGTATTGTCGCGGCGCGGCCATCCTGGGTCGCGGCGCGGCCTAAGTCATGTTCAGGTTCTGACCTACATGTCAATTATATGAAAAATGTTTGGCACTCTATGGACCTCTGATTCACATGAGACTTGTTCTAACATGTTTATATATGAATAAAAATCTCAGAAAAATAGTTCGGGACCCGACCCGAATATGTTGACTTTTTCGTTGACTTTGACCGACCAAAGTTTGACTTTTTGTCAAACTTAACCAAATGATTATGCAACGTTCCTAACTTGTTTCTATACTTGTATCTTGCATGAAACTTGACAATTTGATTCACATGCTACATAATCGAGTCGTAACGAGCCATAGGACTAATTGAACATCTTTGACCTATCGTGTTTACCGTTATTGATACGACCTATTTGTTTAGGTCAAGACTAGCATTATCCTTCGAACACGTTACTTTGTGAAGTACTTTTCATACGTGTACTCAAGGTGAGATCATAGTCCCATCTTTCGAACAACTTTTATGCTTTAAACTATGGGATGAGAAACATACGTATCATACTTTTACACTTTGAACACAAGTACGAAAACGAACATTCCACGTACGGGTTTGAACGAAAATCCTCAATTCAATTATCATTAGTTACACTTGCAGGGTGTAAACGTGAACTTATATTATGTGATCACATGGGCTTGACGAGCCTCATTTGGACGGTTCGCTACCGTTAGCGGATGAAATATATTTTCGGGTCTAGTGTATGTTCTAACACTACGCAAAAGGGTGCAAAACAGTTAAGTTTGATAATTGGGTGCCCGCGAAACAAATAACAACTTTGGAATGCAAATGATTTAGATAATCATATTATATTAAATCTTGTGGTTCAAATGCAACGTTTACTAAAACACCTATGATTTCACCAATGTTTTCGTTGACAGTTTTCTATATGTTTTCTCAGGTCCTTGAACGCTACTTGATACATGCTTCCGCACTCTTTTTGATACTTGCTTGGATGTCGAGTATACATGCATAGTTGGAGCGTCTTTTGACTACTTTAAATTGTGTCGCATAGGTTTCATTTGTACGTTAAACATTGTAATGTAACTAGTCTTTTGAACTACATTTGTAAACTTGAAACATCCTTTTACTTATGAAATGAATGCGACATATTTTGGTCAAACGTCATGTTAAAGACTTATGACCACGCAACGGGACCTAAGTAGTCGGCGCCGTCAAACATGATTTGGTCGGGTCGCTACATAACCTATATATTATCAAATCATAAAAAATAGACCACAAGATTTCATATTTCAATATACATCCCATACATAGAGATAAAAATCATTCATATGATAAACACCTGGTAACCGACATTAACAAGATGCATATAAGAATATCCCCTATCATTCATGAAAATCCTTCGGACATGATAAAAACGAATTCGAAGTACTAAAGCATCCGGTACTTTGGATGGGGTTCTTTAGGCCCAATAGATCTATCTTTAGGATTCGGGTCAATTAGTAGATCGGTTTACTAATTCTTAGGCTACCAAGCAAAAGGGGCATATTCGGCTTCGATCATTCACCCATATAATGTAGTTTCAATTACTTGTGTCTATTTCGTAAAACATTTATAAAACTGCATGTATTCTCATCCCAAAATATTAGATTTTTAAATGTGGGACTATAACTCACTTTCACAAATTTTTACTTCGTCGGGAAGTAAGACTTGGCCACTGGTCGATTCACGAACCTATAACAAATATGTACATATATATCAAAGTATGTTCAAAATATATTTACAACATTTTTAATACGTTTTAATGTTTTAAGTTTATTAAGTCAGCTGTCCTCGTTAGTAACCTACAACTAGTTGTCCATAGTTAGATGTACAGAAAAATAAATTGATATATATTATCTTGACCCAATTCACGACCCAGTGTATACACGTCTCAGGCGAGATCACAACTCAAAGTATATATATTTTTGAAATCAACCTCAACCCTGTTTAGCTAACTCCAACATTACTGCATATATAGTGTCTATGGTTATTCCAAATAATATATATAGATGGGTCGATATGATATGTCAAAACATTTGCATACGTGTCTATGGTATCCCAAGATTACATAATATATTAGAATACATGTATAATACAATATAAGTTAGCTAGGATATGATTAATATAAATTTGTTACCAATTTTCGCGTAGCTACAACAAGCAAAAATATCCAATCTTGTTTTACCTATAACTTCTTCGTTTTAAATCCGTTTTGAATGTTTCAAGTTGCTATGGTTTCATATTGAAATTAAGTTTATGAATCTAAACAGAAAAAGTATAATTTTGTAGTCAGAAACACATGTTACAAGTCGTTTTTGTAAAGGTAGTCATTTCAGTCGAAAGAACGACGTCTAGATGACCATTTTGGAAAACATACTTCCACTTTGAGTTTAACCATGATTTTTGGATATAGTTTCATGTTCATAAGAAAAATCATTTTCCCAGAAGAACAACTTTTAAATCAAAGTTTATCATAGTTTTTAATTAACTAACCCAAAACAGCCCGCGGTGTTACTACTACGGCGTATATCCGGTTTTACGATGTTTTTTGTGTTTTCCGGTTTTAAATAATTAAGTTAGCATATAATATAGATATAGAACATGTGTTTAGTTGATTTTAAAAGTCAAGTTAAAAGGATTAACTTTTGTTTGCGAACAAGTTTAGAATTAACTAAACTATGTTCTAGTGATTTCAAGTTTAAACCTTCGAATAAGGTAGTTTTATATATATGAATTGAATGATGTTATGAACATCATTACTACCTCAGGTTTTGTGGATAAACTTACTGGAAATGAGAAAAATAGATCTAGCTTCAAAGGTGTAGTGACCTGAACTTTTCCATGTTTATATATATTAATTGAGATTGATATTTACATGATTAAATGTTTCCAACATGTTAAGCAATCAAACTTGTTAAGACTTGATTAATTGAAATATGTTTCATATAGACAATTGACCACCCAAGTTGACCGGCGATTCACGAACGTTAAAACTTGTAAAAATGACATGACGATATATATATGGATATACATATGGTTAACATGAGATTATGATAAGTAAGTATCTCCATAAGTATATTAACAATGAGTTATATACATATAAACAAGACTACTAACTTAAGGATTTCGAAACGAGACATATATGTAACGATTATCGTTGTAACGACATTTAAATGTATATATATCATATTAAGATATATTAATATATCATAATATCATGATAATATAATAATTTAACATCTCATTAGATATAATAAACAATGGGTTAACAACATTAATTGAGATCGTTAACTTAAAGGTTTCAAAACAACACTTACATGTAACGACTAACGATGACTTAACGACTCAGTTAAAATGTATATACATGTAGTGTATTTAGATGTATTAAAATACTTTTGGAAGACTTCAAGACATATATCAAAACACTCATACTTAACGAAAATGGTTACAGTTACTTTCCCATTCTTTTCTTTCATCAAGAATTCTAGTCGTATTTTTACCCGTATTATACACAGCTTCAAAACGTACTTACTATGGGTATATACCAATAGGAACTAGCATGGGATTCCACTCTTGATTATGTCATGTATGACTAATTAATTTTAACTTCTACCATGAGCTAGTCAACTAACTAGAACTCCTTTTAACCCCACTCACCACTCACCAATTACCACTCATCATTCACTCCATTTCACTTCCAATTCTCTTTCTAATTCTCTCTCAACACACCCACACTATTATGAACGTATTTTTCCAGTAGTTAATCATCATATTCATCAAAAATCACTTCAAGAATCAAGCTATAATCATCATAGGAAGAACACTTCAAGAACACTTCAAAAATCCCTTCAAGTTTACTAATTTACTTCCAAGCTTTCTAATCCATTCCAAGTAATCATCTAAGATCAAGAAACCTTTGTTATATACAGTAGGTTATCTTTCTTATTCAAGGTAATATTCATATTCAAACTTTGATTCAATTTCTATAACTATAAACTATCTTAATTCGAGTAAAAATCTTACTTGAACTTGTTTTTGTGTCATGATCCTACTTCAAGAACTTTCAAGCCATCCAAGATCCTTTGAAGCTAGATCATTTCTTATCACTTCCAGTAGGTTTACCTACTAAAATTGAGGTAGTAATGATGTTCATAACATCATTTGATTCATATATATAAAACTATCTTATTCGAAGGTTTAAACTCGTAATCACTAGAACATAGTTTAGTTAATTCTAAACTTGTTCGCAAACAAAAGTTAATCCTTCTAACTTGACTTTTAAAATTAACTAAACACATGTTCTATATCTATATGATATGCTAACTTAATGATTTAAAACCTGGAAACACGAAAAACACCGTAAAACCGGATTTACGCCGTCGTAGCAACACCGCAGGCTGTTTTGGGTTAGTTAATTAAAAACTATGATAAACTTTGATTTAAAAGTTGTTATTCTGAGAAAATGATTTTTATTATGAACATGAAACTATATCCAAAAATTATGGTTAAACTCAAAGTGGAAGTATGTTTTCTAAAATGGTCATCTAGACGTCGTTCTTTCGACTGAAATGACTACCTTTACAAAAACGACTTGTAACTTATTTTTCTGACTATAAACCTATACTTTTTCTGTTTAGATTCATAAAATAGAGTTCAATATGAAACCATAGCAATTTGATTCACTCAAAACGGATTTAAAATGAAGAAGTTATGGGTAAAACAAGATTGGATAATTTTTCTCATTTTAGCTACGTGAAAATTGGTAACAAATCTATTCCAACCATAACTTAATCAACTTGTATTGTATATTATGTAATCTTGAGATACCATAGACACGTATACAATGTTTCGACCTATCATGTCAACACATCTATATATATTTCGGAACAACCATAGACACTCTATATGTGAATGTTGGAGTTAGCTATACAGGGTTGAGGTTGATTCCAAAATATATATAGTTTGAGTTGTGATCAATACTGAGATACGTATACACTGGGTCGTGAATTGATTCAAGATAATATTTATCGATTTATTTCTGTACATCTAACTGTGGACAACTAGTTGTAGGTTACTAACGAGGACAGCTGACTTAATAAACTTAAAACATCAAAATATATTAAAAGTGTTATAAATGTATTTTGAACATACTTTGATATATATGTATATATTGTTATAGGTTCGTGAATCAACCAGTGGCCAAGTCTTACTTCCCGACGAAGTAAAAATCTGTGAAAGTGAGTTATAGTCCCACTTTTAAAATCTAATATTTTGGGATGAGAATACATGCAGGTTTTATAAATGATTTACAAAATAGACACAAGTACGTGAAACTACATTCTATGGTTGAATTATCGAAATCGAATATGCCCCTTTTTATTAAGTCTGGTAATCTAAGAATTAGGGAACAGACACCCTAATTGACGCGAATCCTAAAGATAGATCTATTGGGCCTAACAACCCCCATCCAAAGTACCGGATGCTTTAGTACTTCGAAATTTATATCATATCCGAAGGGTGTCCCGGAATGATGGGGATATTCTTATATATGCATCTTGTTAATGTCGGTTACAGGTGTTCACCATATGAATGATTTTTATCTCTATGTATGGGATGTGTATTGAAATATGAAATCTTGTGGTCTATTGTTACGATTTGATATATATAGGTTAAACCTATAACTCACCAACATTTTTGTTGACGTTTAAAGCATGTTTATTCTCAGGTGAATATTAAGAGCTTCCGCTGTTGCATACTAAAATAAGGACAAGATTTGGAGTCCATGTTTGTATCATATTGTGTAAAAACTGCATTCAAGAAACTGATTTCGATGTAACATATTTGTATTGTAAACCATTATGTAATGGTCGTGTGTAAACAGGATATTTTAGATTATCATTATTTGATAATCTACGTAAAGCTTTTTAAACCTTTATTTATGAAATAAAGGTTATGGTTTGTTTTAAAAATGAATGCAGTCTTTGAAAAACGTCTCATATAGAGGTCAAAACCTCGCAACGAAATCAATTAATATGGAACGTTTTTAATCAATAAGAAGGGGACATTTCAGTTGGTATCCGAGCGTTGGTCTTAGAGAACCAGAATTTTGCATTAGTGTGTCTTATCGAGTTTTTTAGGATGCATTAGTGAGTCTGGACTTCGACCGTGTTTACTTGAAAAATGATTGCTCAACAAATTTTGTTGGAAACTATATATTTTTAACATGTGAATATTATGTGATATATTAATCTCTTAACGCGTTTGATATTATGTGATAGATGTCTACCTCTAGAACAAGTCCCATTGACTCACCTAATAATAATGAAGAGTCAAATGTAAATTGGAATGATTCGTGGACTGATTCACAAGTTCCCGAAGAGGAACCGGAAGAAGAGTCGGAACCAGAAGAAGAATCGGAACCGGAAGAAGAATCGGAACCGGATGAAGAAATAGAACCGGTGGGGGAAATAATAAAACGGTTAAGTAAAAGAAAATCCTCAACCAACCGACCAAGGTTAATTATGGTCAATGGTGTTTCCGCCAAGGAAGCAAAATATTGGGAGGATTACCAATTCTCCGATGAATCGGATTCTGACGAGAATTCCGATGATGTTATAGAAATTACCCCAACTGAATTTAAAAAGGCAAAAGAAAATAATAAGGGAAAGGGCATAAAAATAGAGAAATCTAATTCCAACCCCGATGAACTTTATATGTATCGTCAACCCCCGAAGTCCTTAAGTTGTAACAATGACCCGGGAACCTCTAAACCACCAGGTTTTTCTAAACCAATGTGGAAAATTACGGCTCGTATTAGGGGAACATCATATATCCCTAGAAACTTGGCAAAACGAACCAAAACCGAAGAAGAAGAAGAAACAAGCGAGTCGGAATAAGATAGTTGTATTCGTGTGGTGTAATATATGTAATATAGTGTGCTTATGCTTTATGATATATGTAAAAATTGCTTGTATTAATAAGTATTTTTTTTATGAATCTAACTCTTGTCTATTTTACAGTATAAAAACACAAAATGGATAGACAACCCAATATTTTAAGAGACCTACCCGGAGACATGATTGATGAAATCTTGTCTAGAGTCGGTCAGAATTCTTCGGCACAACTATTTAAGGCGAGATCAGTTTGTAAGACATTCGAAGAACGTTCCAAGAATGCCTTGGTTTATAAAAGGCTTTCGTTCGAAAGATGGGGGATATCACATTGGGAAATCCATAAGTTACGATGTGTTTACTTTGACGCATATATTGTGGGGAACCCAAATGCTATTTTACGCAATGGGTTAAGAAATTATTTTGACTCAATATATCCGAATATTGGATTTCGTGATTTAGAAAAAGCGGCTAACATGCAACATAAAGAAGCATGTTATGCTTACGGATTAGTAATGTTCGCTTCTCACCAAAGTGAGAACAAGAACATCGGCCTACAACTATTAAACAAAACGTTCCCACAAGTGACGGAGTCGGTAATTGGGGTAAGAAATGAGGTTTTTAGATTGTTACGGGACTGTTGGACATTACGTAACCCTCGTCCCTTTGACGACGTTACAACACGCTATCTTATCAATGGCCATAACGGTTATGTTCCACAAGACGAAGGATGGGAAGTAGTCCTAGTAAAACCAGAATGCATGACTTGTTTCTGGACGTATGAATTACGTGTCTTTATTGCCTTTGCTGAACGACTTGTGTATTAGCTAGAATTATCTTCACAACTATCTTGTATCAAAGTTATTGTGTGCTATATTTCATGCTTTATGTAAAATAAGCGGTATTGTAAGTTTGTAAAATATTGTATAAAAGTTTGAACGCGAAATATTATTATAATCAGTTTTTCATATAGAATTGTAGTAGTTGAATTGTATATTAGCTACTAAGTATGAACTTAACGGGTAGGTGCTACCCGAATTTAAATTTATAAAACGCTAATATGAAGAAAAAGCTTTTATAAATGAGTTCATATTATGCTACGAAATACTATTAACTACTCTTAATATTCTGTATGATTAACTTGTTCCATTTGACTATTTTGAAGGAAATGGCACCGACTACTCGACACACTGTAAATATGAATGAAGAGGAATTCTGTACTTTTCTAGCTTCAAACATAGCCGCAGTACAGGCTGCGCTACATACCAACAATAACCTTGGATCTAGCAGTACAGGAAATCGTGTAGAATGTACCTACAAAGAATTCACTGCCTGCAAACCTTTAGAATTTGATGGAACCGAAGGACCGATCGGATTGAAACGGTGGACCGAGAAGGTCGAATCGGTGTTTGCCATAAGTAAGTGTACTGAAGAGGACAAAGTAAAGTACGCTACGCATACCTTCACAGGTTCTGCGTTAACATGGTGGAATACCTATCTAGAGCAAGTGGGACAAGACGATGCGTACGCACTACCGTGGTCAGCATTCAAGCACTTGATGAACGAGAAGTACCGTCCCAGAACCGAGGTCAATAAGCTCAAGACAGAACTTAGAGGGTTACGAACCCAAGGATTTGATATTACCACGTACGAAAGACGATTCACAGAATTGTGCCTATTGTGTCCGGGAGCATTCGAAGATGAGGAAGAGAAGATCGACGCGTTTGTGAAAGGATTACCGGAAAGAATCCAAGAAGATATAAGTTCACACGAGCCCGCCTCCATACAACAGGCATGTAGAATGGCTCACAAACTAGTGAACCAAATTGAAGAAAGAATTAAAGAACAGACTGCTGAAGAGGCCAATGTGAAGCAAGTCAAAAGAAAGTGGGAGGAAAACGGTGATAAGAATCACCAATACAACAACAACAGCAATTACAACAATAATCGCAACAATTATCCCAACAATCGCAACATCAATCGCAACTACAACAAACGGCCCAACAACAACAACAACAACAACAACAATAGCAACTACAACAATCATCCCAATAACAATAATAACCGCAACAACAACAACAATCAGAAGCAGCTATGCCAAAGGTGTGAAAAGTATCACTCGGGGTTCTGCACCAAATTTTGCAACAAGTGTAAAAGAAATGGTCATAGCGCAGCGAAGTGTGAGGTCTACGGACCAGGGGTTAATAGAACGAAAGGAACAAATGGTGTCGGAACGAGTAATGGCGGAGCAAGTAGTGTCGGAGCAAGTTATGCCAATGTAGTTTGTTATAAATGTGGAAAACCGGGCCACATTATTAGAAATTGCCCAAACCAGGAGAACACGAATGGACAAGGCCACGGAAGAGTTTTCAATATTAATGCGGCAGAGGCACAGGAAGACCCGGAGCTTGTTACGGGTACGTTTCTTATTGACAATAAATCTGCTTACGTTTTATTTGATTCGGGTGCGGATAGAAGCTATATGAGTAGAGATTTTTGTGCTAAATTAAGTTGTCCATTGACGCCTTTGGATAGTAAATTTTTACTCGAATTAGCAAATGGTAAATTAATTTCAGCGGATAATATATGTCGGAATCGAGAAATTAAACTGGTTAGCGAAACATTTAAGATTGATTTGATACCAGTAGAGTTAGGGAGTTTTGATGTGATAATCGGTATGGACTGGTTGAAAGAAGTGAAAGCAGAGATCATTTGTTACAAAAATGCAATTCGCATTATACGAGAAAAAGGAAAACCCTTAATGGTGTACGGAGAAAAGGGCAACACGAAGCTACATCTTATTAGTAATTTGAAGGCACAAAAACTAATAAGAAAAGGTTGCTATGCTGTTCTAGCACACGTCGAGAAAGTACAAACTGAAGAAAAGAGCATCAATGATGTTCCCATTGCAAAAGAATTTCCCGATGTATTTCCGAAAGAATTACCGGGATTACCCCCACATCGATCCGTTGAATTTCAAATAGATCTTGTACCAGGAGCTGCACCAATAGCTCGTGCTCCTTACAGACTCGCACCCAGCGAGATGAAAGAACTGTAAAGCCAATTACAAGACCTTTTAGAGCGTGGTTTCATTCGACCAAGCACATCACCGTGGGGAGCTCCTGTTTTGTTTGTCAAGAAGAAAGATGGTACATTCAGGTTGTGTATCGACTACCGAGAGTTGAACAAACTTACCATCAAGAACCGCTACCCACTACCGAGAATCGATGACTTATTTGATCAACTACAAGGCTCGTCTGTTTATTCAAAGATTGACTTACGTTCCGGGTATCATCAAATGCGGGTGAAAGAAGATGATATTCCAAAGACTGCTTTTAGAACACGTTACGGTCATTACGAGTTTATGGTCATGCCGTTTGGTTTAACTAATGCACCAGCTGTGTTCATGGACCTTATGAACCGAGTGTGTGGACCATACCTTGACAAGTTTGTCATTGTTTTCATTGATGACATACTTATTTACTCAAAGAATAACCAAGAACACGGTGAACATTTGAGAAAAGTGTTAGAAGTATTGAGGATGGAAGAATTGTACGCTAAGTTTTCAAAGTGTGCATTTTGGTTGGAAGAAGTTCAATTCCTCGGTCACATAGTGAACAAAGAAGGTATTAAGGTGGATCCGGCAAAGATAGAAACTGTTGAAAAGTGGGAAACCCCGAAAACTCCGAAACACATACGCCAGTTTTTAGGACTAGCTGGTTACTACAGAAGGTTCATCCAAGACTTTTCCAGAATAGCAAAACCCTTGACTGCATTAACGCATAAAGGGAAGAAATTTGAATGGAAGGATGAACAAGAGAAAGCGTTTCAGTTATTGAAGAAAAAGCTAACTACGGCACCTATATTGTCATTGCCGGAAGGGAATGATGATTTTGTGATTTATTGTGACGCATCAAAGCAAGGTCTCGGTTGTGTATTAATGCAACGAACGAAGGTGATTGCTTATGCGTCTAGACAATTGAAGATTCACGAGCAAAATTATACGACGCATGATTTGGAATTAGGCGCGGTTGTTTTTGCATTAAAGACTTGGAGGCACTACTTATATGGGGTCAAAAGTATTATATATACCGACCACAAAAGTCTTCAACACATATTTAATCAGAAACAACTGAATATGAGGCAGCGTAGGTGGATTGAACTGTTGAATGATTACGACTTTGAGATTCGTTACCACCCGGGGAAGGCAAATGTGGTAGCCGATGCCTTGAGCAGAAAGGACAGAGAACCCATTCGAGTAAAATCTATGAATATAATGATTCATAATAACCTTACTACTCAAATAAAGGAGGAGCAACAAGGAGTTTTAAAAGAAGGAAATATAAAGGATGAAATACCCAAAGGATCGGAGCAGCATCTTAATATTCGGGAAGACGGAACTCGGTATAGGGCTGAAAGGATTTGGGTACCAAAATTTGGAGATATGAGAGAAATGGTACTTAGAGAAGCTCATAAAACTAGATACTCAATACATCCTGGAACGGGGAAGATGTACAAGGATCTCAAGAAACATTTTTGGTGGCCGGGTATGAAAGCCGATGTTGCTAAATACGTAGGAGAATGTTTGACGTGTTCTAAGGTCAAAGCTGAGCATCAGAAACCATCAGGTCTACTTCAACAACCCGAAATCCCAGAATGGAAATGGGAAAACATTACCATGGATTTCATCACTAAATTGCCAAGGACTGCAAGTGGTTTTGATACTATTTGGGTAATAGTTGATCGTCTCACCAAATCAGCACACTTCCTGCCAATAAGAGAAGATGACAAGATGGAGAAGTTAGCACGACTGTATTTGAAGGAAGTCGTCTCCAGACATGGAATACCAATCTCTATTATCTCTGATAGGGATGGCAGATTTATTTCAAGATTCTGGCAGACATTACAGCAAGCATTAGGAACTCGTCTAGATATGAGTACTGCCTATCATGCACAAACTGATGGGCAGAGCGAAAGGACGATACAAACGCTTGAAGACATGCTACGAGCATGTGTTATTGATTTTGGAAACAGTTGGGATCGACATCTACCGTTAGCAGAATTTTCCTACAACAACAGCTACCATTCAAGCATTGAGATGGCGCCGTTTGAAGCACTTTATGGTAGAAAGTGCAGGTCTCCGATTTGTTGGAGTGAAGTGGGGGATAGACAGATTACGGGTCCGGAGATTATACAAGAAACTACCGAGAAGATCATCCAAATTCAACAACGGTTGAAAACCGCCCAAAGTCGACAAAAGAGCTACGCTGACATTAAAAGAAAAGATATAGAATTTGAAATTGGAGAGATGGTCATGCTTAAAGTTGCACCTTGGAAAGGCGTTGTTCGATTTGGTAAACGAGGGAAATTAAATCCAAGGTATATTGGACCATTCAAGATTATTGATCGTGTCGGACCAGTAGCTTACCGACTTGAGTTACCTCAACAACTCGTGGCTGTACATAACACTTTCCACGTCTCGAATTTGAAGAAATGTTTTGCTAAAGAAGATCTCACTATTCCGTTAGATGAAATCCAAATCAACGAAAAACTCCAATTCATCGAAGAACCCGTCAAAATAATGGATCGTGAGGTTAAAAGACTTAAGCAAAACAAGATACCAATTGTTAAGGTTCGATGGAATGCTCGTAGAGGACCTGAGTTCACCTGGGAGCATGAAGATCAGATGAAGAAGAAATACCCGCATCTATTTCCAGAAGATTCGTCAACACCTTCAACATCTTAAAATTTCGGGAAGAAATTTATTTAACGGGTAGGTACTGTAGTGACCTGAACTTTTCCATGTTTATATATATTAATTGAGATTGATATTTACATGATTAAATGTTTCCAACATGTTAAGCAATCAAACTTGTTAAGAGTTGATTAATTGAAATATGTTTCATATAGACAATTGACCACCCAAGTTGACCGGCGATTCACGAACGTTAAAACTTGTAAAAACGACATGACGATATATATATGGATATACATATGGTTAACATGAGATTATTATAAGTAAGTATCTCCATAATTATATTAACAATGAGTTATATACATATAAACAAGACTACTAACTTAAGGATTTCGAAACGAGACATATATGTAACGATTATCGTTGTAACGACATTTAAATGTATATATATCATATTAAGATATATTAATATATCATAATATCATGATAATATAATAATTTAACATCTCATTAGATATAATAAACAATGGGTTAACAACATTAATTGAGATCGTTAACTTAAAGGTTTCAAAACAACACTTACATGTAACGACTAACGATGACTTAACGACTCAGTTAAAATGTATATACATGTAGTGTATTTAGATGTATTAAAATACTTTTGGAAGACTTCAAGACATATATCAAAACACTCATACTTAACGAAAATGGTTACAGTTACTTTCCCATTCTTTTCTTTCATCAAGAATTCTAGTCGTATTTTTACCCGTATTATACACAGCTTCAAAACGTACTTACTATGGGTATATACCAATAGGAACTAGCATGGGATTCCACTCTTGATTATGTCATGTATGACTAATCAATTTTAACTTCTACCATGAGCTAGTCAACTAACTAGAACTCCTTTTAACCCCACTCACCACTCACCAATTACCACTCATCATTCACTCCATTTCACTTCCAATTCTCTTTCTAATTCTCTCTCAACACACCCACACTATTATGAACGTATTTTTCCAGTAGTTAATCATCATCTTCATCAAAAATCACTTCAAGAATCAAGCTATAATCATCATAGGAAGAACACTTCAAGAACACTTCAAAAATCCCTTCAAGTTTACTAATTTACTTCCAAGCTTTCTAATCCATTCCAAGTAATCATCTAAGATCAAGAAACCTTTGTTATATACAGTAGGTTATCTTTCTTATTCAAGGTAATATTCATATTCAAACTTTGATTCAATTTCTATAACTATAAACTATCTTAATTCGAGTAAAAATCTTACTTGAACTTGTTTTTGTGTCATGATCCTACTTCAAGAACTTTCAAGCCATCCAAGATCCTTTGAAGCTAGATCATTTCTTATCACTTCCAGTAGGTTTACCTACTAAAATTGAGGTAGTAATGATGTTCATAACATCATTTGATTCATATATATAAAACTATCTTATTCGAAAGTTTAAACTCGTAATCACTAGAACATAGTTTAGTTAATTCTAAACTTGTTCGCAAACAAAAGTTAATCCTTCTAACTTGACTTTTAAAATTAACTAAACACATGTTCTATATCTATATGATATGCTAACTTAATGATTTAAAACCTGGAAACACGAAAAAAACCGTAAAACCGGATTTACGCCGTCGTAGCAACACCGCGGGCTGTTTTGGGTTAGTTAATTAAAAACTATGATAAACTTTGATTTAAAAGTTGTTATTCTGAGAAAATGATTTTTATTATGAACATGAAACTATATCCAAAAATTATGGTTAAACTCAAAGTGAAAGTATGTTTTCTAAAATGGTCATCTAGACGTCGTTCTTTCGACTGAAATGACTACCTTTACAAAAACGACTTGTAACTTATTTTTCCGACTATAAACCTATACTTTTTATATTTAGATTCATAAAATAGAGTTCAATATGAAACCATAGCAATTTGATTCACTCAAAACGGATTTAAAATGAAGAAGTTATGGGTAAAACAAGATTGGATAATTTTTCTCATTTTAGCTACGTGAAAATTGGTAACAAATCTATTCCAACCATAACTTAATCAACTTGTATTGTATATTATGTAATCTTGAGATACCATAGACACGTATACAATGTTTCGACCTATCATGTCGACACATCTATATATATTTCGGAACAACCATAGACACTCTATATGTGAATGTTGGAGTTAGCTATACAGGGTTGAGGTTGATTCCAAAATATATATAGTTTGAGTTGTGTTCAATACTGAGATACGTATACACTGGGTCGTGGATTGATTCAAGATAATATTTATCGATTTATTTCTGTACATCTAACTGTGGACAACTAGTTGTAGGTTACTAACGAGGACAGCTGACTTAATAAACTTAAAACATCAAAATATATTAAAAGTGTTATAAATGTATTTTGAACATACTTTGATATATATGTATATATTGTTATAGGTTTGTGAATCAACCAGTGGCCAAGTCTTACTTCCCGACGAAGTAAAAATCTGTGAAAGTGAGTTATAGTCCCACTTTTAAAATCTAATATTTTGGGATGAGAATACATGCAGGTTTTATAAATGATTTACAAAATAGACACAAGTACGTGAAACTACATTCTATGGTTGAATTATCGAAATCGAATATGCCCCTTTTTATTAAGTCTGGTAATCTAAGAATTAGGGAACAGACACCCTAATTGACGCGAATCCTAAAGATAGATCTATTGGGCCTAACAACCCCCATCCAAAGTACCGGATGCTTTAGTACTTCGAAATTTATATCATATCCGAAGGCTGTCCCGGAATGATGGGGATATTCTTATATATGCATCTTGTTAATGTCGGTTACCAGGTGTTCACCATATGAATGATTTTTATCTCTATGTATGGGATGTGTATTGAAATATGAAATCTTGTGGTCTATTGTTACGATTTGATATATATAGGTTAAACCTATAACTCACCAACATTTTTGTTGACGTTTAAAGCATGTTTATTCTCAGGTGAATATTAAGAGCTTCCGCTGTTGCATACTAAAATAAGGACAAGATTTGGAGTCCATGTTTGTATCATATTGTGTAAAAACTGCATTCAAGAAACTGATTTCGATGTAACATATTTGTGTTGTAAACCATTATGTAATGGTCGTGTGTAAACAGGATATTTTAGATTATCATTATTTGATAATCTACGTAAAGCTTTTTAAACCTTTATTTATGAAATAAAGGTTATGGTTTGTTTTAAAAATGAATGCAGTCTTTGAAAAATGTCTCATATAGAGGTCAAAACCTCGCAACGAAATCAATTAATATGGAACATTTTTAATCAATAAGAACGGGACATTTCAAAAGGATCTTTGGATGGCTTGAAAGTTCTTGAAGCAGAATCATGACACGAAAACAAGTTCAAGTAAGATTTCCACTCGAAATAAGATTGTTATAGTTATAGAAATTGAATCAAAGTTTGAATATGAGTATTACATTGTATTAGAAAGATATCTTACTGTAAATAAGAAAGATTTCTTGAGGTTGGATGATCACTTTACAAGATTGGAAGTAAGCTAGCAAACTTGGAAGTATTCTTGATTTTATGAAACTAGAATTTATAGAATTTATGAAGAACACTTAGAACTTGAAGATAGAACTTGAGAGAGATCAATTAGATGATGAAAATTGAAGAATGAAAGTGTTTGTGTTTTTGGTCGTTGGTATATGGATTAGATATAAAGGATGGTGTAATTTTGTTTACATGTAAATAAGTCATGAATGATTACTAATATTTTTATAATTTTATGAGATATTTCATGCTAGTTGCCAAATGATGGTTCCCACATGTGTTAGGTGACTCACATGGGCTGCTAAGAGCTGATCATTGGAGTGTATATACCAATAGCACATAAATCTAAAAGCTGTGTATTGTACGAGTACGAATACGGGTGCATACGAGTAGAATTGTTGATGAAACTGAACGAGGATGTAATTGTAAGCATTTTTGTTAAGTAGAAGTATTTTGATAAGTATCTTGAAGTGTTTCAAAAGTGTATGAATACATATTAAAACACTACATGTATATACATTTTAACTGAGTCGTTAAGTCATCGTTAGTCGTTACATGTAAATGTTGTTTTGAAACCTTTAGGTTAACGATCTTGTTAAATGTTGTTAACCCATTGTTTATAATATCTAAAGAGATGTTAAATTATTACATTATCATAATATTATGATATATTAATATATCTTAGTATGATATATATACAGTTAAATGTTGTTACAACGATAATCGTTACATATATGTCTCGTTTCGAAATCATTAAGTTAGTAGTCTTGTTTTTACATATGTAGTTCATTGTTAATACACTTAATGACATGTTTACTTATCATTTCATGATTAAACATAGTGTATCAATATCTTATTATGATTCATATGTATTTAGTAAGACGTTGTTATAACGTTAATCGTTATATATATATCGTTTTTGAGTTTTCTTAATTCAATAGTCTCATTTTTATGTATATACACATAGTTAAAATACCTAATGAGATACTTACTTATCATAATATCATGTTAACTATATATTTAACCATATATATGTCATCATATAGTTTTTACAAGTTTTAACGTTCGTGAATCACCGGTCAACTTGGGTGGTCAATTGTCTATATGAAACCTATTTCAATTAATCACGTCTTAACAAGTTTGATTGCTTAACATGTTGGAAACACTTAATCATGTAATTATCAATTTAAATTAATATAAATAAACATGGAAAAGTTCGGGTCACTACAGTACCTACCCGTTCAATAAATTTCGTCCTGAAATTTTAAGCAGTTGGAGGTGTTGACGTATCTTCTGGAAATAAGTGCGGGTATTTCTTCTTCATCTGATCTTCTCATTCCCAGGTGAACTCAGGTCCTCTATGAGCATTCCATCGAACCTTAACAATTGGTATCTTGTTTTGCTTAAGTCTTTTAACCTCACGATCCATTATTTCGACGGGTTCTTCGATAAATTGAAGTTTTTCGTTAATTTGGATTTCATCTAACGGAATAGTGAGATCTTCTTTAGCAAAACATTTCTTTAAATTCGAGACGTGGAAAGTGTTATGTACAGCCGCGAGTTGTTGAGCTAACTCAAGTCGGTAAGCTACTGGTCCGACGCGATCAATAACCTTGAATGGTCCAATATACCTTGGGTTTAATTTCCCTCGTTTACCAAATCGAACAACGCCATTCCAAGGTGCAACTTTAAGCATGACCATCTCTCCAATTTCATATTCTATATCTTTTCTTTTAATGTCAGCGTAGCTCTTTTGTCTACTTTGGGCGGTTTTCAACCGTTGTTGAATTTGGATGATCTTCTCGGTAGTTTCTTGTATTATTTCTGGACCCGTAATCTGTCTATCCCCCACTTCACTCCAACAAATCCGAGACCTGCACTTTCTACCATAGAGTGCTTCAAACGGCGCCATCTCAATGCTTGAATGGTAGCTATTGTTGTAGGAAAATTCTGCTAACGGAAGGTGTCGATCCTAACTGTTTCCGAAATCAATAACACATGCTCGTAGCATGTCTTCAAGCGTTTGTATCGTCCTTTCGCTCTGCCCATCAGTTTGTGGATAATAAGCAGTACTCATGTCTAGACGAGTTCCTAATGCTTGCTGTAATGTCTGCCAGAATCTTGAAATAAATCTGCCATCCCTATCAGAGATAATAGAGATTGGTATTCCATGTCTGGAGACGACTTCCGTCAAATACAGTCGTGTTAACTTCTCCATCTTGTCATCTTCTCTTATTGGCAGGAAGTGTGCTAATTTGGTGAGACGATCAACTATTACCCAAATAGTATCAAAACCACTTGCAGTCCTTGGCAATTTAGTGATGAAATAAATGGTAATGTTTTCCCATTTCCATTCCGGGATTTTGGGTTGTTGAAGTAGACCTGATGGTTTCTGATGCTCTGCTTTGACCTTAGAACTCGTCAAGCATTCTCCTACGTATTTAGCAACATCGGCTTTCATACCCGGCCACTAAAAATGTTTCTTGAGATCTCTGTACATCTTCTCTGTTCCAGGATGTATTGAGTATCTGGTTTTATGAGCTTCTCTAAGTACCATTTCTCTCATATCTCTAAATTTTGGTACCCAAATTCTTTCAGCCCTATACCGGGTCTCGTCTTCCCGAATATTAAGATGCTTCTCCGATCCTTTGGGTATTTCATCCTTTAAATTTTCCCCTTTTAAAACTCCTTGTTGCGCCTCCTTTATTTGAGTATTAAGGTTAGTGTAAATCATTATATTAATAGCTTTTACTTGAATGGGTTCTCTGTCCTTTCTGCTCAAGGCGTCGGCTACCACATTTGCCTTCCCCGGGTGGTAACGAATCTCAAAGTCGTAATCATTCAACAATTCAATCCACCTACGCTGCCTCATATTCAGTTGTTTCTGATTAAATATGTGTTGAAGTCTTTTGTGGTCGGTATATATAATACTTTTGTGTAACATCCCTTTTTTTCCGTACATATGTAAAGGTACAAACTTAATTATTCGTACGCTTATAACTTGTTCATTTATATGATTAAAAGACCTATGTATTAGTTATTGTGTAAATATATGTATACAAATATGTATGTATATATATATAGATATGTCTAGAATATATGCCTGTATAGGTATATGCATGAGTCCTTGTTGATGTTAAGTCTTGTGAGACTAAAATATGAAGTTTAGATGTGCATAGGAAGCGTGAACAAAGTGTACAAGTTGAATAAATCGTTAAGTTATGTAAGTTATCGAATGGCTCAGTTGAAGGTAATTGTCGCGCAGAGGAAGCCTTTGTCGCGCCGCGACATTTAACTCAAACCAGAGTCAGGAGGCATGATAAGAAGGGTCGAGTTTTCCTTTATATGCCGCGCCGCGGAGAATGAGGTCGCGCCGCGACAAATAGCTAGAATCTGAGTCAGGGTTAATTTAAGAAAGCTCGTAAAATACGTTAAATGCCGCGCCGTGACAATTGGGGCCGCGCCGCGACCCACTGGGTGAACTGGTTCCGGATTTTATTTTTAAAATAAGTGGTTCAAGGGCAAAATCGTCATTTTATGCCTAGATCTGATTGGAGCACTAAACATCCACCACTCATCCATTTTATTCATTTTCATTTCCCTTTTCTTTCTCCATTTACTCTCAAAACTTAAAAACCCATTTGATTTCAAGTGAGATTTAAGAGTGGAGGTTTGTGAATCAAACCTTGGAGCAAGAATTAAAGTTGTTCTCCTTGTTCTTAGCTACAAGAGGATAGTGTTGGTAAGTCCTAACTCCATGTTTTGAGTTTTAATTAGTTTATGCTAGGGTTTGGTTTATTGGGAACTTGTAAGACCCATTTGGGGGTAATATGGGTGGATTTGGGTTAGGTGATAAAAGGAAACCCTAAATTGCCATAATCTAGGGTTTGGTCTTATGATTTGGGGTTGTAAGTGTTAAATAATGTTGTTGATCATTAATACACCTTTAAATTGATGAAAGAAGTGTTAATGGGTAAGTTTGACCCGATTGTGAGTCTAAGTAATTATAATGGGTCAAATGAGTACTAGTTGACCTAATTGGGTGAAGTGGGTATGAAATACCCAAGTTTGTGTTAGTAGACTTTAATTCACTAGCTTTAGTGATTGAAGTTGAGTATTGACCCTTAAGGGCGGTTTTGGTGAAAATGGGGCATTTAATGCATTAAGTCATTAAATGCACATAAGTGAATTGATGGAAGTACTTATTATATTAGGTACTTGGCCTTGAAGCATGCGGAAGTATAAAACCGACACCAAATCATTAAGGTGAGTGGAATAATTATATGTGTAGGTATATAATGTATCTATTTATTGTAGCGTGAGATGTGAAGTGTCGAGGTGCTAAGAAACCACATTTCACGTGACGAGTGAAGTATCGAGGTGTTAAGATGCCACTCGAGGTGAAGTATCCAGGTGTTAAGATGCCACCTAGGAGTGAAGTATCGAGGTGTTAAGACGCCACTCCATAATAAAGGGTGAAGTGTCGAGGTGTTAAGACGCCACCCGAGGGTGAAGTATCGAGGTGTTAAGATACCACCCGGGGGTTAGTGATACGAGGTGCTAAGTACACTAATGGATGTTGTTAACTCCGATGGCCTTTCGCGGGCGCCATTCCCTTGTACGATTGGTTAACCATGGTTATTGTGTTGTAAGTGAAAGCTTATTATGTTGTTCGAGTTACATATATAATTATGCGATTGTTATGCTAGCTTGTGGTATTGGAGGTTGGTAGCCTCGTATGGATGATAAGCTAATTGTGTTGCTAGCATGTATTTCGATATGTGTATTTGAGTGTTTGCAAGTAGGTATATTATATATGTATGTGTATAAGTATTGCATTCACTAAGCTTTAGCTTACCCTCTCATTGTTTATCCTTTTAGATGCAGGTGCGGATAGGGGAAAAGGGGTTGTTGGGCACTAGGTGTCCTTTGATGATGTTTCGTTGGAGCTTTTGGAAGTTGGCCTAACGTTTTGGATAGTTTAGTCCCAAACCATGCTCGAGGTGTCGTTTGGATTATAAACTATCATTTGTAGTGGGTCGAACTTGTATTAAACTTAATTAATGGCCTTCGTGCCTTGTAAACATTTTAAATTGTGGTACGTTTTAAATGGAACTTGTGGAATGGCTTACACATTTTATTGGCGCGTAAATGTGAATTATTTTTAAAAAAAAAATTTTATCGTATGGAATATGGGTTGGGTTGTTTCAAGTGGTATCAGAGCATGGTCTAAGGGATTTAGGCGACTTGAGATAGGTGCCTAGACTTAGACTTATTTATGTATGCGCTTTATGCGGGACTTGTAGGAGACTGGTCGGACCGGGAGTTGATTAGTGCTTAGATTTATGTGAATTAACCTTGCACTAACTGTTTTGTGTTGTCTTAGCAGTCATCAAGCGAGATAGACGTTGTACTAGTGAATTAATGCGACGTGATCGCGTAACAATGATTAGCTACCATTGTTACGGGTTCAAATCTTGTCAAACAAGCGATGTACGACGATTGTTGAGCAAGATAGGGTAGTGTGGTGTATATGTATATACATATGTGTTAAGTCCTTTTGTTTCGTTGCTTAATTTACTTCGTTTTATAGAATGAAGATGAGAAATGGACACGACACCAATGATGGAACTACGAGTGAGGACGTTGAACTCACGACCAAGGTTGAGGCCATCTTTAAAAGGCTAAAAAAGGATTTTCTTGATGATGTTCGAAAGGTTTTCCAAGAGTCGGTTGATGGGCAAGTAACCGAAATGATAAATGAGCGAATGAATGCCGCGATCGAGGAGGCATTAGAAGCTAGAAACATCCATCCTCGTGGTGAAGGGGGTGATGGTAATAGTGGGAATGGAAGGCGGGACTTCCATTACAAAAATTTCAAGGATGCTCAACCCCCGATGTTTAATGGGGTACGGGATCTGTTGAAAAGCACATGTTGGATTTCCGATATCGAGGGAGCTTTTCGTACCGCGGAATGTCCTCCCGAGAAGAAGACGAGGTATGGGTCTAGCATGTTGCGCGAAGAAGGTAAGTTGTGGTGGGACGATAAAATCAAATTATATGGTGAAGAGCAATGCATGAGCTTGACATGGGAGGAGTTTAAGAAGGAATTTTTCCAAGAATACCGAACTTCTTCCGATCTTGATAGAATCCGGGACGAGTTGCACAATTTGCAACAAGGTTCAATGGACTTGCTTACTCTCAAGACTACCTTCTTGGCAAAGACTCGATTTTGTCCGGAATATGTTGGTGACGATCACAAGCTAATGAAAGATATCTACCGCACCATGAATGATGAGTATAAGGGTAAGATTAGTCGGGGAGCGGCTAAGTCTTTTGAAGAGTTGTTTTAATTGGCTCGGGGTTTTGAGCCGGAGGTTCCAAGGAGAAGTGATTTCACTTTTTCTAAAAGAAAGTTTGAAGGTTCTAGTCATTCTAACTTTTCAAACAAGAAGAACAAGAGCAAGAAGGGTGCCGAAAGTGTCAATAGCGTGTAGAAGGGCGCTTCCGGTGGTTTTTCTTTTACGTGCTACAATTATGGGCAAGCGGGTCATATGGCTCGTGATTGTCCGAAACCATCTTCCGGAAACAAGCTCACTTGTTTTAATTGCGGTAAAGAAGGGCATAAGAAGCCGGAGTGTCCCGATTTGCGAAACGATAATGTTAAGCGTCTAGAGAAGGCGGCGGGTACGGCTAGGATTCGCAACTATTTGATGACGAATGATGAAGCCAAGCAATCCAACGAAGTTGTCTCAGGTACTTTTATGGTTAACTCTAATCCGGCAAGAATTCTATTTGATAGCGGTGCAAATTTGTCGTTTGTGTCTCCAAAATTTGTGCCTAAACTTAATAAACCATTAGCTAAGTTAAGTCGTCCGGTAGAAGTCGAAATAGCGGACGGCAAAACGGTGCTAGTGGTGGATGTGTGTAAAAATTGTGATGTCGTGTTTGGTGCCGAAAACTTTAAGATTGATCTCATCCCGATGACTTTGGGTGATTTTGATATCGTTGTTGGTATGGATTGGCTCGATCATAATAGAGCTGATATTGCATGCCATGAAAAATTTATTCGTGTAAAGACCCCAAGTGGGGGAGAGTTAATTATTCACGGTGATAAACGGAGAAGACTTGTGCCGATATGCACTTTTGCACGGGCACGTTGTTTCCTTGTTAGTGGTGGCATGACTTTTCTTGCCCATGTTGTTGATACTCGTGATGAGCCACCACCCAATCATGAAATTCCGGTGGTTAGTGAATTCGAAGACGTTTTTTCGAACGAGTTACCGGGTGTTCCGACGGAAAGACAGGTTGAATTTCGCATTGAGTTGGTTCCGGGAGCTACTCCCATTGCTAAAACTCCTTATAGTTTAGCGCCGACGGAAATGAAAGAATTGTTAAATCAAACCCAAGAGCTACTTGAAAAGGCTTTTATCCGACCGAGCGCTTCGCCATGGGGCGCTCCGGTTTTATTCGTGAAGAAGAAGGATGGTAATATGCGGATGTGCATCGATTATCGGGAGTTGAACAAGGTGACGATCAAGAATCGTTATCCATTGCCTCGGATTGACGATTTATTTGACCAACTCCAAGGTGCAACGTATTTCTCTAAGATCGTCCTACGGTCCGGCTATCACCAAATGCGGGTTCGTGAGGAAGATATTGAGAAAACGGCTTTTCGAACGCGTTACGGGCATTTTGAATTTGTAGTTATGCCTTTTGGTCTTACGAATGCACCGGCGGCATTCATGGACCTTATGAACCAAGTGTGCCAACCTATGTTAGACAAGTTGGTAATTGTGTTCATTGACGACATATTTGTCTATTCGAAGAGTATGAAGGAACATGAACATCATTTACGGAGTGTGTTAAAGACGTTACGGAAGGAGAAGTTGTATGCTAAATTCTCTAAATGTGAATTTTGGCTAAGGGAAGTTCAATTCCTTGGCCATATCGTGAACGAAAATGGTACTCAAGTAGATCCGGGGAAGATTGAGACCGTAAAGAGTTGGGGACGACCGACTACGCCTACGAAAATCCGAAGTTTTCTCGGATTGGCCGGTTATTATCGTCAGTTTATCCAAGACTTTTCTAAGATCGCTTCTTCTTTGACGAAATTGACGAGGAAGAACGCGAGATTTGTGTGGGAGAACGAGCAAGAAATTGCTTTTCAATTGCTAAAAGAGAAATTGTGTCAAACTCTGGTGTTAGTGTTGCCAGAAGGTGTGGAAGACATGACGGTGTATTGTGATGCCTCTCTAAATGGGCTCGGGTGTGTTCTAATGCAAAGAGGTAAAGTTATCGCTTACGTCTCTCGACAATTAAAGGAACACGAAATGAGATATCCGACTCATGATCTTGAGTTAGCAGCGGTTGTGCATGCGTTGAAAATTTGGCGCCATTACTTGTATGGTGTCAAGTGTACGATTTATTCGGATCAAAAGTGTTTGAAACATCTTTTCGATCAAAGAGATTTGAATTATCGTCAACGTAGGTGGATGGATGTAGTAAAAGATTGTGATTGTGAAATACTTTATCATCCGGGCAAGGCGAATGTGGTCGCGGATGCATTAAGTCGAAAGAGTCAACATCCGGCGATACGAGTAGGATCGTTACATATGATTATTACTAACAATTTTCTTGAAAAACATGGTGTGATTCAAATTGAAGCTTACGTTCACAACAAGCATGCGGAACGAATTGTGGGGCAAGCGAAATTCATTACTATGGGTTCGCGTGGTTTGTTGTCTTTTCAAGGAAGAGTGTGGGTGCCTAAGATGGAGGATTATCGACGAGTGCTACTTGATGAAGCACATAAGTCATAGTATTTCGTTCATCCGGGAGCTACAAAAATGTATCTCGATTTGAGAAAGGATTATTGGTGGCCGGGCATGAAACGTGATGTTGTTAAATATGTTGAGCAATGTGTCACGTGTTTGCAAGTTAAAGCCGAACACCAAAAGCTGTATGGTAAGTTACAACCGTTAGAAATCCCGAAGTGGAAATGGGAGCACATTACCATGGATTTTATCACAAAGTTACCAAAGACGGCGAGAACCCAATTTGATTCGATTTGGGTGATCGTTGATCGATTGACGAAGAGTGCGTTGTTTCTTCCCATCCGGGAAGCGATATTATCGGAGACTTTGGCTAAGTTGTTTATCAAAGAGGTGATAGCGAGACACGGGGTTCCTATATCTATTATTTCGGATCGAGATACCCGTTTTACATCTCGGTTTTAGGAAAAGTTTCACGAAGATATGGGTACACAATTGAAATTGAGCACGGCGTATCATCCTCAAACAGACGGTCAAACCGAACGTACGAATCAAACATTGGAGGATATGTTACGGGCGTGTATTATTGATTTCGGTGGTAGTTGGGATGAGCACTTACCTTTGGTGGAATTCTCGTACAATAATAGTTATCATACTAGTATCAGGATGCCACCTTGCGAGATGCTTTATGGGCGGAGGTTCCGAACTCCGATTTGTTGGGGAGAAATTGGTCAAAAATAAATCGGGAGTACCGATTTGGTCTTAGAAATGAATAGTAAGATTGATATGATTCGGAATCATTTGAAAAAGGCGCAAGATAAACAAAAGTCGTATGCCAACAAGCGTAGATGAATGATCGAATTTCAAGAAGGTGACATGGTGATGCTTAAGGTTTAGCCATGGAAAGGTATTATTCGGTTTCGAAAATGGGAAAAGTTAGCTCCTCGGTTTATTGGTCCTTTTAAAATTCTAGCTCGTGTTGGTGAAGTTGCGTATCGTTTGGAATTACCCGAAGAGCTTGCGGGGATCCATAATACATTTCATGTTTCCCATCTCCGTAAGTGTCTTGCGGATGATTCATCTTGCGTACCGTTAGACGAGATTGAGCTAAACAATAAGTTAGAATATATTGAGGAGCCGATTGCCATACTCGATGAGAAGGTCAAAAGGTTGAGAAATAAAGAAGTGAGGACTTTTAAAGTTCAATGGCGTCGTATTAAAGGTTCAGAGTTTACTTGAGAGCCCGAAGAATTCGTGTTGGTTTATCTTCCCTCTTGTCATGCAGCTTGGATCGCGAGGACTCGTTCCAATTCAAGTGGGGGAGAGTTGTAACATCCCGTTTTTTCCGTACATATGTAAAGGTACAAACTTAATTATTAGTACGCTTATAACTTGTTCATTTATATGATTAAAAGACCTATGTATTAGTTATTGTGTAAATATATGTATACAAATATGTATGTATATATATATATATATAGATATGTCTAGAATATATGCGTGTATAGGTATATGCATGAGTCCTTGTTGATGCTAAGTCTTGTGAGACTAAAATATGAAGTTTAGACGTGCATAGGAAGCGTGAACAAAGTTTACAAGTTAAATAAATCGTTAAGTTGTGTAAGTTGTCGAATGGATCAGTTGAAGGTAATTGTCGCGCCGCGTAAGCCTTTGTCGCGCCGCGACATTTAACTCAAACCAGAGTCAGGAGGCATGATAAGAAGGGTAGAGTTTTCCTTTATATGTCGCGCCGCGGAGAATGAGGTCGCGCCGCGACAAATAACTAGAATCTGAGTCAGGGTTGATTTAAGAAAGCTCGTAAAATACGTTAAATGCCGCGCCGCGACAATTGGGGCCGCGCCGCGACCCACTGGGTGAACTGGTTCCGGATTTTGTTTTTAAAATAAGTGGTTCAAGGGAAAAATCATCATTTTACGCCTAGATCTGATTGGAGCACTAAACATCTACCACTCATCCATTTTATTCATTTTCATTTCCCTTTTCTTTCTCCATTTACTCTCAAAACTTAAAAACCCATTTGATTTCAAGTGAGATTTGAGAGTGGAGATTTGTGAATCAAACCTTAGAGCAAGAATTAAAGTTGTTCTCCTTGTTCTTAGCTACAAGAGGATAGTGTTGGTAAGTCCTAACTCCATGTTTTGAGTTTTAATTATGTAACGACCCGGATTTTTCCGATCGTTTTATACTTATGAGATTAATATTTACATAAAATAAACCTTACCAACATGATAAGCAATCCAAACTGTTGAGACTTATGTTTTTGAAAAGAGTTTCACACAACGTTTGACCGTCCAATTTGACCGATGATATCACGAACTATATAACACACGATAATTATACGATTATGTATATGTACATATCTATATATATATTTAACATGATTTAAGGATGGTTTAACATTTCATTGTGAACTAACAACAATGAGTTATAAGTATACTTTGAGACCACTAACTTAAGTTTTCAAAACGATAACTATATGTAACGTTCTTTGACATATATACTTACGATTATGTGGAGTGCACACTTGTTTGAACTTATCTTGATTATGACGGGGGTTCGGGGGCAGCGCCCCCGATAAGCGGGGTCCAAGGGGTGGCAACCCCTGGCGGTGTCGATCTTAAAAATGTCTTAAAATTTTATTTTGGCCCGGTTTGACCCAAAAATAAAAGCCCAGTTTTGAGCCTCTTTTACAGTTATAAACCCGTCCATATTTGAATTCTCGTTCCGATTCCTCAAAATTTCTACAAGTATATCTAGGGTATATGTAACCGTATCATACCCAGCTTCTATACGTATTTACTATTGGTATATACCAACAATAAATTTCAATGATCAGCCACTAGACATGATGTTACATGTGGGAACCAGCCATTTAACCTCACGTGTGACTTTTGTGCAAGAAAACAAACTAAATCTCCTATATATCCATCCCATAATCATGCTATTTTGCACACACACACATACAATTTCATTTCCAATTTTCTTTCAAGTTAATTCACTCCCTAATCTCTCTTCATTTACCTACTCAAGAACGTATCAATATAGTCATCTGATTTCAAGGAGATTACTTCCAATCTTTCAATCCCACTCCACCACTCTTTTGATTCCAAGATTTTTCTTACCTTTTCCAGTAGCTTTGTCCAAGTAACTTGAGGTAGTAACCTTATTCATAACCTTATTCGATTCATATTTATATAGCTATCTTATTTTGTGCTGTAAAGTTTTAACAACAAGAACATAGTTTGAGTGATTTCAAACTTGTTCGCAAACTAAATAGATCTTTCTAATTTGATTTTTAAAAACACTTCAAGACCTGTAATATATCATATTATGACAAAATCGGATTAATCATATCTTGGCTAATTAACATAATATTTAATATATATTTACTTATGATTTGATTTTATATATTTCAGGACCACCCGTAAACAACACGAGAAGATTAATCATAAGACCTCATGATTGTACGCAACACGTCATTTGACAACACGGTACTTTATGTACGCAACACGTCATTTGACAACATGGTACCATGGGTCAAGATTAATTCTGATCAATACGAATACGATGGGGTCTTTATTTATTTTATTTAAGCAACTAATTGTGGACCACTAACATCGGACTGCTAACTACGGACTAAGAAAATATTAAAAGTATTAAAAGTATATATATATATATATATATATATATATATATATATATATATATATATATATATATATATATATATATAACGATTACTTGAAAAGAAAATATGTTGATATATTATATATATGGTTAGGTTTGTGATATCAATCGGAGACCAAGTCGTGATAAATACCTTCAAGGCAAAAGTGAGTATATAGTCCCACTTTTAAACTCTAAATATTTCGGGATGAGAATACATGCATTTTATGATTTACGTTATGGACACAAGTGATTAAAAATATATATTCTACGTTGAGTTGTACCACTGGCATACTTCCCTGTAACTTGGTAACTATTATTTACATGAGATATTGTAAACGCGAATCCTGTTGATAGATCTATCGGGCCTGACAACCCCAACCGGACTGGACGACCAGTATTCAACGGTTGCACAGTACTTCGTTTCGGTGACTACACTTGGTACGGTGTAGTAAGATTTCATAATAAAGGGAATATGCGACGTTGATTAAATGTTAAGTATGGTTATCAAGTGCTCAACAACTTAGAATATTTTTATTAAAACGTTTATATATGAAATCTTGTGGTCTATATTTATAATGCTGCCGACATTAAACCTATATCTCACCAACTTTATGTTGACGTTTTAAGCATGTTTATTCTCAGGTGATAACTAAAAGCTTCCGCTGCAACATGTTGAATTTAAGCAAGATCTTGAGTATGCATATTTGTGTCAAAAATAAAACTGCATATCGGAGGATTTGTAATGTAAAATATATTGGAGGTCGTATTGTTATTATCACATGTAAAGTTTGTAAGTCTAAGATTATCGCTAAACGATAATCATTATTAAGTTGTTTAAACCTTGTATTTGTAATAAAAGCTATGGTTTGTATTGTAAAAACGAATGCAGTTTTTGAAAAATGTCGCATATAGAGGTCAATACCTCGCAATGAAATCATATGTTATTATATTCGTCCTTATGGTTAAGGTCGGGTTATGACATGTGGTATCAGAGCGTTGGTCTTAGAGAACCAGAAAATTTGCATTAGTGTGTCTTATCGAGTTTGTTAGGATGCATTAGTGAGTCTGGACTTTGACCGTGTTTGATTTTGAAAACTATTGCTTATCCTTGTTGGTTAAAAATAATATGTAAATATTATGTGGTATTAACGTGCTAGTTGTTATGTGATAGATGTCTGGCTTAGAACTTATTATCACATTCAGCGACTCCGAACCAGAATCTTCAGATGGTGTTCCAGTCATTAACCTATCCGATGATGAAAACGCCACCTTTGGGGAAGACTCACAAGTTCCGGATGAATCAATTAAAGAGGAACCAGAAAGTGATCCTGAGGAGGAAGAAATACAGGAAATTACGAAAGACAAGTTCGAACGAGGAAAGAAACGAAAGGCTACTGAAATGGAAAATCCAAATCCCGAGTCTAGAGAGAATGTTGTCGCACCAACTCCACCAGATACTTCCACACCTATTCCCGCTTTTCCTATTAGTTCTATCCCGACATCCAGTTCTTCGGTTCCTCAGCCAAAACGCAGGGAGACAACCAGGATAACCTTTGAGCGATTTCTTTGAACACAAACGCTTTGGGTTAAATGATGCGCTGTTGTTTTAAACCATGGGATCATATAATGTTTTGTATAATATTACTAGTGTGGTTTGCTTAATGGTTGATGTAAGATAAGCATATGTAAAATAGTGAAGTGTGAAATGCAATAATTTTCCATGGTTAAGTATTATTTGGGTGGTAGTAATTGATTTTCGTACTAAGCTATTAAGTATGAACTTTAACGGGTAGGTACTACCCTAGATATAATTATAAAACGCTAATAAGAAGAAAAGGCTTTTATAATAATAACTGGTTCATATTATTAATAAGCTACGATGTACTGTAAATACATACTACATCTATAATATTCCATGTGAATAATTATTTTTTTTTTCATTCTTGTTGAAGATTATAGCGCGATTGAACCGAATGACGGAACAAGAAATCCAGGAACTCATCTATCAGCGAGTGAACGACAGAATGTTATGGGTCGAGGCTGCAAGAGGTGCTGCAGTTAACCTAAATCCTCATGTGGGGTGCACTTACAAAATTTTTCAAGGTTGCAAGCCCTCATCATTCAGTGGAACAGAAGGACCGGTTGGTTTAACCCGGTGGATCGAAAAGATTGAGTATGTGTTTAAAATCAGTGGTTGTATTGAGAAGGACATGACCAAGTATGCATCGTGCACCCTACAAGATAGTGCACTCACGTGGTGGAAAAACTATGTGAAGACCGTAGGAGGAGATGTAGCTTATGATACTCCTTGGGAAGAATTCAAAACAATGCTAATCAACGAATATTGTCCAAGGAACGAGGTTAGGAAGTTGGAAGCTGAATTACGAAGCCTGAAAGTTGTTGGTACTGAACTCACCAACTACAATCAGCGATTCATGGAATTAGCTTTGCTATGTCCCGAATTGGCACCAACCGAAGAACGGAAGATTGAACTGTACAAAGACGGGTTGCCTAAAAAGGTCAAGGCAAATGTTACAGCATCCAAACCCAAGACTATTCATGAAGCTATCACCATGGCGAACGAGTTGATGGACCATATTATTCTGGATAAGAACACCGATGTCAAGACATCGGGAAACAAAAGAAAGTGGGAAGGTAATCATCAACAATCCAACAAGAAACAAGAAACCACGCAAGGTGCGGGTAGCGGTTCGAACTCAGGTTACAAGGGACGAAATCCTTTATGTAACAGATGCCACAAACATCACTCTGGTTATTGTAATGTGGTGTGCAACAATTGTAATCGAAAAGGTCATCTTGCTGAAGATTGTAGGGTTCCCGCTACAAATACAAACGGTACCAAGACTCCTGCCACCAATGCAAATAGAACTGCCTTGGCCACTGTTACTTGTTATGGGTGTGGGAAACAGGGTCATTATAAGAGTCAGTGCCCGAATCCAGAGAAGAATAACGGATCTGCACGTGGAAGAGCATTTATTATTAATGCTAGAGAGGTGTATGAAGACCCGGAGCTTGTTACGGGTACGTTTACCGTTAATAACTTATCCGCATCTATTATATTTGATACTGGTGACGATAGAAGTTACGTGTGTAGAGACTTTCACGCTAAATTGAATTGTTCATTATTACCTCTAGATGCTAAGTACATGATTGAGTTAGCTAATGGTAAACTAATTAAAGCCGATAAAATTTTCCGTGATTGTAAAATAAATTTAGCCGGAGAAACATTTAAGATTGATTTGATACCCGTAGAATTAGGAAGTTTTGATGTAATAGTCGGCATGGACTGGATGTCCAAAATAGGAGCTGAAGTTGTGTGCACCAAGAAGGCAATTCGCATTCCTCGTAAGGATAGAACGCCATTAATGATTTATGGAGAGAAGGGTAACTCAAAGCTAAAACTCATTAGTTGTTTGAAAGCTCAAAAGTACTTGAAGAAAGGGTGCTATGCTATCCTAGCACATGTTAATAAAGTCAAAACGAAGGAAAAAGTGAAGAGCATCAACGACGTGCCTGTGACAAGAGATTTTCCTTAAGTATTTCCGGAAGAGTTGCCAGGATTACCTCCATTTAGATCTGTAGAATTTCAAATAGATCTAGTACCAGGAGCTGCACCAGTGGCTCGTGCTCCATATAGACTTGCACCATCTGAGATGAAAGAGTTACAAAGCCAGTTACAAGAATTACTGGACCGTGGTTTCATTCGACCGAGCACTTCACCGTGGGGAGCTCCGATTTTATTCATCAAGAAGAAATATGGATCTTTCCGAATGTGTATAGATTATCGTGAATTAAATAAGTTAACTATCAAGAATCGGTATCCACTACCGAGAATTGATGACTTATTTGATCAATTGCAAGGATCATGTGGGTACTCAAAAATCGACTTAAGATCGGGCTATCATCAATTACGTGTCAAAGAAGAAGATATTCCGAAAACTGCTTTTCGGACACGCTACGGTCATTATGAATTTTTGGTCATGCCGTTTGGGTTGACTAATGTGCCAGCTGTATTCATGGACCTCATGAATCGAGTTTGTAGTCCGTATTTAGATAAGTTTGTTATCGTTTTCATTGATGATATTCTTATCTATTCCAAGAGTGAGCAAGAGCATGAGCAGCATTTAAGGTTGGTATTAGAACTGTTAAGAAAAGAACAGTTATACGCCAAATTTTCTAAGTATGCATTTTGCTTGAAAGAAGTGCAATTTCTTGGCCACGTTGTTAGTAGCAAAGGAATTCAGGTTGATCCAGCTAAAATTGAGGCCATTGAAAAATGGGAGACTCCTAAGACACCAACGCAGATACGCCAATTTTTGGGTTTAGCTGGTTATTATAAAAGGTTTATTCAAGATTTTTCCCGAATAGCTAAACCATTAACAGCGTTAACGCAAAAAGGGAAGAAGTACGAATGGACTTCTGAGCAAGAGAGTGCATTTCAATTACTGAAGAAGAAGTTGACTACAGCACCTATTTTATCATTACCTGAAGGGAACGATGATTTCGAGATATATTGTGACGCTTCGCGAAAAGATTTTGGTTGCGTCCTTATGCAACGGAAGAAAGTTATAGCATACGCATCCCGACAATTGAAGATTCACGAGCGGAATTATACGACGCATGATTTAGAATTGGGAGCAGTAGTGTTTGTATTGAAGATATGGAGACACTATTTATATGGGGTTAAATGCACTGTGTTTACTGATCATAAAAGCCTTAAACATATTTTTGATCAGAAACAGCTGAACATGAGGCAACGTAGGTGGGTCGAACTGATAAACGACTATGATTGTGAGATTCGCCATCATCCCGGGAAAGCGAATGTAGTGGCCGACGCTCTAAGCAGAAAGGAACGGGAACCAATTCGAGTACGAGCAATGAACATAAAAATTCGCATGAATCTCAACTCACAAATCAAAGAGGCTCAACGAGAAGCTCTTACTAAAGAAAACATAGGAAATGAAATAATGAAGAAGTATGAGAAGCAACTCGTTATGCGGGAAGACGAAATTCGATATTTTGCAAACCGTATTTGGGTACCGAAGTTGGGTGGATTAAGGAAGTTGTTATTGAATGAGGCACATAAGACAAGATACTCAATACATCCTGGAGTTGAAAAGATGTATCAAGATCTTAAGACGCATTATTGGTGGCCTAATTTAAAGACAAATGTTGCAACATATGTTGGGGAATGTTTAACTTGTTCCAAAGTCAAAGCAGAACACCAGAAGCCGTCAGGGTTACTTCAACAACCAGAAATCCCATAATGGAAATGGGATGGTATTACCATGGATTTCATCACAAAGTTACCTAAGACTGCCTGGGGTTATGTCACCATTTGGGTAATAGTTGATCGTCTCACCAAATCTGCACATTTCTTGCCTATAAAGGAGACGGATAGAATGGAGAAACTATTACGATTATACATAAAGGAAATTGTTTCAATGCATGGAATACCTATTTCCATTATATCCGATCGTGATAGTAGATTTACATCAAAGTTTTGGCAATCACTACAGGAGGCCCTGGGAACCCGTTTGGATATGAGCACCACATACCATCCGCAAACTGACGGGCAGAGTGAAAGAACAATTCAGACTCTTGAAGACATGCTCAGGGCATGTGTGATCGATTTTGGAAATGGATGGGATAAATATCTACCATTAGCAGAATTCTCGTATAATAATAGTTATCATGCGAGCATTAAAGCTGCACCATTCGAAGCACTGTATGGAAAGAAGTGTAGATCCCCTATCTGTTGGAATGAAGTAGGAGATTGACAATTAACTGGTCCCGAGATCATCCATGAAACTACTGAGAAGATAGTGCAAATCAAGGAGAGATTGAAAACAGCCCGTAGTCGCCAAAAGAGCTACGCGGATGTCCGAAGGAAACCATTAGAGTTTCAGATCGGTGACATGGTTATGCTAAAGGTGTCACCTTGGAAAGGTGTAATACGTTTTGGAAAAAGGGGTAAACTGAACCCAAGGTATGTAGGCCCGTTCAAGATCATCGAACGCATCGGACCGGTAGCTTATCGACTCGAGTTACCACAACAACTCGCCGGAGTACATAATTCATTTCACGTCTCAAACCTAAAGAAATGTCTTGCAAAGGAAGATCTCACCATTCCTCTTGAAGAAATCCAAGTCGATGAGAAACTACAATTCATAGAAGAACCAGTCGAAATCATGGACCGTGAAGTTAAACGGCTCAAGCAGAGCAACATACCAATCGTTAAGGTTCGTTGGAATGCTCGAAGAGGTCCCGAGTTTACTTGGGAATGAGAGGATCAGATGAAACAAAAGTACCCACATTTGTTTCCCGACAACGCAAAATTGGTACAACTTTAAAATTTCGGGACGAAATTTATTTAACGGGTAGGTACTGTAACGACCCGGATTTTTCCGATCATTTTATACTTATGAGATTAATATTTACATAAAATAAACCTTACCAACATGATAAGCAATCCAAACTGTTGAGACTTATGTTTTTGAAAAGAGTTTCACACAACGTTTGACCGTCCAATTTGACCGATGATATCACGAAGTATATAACACACGATAATTATACGATTATGTATATGTACGTATCTATACATATTTAACATGATTTAAGGATGGTTTAACATTTCATTGTGAACTAACAACAATGAGTTATAAGTATACTTTGAGACTACTAACTTAAGTTTTCAAAACGATAACTATATGTAACGTTCTTTGACATATATACTTACGATTATGTGGAGTGCACACTTGTTTGAACTTATCTTGATTATGACGGGGGTTCGGGGGCAGCGCTGTAGTGACCCGAACTTTTCCATGTTTATATATATTAATTGAGATTGATGTTTACATGATTAAATGTTTCCAACATGTTAAGCAATCAAACTTGTTAAGACTTGATTAATTGAAATAGGTTTCATATAGACAATTGACCACCCAAGTTGACCGGTGATTCACGAACGTTAAAACTTGTAAAAAAAAAAACTATATGATGACATATATATGGTTATATATATAGTTAACATGATATTATGATAAGTAAACATATCATTAATTATATTAACAATGAACTACATATGTAAAAACAAGACTACTAACTTAATGATTTTGAAACGAGACATATATGTAACGTTTATCGTTGTAACGACATTTAATGTATATATATCATATTAAGAGATATTCGTACATCATAATATCATGATAATATAATAATTTAAAATCTCTTTTGATATTATAAACATTGGGTTAACAACATTTAACAAGATCGTTAACCTAAAGGTTTCAAAACAACACTTACATGTAACGACTAACGATGACTTAACGACTCAGTTAAAATGTTTATACATGTAGTGTTTTAATATGTATTTATACACTTTTGAAAGACTTCAATACACTTATCAAAATACTTCTACTTAACAAAAATGCTTACAATTACATTCTCGTTCAGTTTCATCAACAATTCTACTCGTATGCACCCGTATTCGTACTCGTACAATACACAGCTTTTAGATGTATGTACTATTGGTATATACACTCCAATGATCAGCTCTTAGCAGCCCATGTGAGTCACCTAACACATGTGGGAACCATCATTTGGCAACTAGCATGAAATATCTCATAAGATTACAAAAATATGAGTAATCATTCATGACTTATTTACATGAAAACAAAATTACATATCCTTTATATCTAATCCATACACCAACGACCAAAAACACCTACAAACACTTTCATTCTTCAATTTTCTTCATCTAATTGAACTCTCTCAAGTTCTATCTTCAAGTTCTAAGTGTTCTTCATAAATTCCAAAAGTTCTAGTTTCATAAAATCAAGAATACTTTCAAGTTTGCTAGCTCACTTCCAATCTTGTAAGGTGATCATCCAACCTCAAGAAATCTTTGTTTCTTACAGTAGGTTATCATTCTAATACAAGGTAATAATCATATTCAAACTTTGGTTCAATTTCTATAACTATAAAAATCTTATTTCAAGTGATGATCTTACTTGAACTTGTTTTCGTGTCATGATTTTGCTTCAAGAACTTTGAGCCATCCAAGGATCCATTGAAGCTAGATCCATTTTTCTCTTTTCCAGTAGGTTCATCCAAGGAACTTAAGGTAGTAATGATGTTCATAACATCATTCGATTCATACATATAAAGCTATCTTATTCGAAGGTTTAAACTTGTAATCACTAGAACATAGTTTAGTTAATTCTAAACTTGTTCGCAAACAAAAGTTAATCCTTCTAACTTGACTTTTAAAATCAACTAAACACATGTTCTATATCTATATGATATGCTAACTTAATTATTTAAAACCTGGAAACACGAAAAACACCGTAAAACCGGATTTACGCCGTCGTAGTAACACCGCGGGCTGTTTTGGGTTAGTTAATTAAAAACTATGATAAACTTTGATTTAAAAGTTGTTATTCTGAGAAAATGATTTTTATTATGAACATGAAACTATATCCAAAAATTATGGTTAAACTCAAAGTGGAAGTATGTTTTCTAAAATGGTCATCTAGACGTCGTTCTTTCGACTGAAATGACTACCTTTACAAAAACGACTTGTAACTTATTTTTTCGACTAGAAACCTATACTTTTTTGGTTTAGATTCATAAAATAGAGTTCAATATAAAACCATAGCAATTTGATTCACTTAAAACGGATTTAAAATGAAGAAGTTATGGGTAAAACAAGATTGGATAATTTTTCTCATTTTAGCTACGTGAAAATTGGTAACAAATCTATTCCAACCATAACTTAATCAACTTGTATTATATATTATGTAATCTTGAGATACCATAGACACGTATACAATGTTTCGACCTATCATGTCGACACATCTATATATATTTCGGAACAACCATAGACACTCTATATGTGAATGTTGGAGTTAGCTATACAGGGTTGAGGTTGATTCCAAAATATATATAGTTTGAGTTGTGATCAATACTGAGATACGTATACACTGGGTCGTGGATTGATTCAAGATAATATTTATCGATTTATTTCTGTACATCTAACTGTGGACAACTAGTTGTAGGTTACTAACGAGGACAGCTGACTTAATAAACTTAAAACATCAAAATATATTAAAAGTGTTGTAAATATATTTTGAACATACTTTGATATATATGTATATATTGTTATAGGTTCGTGAATCAACCAGTGGCCAAGTCTTACTTCCCGACGAAGTAAAAATCTGTGAAAGTGAGTTATAGTCCCACTTTTAAAATCTAATATTTTTGGGATGAGAATACATGCAGGTTTTATAAATGATTTACAAAATAGACACAAGTACGTGAAACTACATTCTATGGTTGAATTATCGAAATCGAATATGCCCCTTTTTATTAAGTCTGGTAATCTAAGAATTAGGGAACAGACACCCTAATTGACGCGAATCCTAAAGATAGATCTATTGGGCCTAACAAACCCCATCCAAAGTACCGGATGCTTTAGTACTTCGAAATTTATATCATATCCGAAGGGTGTCCCGGAATGATGGGGATATTCTTATATATGCATCTTGTTAATGTCGGTTACCAGGTGTTCACCATATGAATGATTTTTATCTCTATGTATGGGATGTGTATTGAAATATGAAATCTTGTGGTCTATTATTATGATTTGATATATATAGGTTAAACCTATAACTCACCAACATTTTTGTTGACGTTTTAAGCATGTTTATTCTCAGGTGATTATTAAGAGCTTCCGCTGTCGCATAGTTAAATAAGGACGAGATTTGGAGTCCATGCTTGTATGATATTGTGTAAAAACTGCATTCAAGAAACTTATTTTGTTGTAACATATTTGTATTGTAAACCATTATGTAATGGTCGTGTGTAAACAGGATATTTTAGATTATCATTATTTGATAATCTACGTAAAGCTTTTTAAAACCTTTATCTATGAAATAAAGGTTATGGTTTGTTTTAAAAATGAATGCAGTCTTTGAAAAACGTCTCATATAGAGGTCAAAACCTCGCAACGAAATCAATTAATATGGAACGTTTTTAATCAATAAGAACGGGACATTTCAGTTGGTATCAGAGCGTTGGTCTTAGAGAACCAGAATTTTGCATTAGTGTGTCTTATCGAGTTTGTTAGGATGCATTAGTGAGTCTGGACTTCGACCGTGTTTACTTGAAAAATGATTGCTTAATAAATTTTGTTGGAAACTATATATTTTTAACATGTGAATATTATGTGATATATTAATCTCTTAACGCGTTTGATATTATGTGATAGATGTCTACCTCTAGAACAAGTCCCATTGACTCACCTAATAATAATGAAGAGTCAAATGTAAATTGGAATGATTCGTGGACTGATTCACAAGTTCCCGAAGAGGAACCGGAAGAAGAGTCGGAACCGGAAGAAGAATCGGAACCGGAAGAAGAATCGGAACCGGATGAAGAAATAGAACCTGTGGGGAAAATAATAAAACGGTTAAGTAAAAGAAAATCCTCAACCAACCGACCAAGGTTAATTATGGTCAATGGTGTTTCCGCCAAGGAAGCAAAATATTGGGAGGATTACCAATTCTCCGATGAATCGGATTCCGACGAGAATTCCGATGATATTATAGAAATTACCCCAACTGAATTTAAAAAGGCAAAAGAAAATAATAAGGGAAAGGGCATAAAAATAGAGAAATCTAATTCCAACCCCGATGAACTTTATATGTATCGTCAACGCCCGAAGTCCTTAAGTTGTAACAATGACCCGGGAACCTCTAAACCACCAGGTTTTTCTAAACCAATGTGGACAACGACGGCTCGTATTAGGGGAACATCATATATCCCTAGAAACTTGGCAAAACGAACCAAAACCGAAGAAGAAGAAACGAGCGAGTCGGAATAAGATAGTTGTATTCGTGTGGTGTAATATATGTAATATAGTGTTCTTATGCTTTATGATATATGTAAAAATTGCTTGTATTAATAAGTATTTTTTTTATGAATCTAACTCTTGTCTATTTTACAGTTTAAAAACACAAAATGGATAGACAACCCAATATTTTAAGAGACCTACCCGGAGACATGATTGATGAAATCTTGTCTAGAGTCGGCCAGAATTCCTCGGCACAACTATTTAAGGCGAGATCAGTTTGTAAGACATTCGAAGAACGTTCCAAGAATGTCTTGATTTATAAGAGACTTTCGTTTGAAAGATGGGGGATATCACATTGGGAAACCCATAAGTTACGATGTGTTTACTTTGACGCATATATTGCGGGGAACCCAAATGCTATTTTACGCAACGGGTTAAGAAATTATTTTGACTCAATATATCCGAATATTGGACTTCGTGATTTAGAAAAAGCGGCTAACATGCAACATAAAGAAGCATGTTATGCTTACGGATTAGTAATGTTCGCTTCTCACCAAAGTGAGAACAAGAACATCGGGCTACAACTATTAAACAAAACGTTTCCACAAGTGACGGAGTCGGTAATTGGGGTAAGAAATGAGGTTTTTAGATTATTACGGGACTGTTGGACAATACGTAACCCTCGTCCCTTTGATGACGTTACAACACGCTGTCTTATCAACGGCCATAACGGTTATGTTGCACAAGACCAAGGATGGGAAGTAGTCCTAGTAAAACCAGAATGCATGACTTGTTTCTGGACGTATGAATTACGTGTCTTTATTGCCTTTGCTGAACGACTTGTGTACTAGCTAGAATTGTCTTCACAACTATCTTGTATCAAAGTTATTGTGTGCTATATTTCATGCTTTATGTAAAATAAGCGGTATTGTAAGTTTGTAAAATATTGTATAAAAGTTTGAACGCGAAATATTATTATAATCAGTTTTTCATATAGAATTGTAGTAGTTGAATTGTATATTAGCTACTAAGTATGAACTTAACGGGTAGGTACTACCCGAATTTAAACTTATAAAATGCTAATATGAAGAAAAAGCTTTTATAAATGAGTTCATATTATGCTACGAAATACTATTAACTACTCTTAATATTCTGTATGATTAACTTGTTCCATTTAACTATTTTGAAGGAAATGGCACCGACTACTCGACACACCGTGAATATGAATGAAGAGGAATTCCGTACTTTTCTAGCTTCAAACATAGCCGCAGTACAGGCTGCGCTACATACCAACAATAACCTTGGATCTAGCAGTACAGGAAATCGTGTAGGATGCACCTACAAAGAATTCACTGCCTGCAAACCTTTGGAATTTGATGGAACCGAAGGACCGATCGGATTGAAACGGTGGACCGAGAAGGTTGAATCGGTGTTTGCCATAAGTAAGTGTACTGAAGAGGACAAAGTGAAGTACGCTACGCATACCTTCACAGGTTCTGCGTTAACATGGTGGAATACCTATCTAGAGCAAGTGGGACAAGATGATGCGTACGCACTACCGTGGTCAGCATTCAAGCACTTGATGAACGAGAAGTACCGTCCCAGAACCGAGGTCAATAAGCTCAAGACAGAACTTAGAGGGTTACGAACCCAAGGATTTGATATTACCACGTACGAAAGACGATTCACAGAATTGTGCCTATTGTGTCCGGGAGCATTCGAAGATGAGGAAGAGAAGATCGACGCGTTTGTGAAAGGATTACCGGAAAGAATCCAAGAAGATATAAGTTCACACGAGCCCGCCTCCATACAACAGGCATGTAGAATGGCTCACAAACTCGTGAACCAAATTGAAGAAAGAATTAAAGAACAGACTGCTGAAGAGGCCAATGTGAAGCAAGTCAAAAGAAAGTGGGAGGAAAACGGTGATAAGAATCACCAATACAACAACAACAGCAATTACAACAATAATCGCAACAATTATCCCAACAATCGCAACATCAATCGCAACTACAACAAACGGCCCAACAACAACAACAACAACAGCAACTACAACAATCATCCCAACAACAATAATAACCGCAACAACAACAACAATCAGAAGCAGCTATGCCAAAGGTGTGAAAAGAATCACTCGGGGTTCTGCACCAAATTTTGCAACAAGTGTAAAAGAAATGGTCATAGCGCGGCGAAGTGTGAGGTCTACGGACCAGGGGTTAATAGAACGAAAGGAACAAATGGTGTCGGAACGAGTAATGGCGGAGCAAGTAGTGTCGGAGCAAGTTATGCCAATGTAGTTTGTTATAAATGTGGAAAACCAGGCCACATTATTAGAAATTGCCCGAACCAGGAGAACACGAATGGACAAGGCCGTGGAAGAGTTTTCAATATTAATGCGGTAGAGGCACAGGAAGACCCGGAGCTTGTTACGGGTACGTTTCTTATTGACAATAAATCTGCTTACGTTTTATTTGATTCGGGTGCGGATAGAAGCTATATGAGTAGAGATTTTTGTGCTAAATTAAGTTGTCCATTGACGCCTTTGGATAGTAAATTTTTACTCGAATTAGCAAATGGTAAATTAATTTCAGCAGATAATATATGTCGGAATCGAGAAATTAAACTGGTTAGCGAAACATTTAAGATTGATTTGATACCAGTAGAGTTAGGGAGTTTTGATGTGATAATCGGTATGGACTGGTTGAAAGAAGTGAAAGCGGAGATCGTTTGTTACAAAAATGCAATTCGCATTATACGAGAAAAAGGAAAACCCTTAATGGTGTACGGAGAAAAGGGCAACACGAAGCTACATCTTATTAGTAATTTGAAGGCACAAAAACTAATAAGAAAAGGTTGCTATGCTGTTTTAGCACACGTCGAGAAAGTACAAACTGAAGAAAAGAGCATCAATGATGTTCCCATTGCAAAAGAATTTCCCGATGTATTTCCGAAAGAATTACCGGGATTACCCCCACATCGATCCGTTGAATTTCAAATAGATCTTGTACCAGGAGCTGCACCAATAGCTCGTGCTCCTTACAGACTCGCACCCAGCGAGATGAAAGAACTGCAAGGCCAATTACAAGAACTTTTAGAGCGTGGTTTCATTCGACCAAGCACATCACCGTGGGGAGCTCCTGTTTTGTTTGTCAAGAAGAAAGATGGTACATTCAGGTTGTGTATCGACTACCGAGAGTTGAACAAACTTACCATCAAGAACCGCTACCCACTACCGAGAATCGATGACTTATTTGATCAACTACAAGGCTCGTCTGTTTATTCAAAGATTGACTTACGTTCCGGGTATCATCAAATGCGGGTGAAAGAAGATGATATTCCAAAGACTGCTTTCAGAACACGTTACGGTCATTACGAGTTTATGGTCATGCCGTTTGGTTTAACTAATGCACCAGCTGTGTTCATGGACCTTATGAACCGAGTGTGTGGACCATACCTTGACAAGTTTGTCATTGTTTTCATTGATGACATACTTATTTACTCAAAGAATGACCAAGAACACGGTGAACATTTGAGAAAGGTGTTAGAAGTATTGAGGAAGGAAGAATTGTACGCTAAGTTTTCAAAGTGTGCATTTTGGTTGGAAGAAATTCAATTCCTCGGTCACATAGTGAACAAAGAAGGTATTAAGGTGGATCCGACAAAGATAGAAACTGTTGAAAAGTGGGAAACCCCGAAAACTCCGAAACACATACGCCAGTTTTTAGGACTAGCTGGTTACTACAGAAGGTTCATCCAAGACTTTTCCAGAATAGCAAAACCCTTGACTGCATTAACGCATAAAGGGAAGAAATTTGAATGGAATGATGAACAAGAGAAAGCGTTTCAGTTATTGAAGAAAAAGCTAACTACGGCACCTATATTGTCATTGCCTGAAGGGAATGATGATTTTGTGATTTATTGTGATGCATCAAAGCAAGGTCTCGGTTGTGTATTAATGCAACGAACGAAGGTGATTGCTTATGCGTCTAGACAATTGAAGATTCACGAACAAAATTATACGACGCATGATTTGGAATTAGGCGCGGTTGTTTTTGCATTAAAGACTTGGAGGCACTACTTATATGGGGTCAAAAGTATTATATATACCGACCACAAAAGTCTTCAACACATATTTAATCAGAAACAACTGAATATGAGGCAGCGTAGGTGGATTGAATTATTGAATGATTACGACTTTGAGATTCGTTACCACCCGGGGAAGGCAAATGTGGTAGCCGATGCCTTGAGCAGGAAGGACAGAGAACCCATTCGAGTAAAATCTATGAATATAATGATTCATAATAACATTACTACTCAAATAAAGGAGGCGCAACAAGGAGTTTTAAAAGAGGGAAATTTAAAGGATGAAATACCCAAAGGATCGGAGAAGCATCTTAATATTCGGGAAGACGGAACCCGGTATAGGGCTGAAAGGATTTGGGTACCAAAATTTGGAGATATGAGAGAAATGGTACTTAGAGAAGCTCATAAAACCAGATACTCAATACATCCTGGAACGGGGAAGATGTACAAGGATCTCAAGAAACATTTTTGGTGGCCGGGTATGAAAGTCGATGTTGCTAAATACGTAGGAGAATGTTTGACGTGTTCTAAGGTCAAAGCTGAGCATCAGAAACCATCAGGTCTACTTCAACAACCCGAAATCCCGGAATGGAAATGGGAAAACATTACCATGGATTTCATCACTAAATTGCCAAGGACTGCAAGTGGTTTTGATACTATTTGGGTAATAGTTGATCGTCTCACCAAATCAGCACACTTCCTACCAATAAGAGAAGATGACAAGATGGAGAAGTTAGCACGACTGTATTTGAAGGAAGTCGTCTCCAGACATGGAATACCAATCTCTATTATCTCTGATAGGGATGGCAGATTTATTTCAAGATTCTGGCAGACATTACAGCAAGCATTAGGAACTCGTCTAGACATGAGTACTGCCTATCATCCACAAACTGATGGGCAGAGCGAAAGGACGATACAAACGCTTGAAGACATGCTACGAGCATGTGTTATTGATTTCGGAAACAGTTGGGATCGACATCTACCGTTAGCAGAATTTTCCTACAACAACAGCTACCATTCAAGCATTGAGATGGCGCCGTTTGAAGCACTTTATGGTAGAAAGTGCAGGTCTCCAATTTGTTGGAGTGAAGTGGGGGATAGACAGATTACGGGTCCGGAGATTATACAAGAAACTACCGAGAAGATCATCCAAATTCAACAACGGTTGAAAACCGCCCAAAGTCGACAAAAGAGCTACGCTGACATTAAAAGAAAAGATATAGAATTTGAAATTGGAGAGATGGTCATGCTTAAAGTTTCACCTTGGAAAGGCGTTGTTCGATTTGGTAAACGAGGGAAATTAAATCCAAGGTATATTGGACCATTCAAGATTATTGATCGTGTCGGACCAGTAGCTTACCGACTTGAGTTACCTCAACAACTCGCGGCTGTACATAACACTTTCCACGTCTCGAATTTGAAGAAATGTTTTGCTAAAGAAGATCTCACTATTCCGTTAGATGAAATCCAAATCAACGAAAAACTCCAATTCATCGAAGAACCCGTCGAAATAATGGATCGTGAGGTTAAAAGACTTAAGCAAAACAAGATACCAATTGTTAAGGTTCGATGGAATGCTCGTAGAGGACCTGAGTTCACCTGGGAGCGTGAAGATCAGATGAAGAAGAAATACCCGCATCTATTTCCAGAAGATTCGTCAACACCTTCAACAGCTTAAAATTTCGGGACGAAATTTATTTAACGGGTAGGTACTGTAGTGACCCGAACTTTTCCATGTTTATATATATTAATTGAGATTGATGTTTACATGATTAAATGTTTCCAACATGTTAAGCAATCAAACTTGTTAAGACTTGATTAATTGAAATAGGTTTCATATAGACAATTGACCACCCAAGTTGACCGGTGATTCACGAACGTTAAAACTTGTAAAAAAAAAAACTATATGATGACATATATATGGTTATATATATAGTTAACATGATATTATGATAAGTAAACATATCATTAATTATATTAACAATGAACTACATATGTAAAAACAAGACTACTAACTTAATGATTTTGAAACGAGACATATATGTAACGTTTATCGTTGTAACGACATTTAATGTATATATATCATATTAAGAGATATTCGTACATCATAATATCATGATAATATAATAATTTAAAATCTCTTTTGATATTATAAACATTGGGTTAACAACATTTAACAAGATCGTTAACCTAAAGGTTTCAAAACAACACTTACATGTAACGACTAACGATGACTTAACGACTCAGTTAAAATGTATATACATGTAGTGTTTTAATATGTATTTATACACTTTTGAAAGACTTCAATACACTTATCAAAATACTTCTACTTAACAAAAATGCTTACAATTACATTCTCGTTCAGTTTCATCAACAATTCTACTCGTATGCACCCGTATTCGTACTCGTACAATACACAGCTTTTAGATGTATGTACTATTGGTATATACACTCCAATGATCAGCTCTTAGCAGCCCATGTGAGTCACCTAACACATGTGGGAACCATCATTTGGCAACTAGCATGAAATATCTCATAAGATTACAAAAATATGAGTAATCATTCATGACTTATTTACATGAAAACAAAATTACATATCCTTTATATCTAATCCATACACCAACGACCAAAAACACCTACAAACACTTTCATTCTTCAATTTTCTTCATCTAATTGAACTCTCTCAAGTTCTATCTTCAAGTTCTAAGTGTTCTTCATAAATTCCAAAAGTTCTAGTTTCATAAAATCAAGAATACTTTCAAGTTTGCTAGCTCACTTCCAATCTTGTAAGGTGATCATCCAACCTCAAGAAATCTTTGTTTCTTACAGTAGGTTATCATTCTAATACAAGGTAATAATCATATTCAAACTTTGGTTCAATTTCTATAACTATAACAATCTTATTTCAAGTGATGATCTTACTTGAACTTGTTTTCGTGTCATGATTTTGCTTCAAGAACTTTGAGCCATCCAAGGATCCATTGAAGCTAGATCCATTTTTCTCTTTTCCAGTAGGTTCATCCAAGGAACTTAAGGTAGTAATGATGTTCATAACATCATTCGATTCATACATATAAAGCTATCTTATTCGAAGGTTTAAACTTGTAATCACTAGAACATAGTTTAGTTAATTCTAAACTTGTTCGCAAACAAAAGTTAATCCTTCTAACTTGACTTTTAAAATCAACTAAACACATGTTCTATATCTATATGATATGCTAACTTAATGATTTAAAACCTGGAAACACGAAAAACACCGTAAAACCGGATTTACGCCGTCGTAGTAACACCGCGGGCTGTTTTGGGTTAGTTAATTAAAAACTATGATAAACTTTGATTTAAAAGTTGTTATTCTGAGAAAATGATTTTTATTATGAACATGAAACTATATCCAAAAATTATGGTTAAACTCAAAGTGGAAGTATGTTTTCTAAAATGGTCATCTAGACGTCGTTCTTTCGACTGAAATGACTACCTTTACAAAAACGACTTGTAACTTATTTTTTCGACTAGAAACCTATACTTTTTTGGTTTAGATTCATAAAATAGAGTTCAATATAAAACCATAGCAATTTGATTCACTTAAAACGGATTTAAAATGAAGAAGTTATGGGTAAAACAAGATTGGATAATTTTTCTCATTTTAGCTACGTGAAAATTGGTAACAAATCTATTCCAACCATAACTTAATCAACTTGTATTATATATTATGTAATCTTGAGATACCATAGACACGTATACAATGTTTCGACCTATCATGTCGACACATCTATATATATTTCGGAACAACCATAGACACTCTATATGTGAATGTTGGAGTTAGCTATACAGGGTTGAGGTTGATTCCAAAATATATATAGTTTGAGTTGTGATCAATACTGAGATACGTATACACTGGGTCGTGGATTGATTCAAGATAATATTTATCGATTTATTTCTGTACATCTAACTGTGGACAACTAGTTGTAGGTTACTAACGAGGACAGCTGACTTAATAAACTTAAAACATCAAAATATATTAAAAGTGTTGTAAATATATTTTGAACATACTTTGATATATATGTATATATTGTTATAGGTTCGTGAATCAACCAGTGGCCAAGTCTTACTTCCCGACGAAGTAAAAATCTGTGAAAGTGAGTTATAGTCCCACTTTTAAAATCTAATATTTTTGGGATGAGAATACATGCAGGTTTTATAAATGATTTACAAAATAGACACAAGTACGTGAAACTACATTCTATGGTTGAATTATCGAAATCGAATATGCCCCTTTTTATTAAGTCTGGTAATCTAAGAATTAGGGAACAGACACCCTAATTGACGCGAATCCTAAAGATAGATCTATTGGGCCTAACAAACCCCATCCAAAGTACCGGATGCTTTAGTACTTCGAAATTTATATCATATCCGAAGGGTGTCCCGGAATGATGGGGATATTCTTATATATGCATCTTGTTAATGTCGGTTACCAGGTGTTCACCATATGAATGATTTTTATCTCTATGTATGGGATGTGTATTGAAATATGAAATCTTGTGGTCTATTATTATGATTTGATATATATAGGTTAAACCTATAACTCACCAACATTTTTGTTGACGTTTTAAGCATGTTTATTCTCAGGTGATTATTAAGAGCTTCCGCTGTTGCATAGTTAAATAAGGACGAGATTTGGAGTCCATGCTTGTATGATATTGTGTAAAAACTGCATTCAAGAAACTTATTTTGTTGTAACATATTTGTATTGTAAACCATTATGTAATGGTCGTGTGTAAACAGGATATTTTAGATTATCATTATTTGATAATCTACGTAAAGCTTTTTAAAACCTTTATCTATGAAATAAAGGTTATGGTTTGTTTTAAAAATGAATGCAGTCTTTGAAAAACGTCTCATATAGAGGTCAAAACCTCGCAACGAAATCAATTAATATGGAACGTTTTTAATCAATAAGAACGGGACATTTCAAGCGCCCCCTATAAGCGAGGTCCAAGGGGTGGCAACCCCTGGCGGTGTCGATCTTAAAAATGTCTTAAAATTTAATTTTGGCCCGGTTTGACCCAAAAATAAAAGCCCAGTTTTGAGCCTCTTTTACAGTTATAAACCCGTCCATATTTGAATTCTCGTTCTGATTCCTCAAAATTTCTACAAGTATATCTAGGGTATATGTAACCGTATCATACCCAGCTTCTATACGTATTTACTATTGGTATATACCAACAATAAACTTCAATGATCAGCCACTAGACATGATGTTACATGTGGGAACCAGCCATTTAACCTCATGTGTGACTTTTGTGCAAGAAAACAAACTAAATCTCCTATATATCCATCCCATAATTGTAGCGACCCCGACAAATCGTCAAGTGACGGCGTCGTCTACGTAGGTCCCATTACATGGTCATAAGTCTTTAAGACAACGTTTGACCAAAATATGTCGCCTTCATTTCTAAAGTAAAGATTTTTCCCAAGTTTACAAGAATTGTTCATCCAAAAGTTAAGTTACAAAGTTATTAGTACAAATGAAATCTAGGCGACACGGTTTCAAATAAAGTCAAAAGACGCTTCATGAAATGCATGTATACTCGACATCCAATGCAAGTATCAAATAATGAATGGAAGCATGTTTCACATATCGTGCAGACCTGAGAAAAACATAGAAAATCTGTCAACGAAAACGTTGGTGAAATCATAGGTTTAAATAAGTAAGTGAGTAAAAGTAAGTCGAACCACAAGATTTGCAACATTTATAAAGTAGTAGTACATTCTAAAAGTTAATATTCACGAGCACCCAATTATCAAGGCTTAACGTTCCGTCCGTTGATACCCCATTCATAGTGCTAGAACAACACTGTTTCTCGAAAATATATTTCATCCGTAGACGGTAGCGAACCGTCCTAGATGAGGGTTTGTCAAACCCATATGGCCATACAACATAAGTTCACGCCTACACTTACACATTGCAAATGTAACTAATGATAATCGAATTGAGGATTTTTGTTCTAAACTCGTATGTAGAATGTTTGTTTTCCTGTACTTGTGTTCACTTAGTTTAAAAGAATCGTTTATGTTTTCTCATCCCAAATATAAGTTCAAAAAGAGTAAAAGTGGGACTATGATCTCACCTTGAGTGAAAGAGTTAATAAAGTACTTCAACAAGTAAACGCGTGCAAAGACAAAGCTAGTCTTAACCTAAACATATAGGTTGTATCAATAACGGTAAACACGATAGGTCAAAGGTGTTCAATTAGTCCTATGGCTCGTTACGACTCGATTATGTAGCATGTGATTCAAATAGTCAAGTTTCATGCAAGATATAAGTATAGAATCATGTTAGAAAGATTGCATAATCATTTGGTTAAGTTTGACAAAAAGTCAAACTTTGGTCGGTCAAAGTCAACGAAAAAGTCAACACGTTCGGGTCGGGTCCCGAACTATTTTTCTGAGGTTTTTATTCATGTATAAGCATGTTAGAACAAGTCTCATGTGAATCGGAGGTGCGTAGCATAGCAAACATTTTCCAAAAATGGCCAAAGTTGGACAGCCTACTTTGGCGCGCCGCGCGGGTATATGGCGCGCCGCGCCATTACCTGTGCAGAGAAATCTGGCAGTTTTTAAGTTTTATGCACGAACCTAACTTCAAACAATCACCATTTATGACCCGCAAACAACCAAAACATGTATCTTATATCATCGGAAAGGTATTTTGACAAGGAACACAACTAACTACTTTTCATCAAGCGAAAACATCATTTACAATACCCGATTTCTCGCCAAGTGGTCATTCAAGGTCCATTTTCAAAGTTTCAAGTTCTTGAAATGCATTACATGATTCGGGAATCCAATCCACACATATGATATGCCGTTTCGAAGGTAATTACTCATGCAATACAACTAAACACTTACTAACAACATTTCATGGCATCCAAAATATCAAAAGTTCATTTCAAGTTCATCAAACCCTAATCAAAATTCACAAAAATCACAAATCATGTATTTGAAGTTTTCTTAATCAACCTACGCATCATAACGAAGCTAGTGATACTAGTAACACAATTAAAATATGAACTTTAACAATTTAACAACATTTAATCTTCCAAAATCAAAGATTAAGCAAACCCATTTTCAAGTGTTCAAACTAGTTACTCAAATCAACAAATCGAACAAACAAAACATATATTCATGTTATACACGAGCCATAGACACTAATTAACACTTTTATAATTCAAAAACATCAAGAACACAAAATCTAGTAATTTTAGAAAGTTACCCAAATGAGATGAAATTGGTATCAAGTCGAAGAGGATGAAGGGAGGATTCCAAATATGTAATTTGTTTTGTGAAACACTTGCTAGATCATGAATGGATGATGAATTCTTTGTTTGGAGAATTTAGAGAAAATGTGAAAGTATGAGAAGAAAATGAAAATGAAAATGAAAATAATGAATGGAGGAGGTGGTGTTTGACTCCTTTGACCTAGTCAAATCTTTGACACTTTGGCAAGTTTAGTCCCTCAAGTTTGTAATCGGGTGCGGGAATTAACCGAACGAATATTTTTAAATTACACGAGAGAACGAGAGATGTTATAATCCAAATGACAAAAATATTTTAAGAATGTAAGCTAATGGAGGATACGAATCGAGATACTGAGGATATTATTAAAATAAAAGGACGGGCGTTAAAATAATTTAACGGAAAAATGCGGGATGTTACATTACCCACACCTTAAAAGAAATTTCGTCCCGAAATTTAGTTGGAAGCAATAGTCGTTGTTTCTTACTCGAGACCTAGTGTTGTCAATGCTGTGAATAAGTGAAGATACGTCCTTGGGCATCCCCACAAATTTTGATAGTCGAGATCTCCGTTTGTATTAAGACTTGGTTTTACGATCCACAATTTCAACCAGTTTCCCATGAAGGGGAGTTTGCCATCAATAGTAAGTTTATCTAGGAGAGTAGCACGTTCCTGTTCTGTAGGACACGTCTCTAAGTTTGTTGCATGGAACGTAGGGTAAACGGAAACTTAGTTGAGTCGAAAGTTCTAAACGGTAGGAGCGGTTCCATACGCCCCAAGGTTTCAAAAGGATTAATATATCGCGGTTTTAACTTTCCTTGATTCCCGAAACAGATTACACCTTCCCAAGGTGCGAGTTCTCAATATTACACGGTTACTGACTTGGGATTCGAGAGGTTTACGTCGAATATCGGTATAACCCTTTTGGCGACTACGGGTCGTCTTGAGTCCTTTTCGAACTTGTACGATCTCAACTGTTATTTCTTGAATGAGTTCGGATCCAGTGATTTGCTTGCCACATGCTTTGGTCCAACGAATAGGGGTATGACATTTGCGGTCATATAGGGTTTCGGAAGTGCGGCGTTAATACACGAATGGTAACTGCTGTGTGAGAGGAGACAACTAAAGGCAACAATACAAGTTTGTAACATGTCTTTCCAAGATGTGAAACGTACGTTTGTTTGGTCCGTTGGTTGTGGATGATACGTGGTACTCATGTTTAAACGTGTCTCTAAGGCTTCTTGTAACACTAGAAGTGAAACGAGTATTGCGATCCGAGATAATCGACAATGGTACACCGTGTTGGAATAGAATTAAGATATGTTTGAACAAGCTAGTTAGGGTTTGAAAACGTTCTTTGGAACAAGTTCCTTACCGGCTACAGAGAACGTTTTCCAGGGCTATTCACCCTCATTGTGAATACTAGTAATACATGATGAGTCTCTCTCTCCATTGAGAAAGTATATAAAAGGTTTCCTTATACAAAAGTACAAGCGAAAGGACAGGAGTGGAATGAGAACTTAGAATAGGATGAGCTCACATCCTGAGGTAGCCATATTGTGCATCTAGTGGTCAAATGTTGAGACCTGGTGGGAAAATGAGATAGAACACGTATTTATATAGTTCGGGGTCGAGTAGTAGTTGTCCGTATCAGGAGCATGAGGACGATAAGTCAAAGAGAAAGGAAGTATCCTTGGATTGTGTGTTATCTTGGGTCCCAGTAATATCAGACGATCATAGTGAATTAACAGTGTTATGTAACGTGGTACGTGGTGATGAGAAGATTGATCGGATCCATAATTAAGTATTCCAATCGTTCGTGCAAAAATAACGAATTTCAGTTTCCTTGATTTTGAGTCGAGAGAGTATGCCCTTCGGGCGTTCAAGTAGAAATATTTCCATATTTGAATTTCATTGTGTTACATGAATTTAGCTAGTAAGGTTCGTGTGAATAATCGCGTTAAAAGTTCGGACATGGAGAGGTTTAGTCCTTTCCTGGGGGAGTTAACGGGGTTAAAGGACGAGTAACACGAGAAAAAGTCGAAAATGAATCTGCGGTAATAATCGGCGAGATCTAATATTTTACGAGTACAAGTCAGAGTCGTGAGGGTTTCCCGATTACGTGTGGTTCCAATTGCGAGATGTGTTGTAATGCCTTGACCACTAACAACATGGTCTAGAAATTTGACTTCGTTTATCCAAAATTCTCACTTGGAGAATTCGGTATAGAGTTGCTCTTTTCTCAAGAGTTCGAGCGTAAGACGGAGATGTTGTTCGTTTTCCTTCTTTACTTGAATAGGTTAAGATATCATCTATAAATACGATAACGGATTTGTCTAGATAAGTTTGCATACGCGGTTCAGGAGGTTTATGGATACGGACGGAGCCCTAGATAAATCGAATGGTACTAAGAGAGATTTACAACTAACGTTGCGAGTTCAGAAAATGGCTTAGGAGACATCGTCTCCCTTAACCCCCAATTGATGATAACCGGAACGGAGGTCGTTTTGGAATACACACGGGATTCATGCAAATAATCATGAGGTCATGGATACGAGGAAGAGGGTATCGGTTTCCAACCGAAAATTACTTAGTTCACAATAATAATCTATACATAATTGTAGGGAAACAATTTCTCCTTAACGAATAGGTTTTGAGCTCCTTAGTTCTATAGGTGTCAAGTCACAATTCAAATTATCCACCCAATAAGTTTAACGTATATCCTTCGATAAAATTTATCGATACACAAAAATTTTTCGTTGGTCACTTAAATGGCGTAGGTAGTACCTAGGGAAAAAGGTGGAGTGCAAAGAGCACGAGTCAAAGCCTTGGTTATAAAACGTCTAGCGGTAACCGAATCGAATAAGTATGAAATATACGGTTTGTTGTGAAGAAACGTACCCGTGACTAGTCCATCGTCGTCTCGGGCATCCTAGGTGTCGATATTGAAAGTTCAACGGCGTGCGTTGGGGTTGATTTTCTTATTTGGGCATTCATTCCTAAAATGACCCGTTTGGCCACATGCGTAGCAAGTGACCGACTTTTGTGTGTTGGGTCCCTTTTGAGTGACGGGGGTGGTACTTCCACAATGTTTGGCCATATGACCCCTTCCTTGGCACCGGTGGCAAATTAACTTACCACATTCACCATAATGACGGTTGCGGCATTTGTTGCAAAATGGTTTGCTACATTCGCCATAATGATGTTTGTGGCACTTGTTGCAAGATGGTAGACTTCCGGAATACCCTTTCTTGCCGCCGGGGGAAATGGGCTCTTTGGTGAAGTTGTTATTGTTGTGGTTGCTTGATTGAGAGGCTTCTCATGTTCTTTTATTGCCGCTCGATTGGTTCTCGACCATTGGTGCCGACGCTTCCATTTCATTCACCGTTTCTAAAGTTTGGCGGGCCATTGTTAAAGCCTCTTGTAGGTTAGTGGGTTGGGATGTCATTACCCCGTGTTGAATGCTCTTAGGGAGGCCATCCATGTAAAGTTCAACTCTTAGGGACTCGGGAGTCATGAGATTCGGACAACTTAAGGCTAGTTCGGCAAACCGTTGATTATAAGCTTCGAGGTCATTCCCGACCGTTTTTAAATTTCTTAGTCCCTGTTCGAGCCTTCGAGTCTCATCGCGTGGGAAATATTCGGTGATCATTCTTTCTCTTAATTCGGTCCAAGGGAGTGTGTGGGCTTCATCGATACCCACCGATCGTACATACGTGTTCCACCATGAGAGAGCAACACCGGTGAAAGTGAGGATGGAGAATTTGACCTTATCTCGGTCTCGACAACCGCTTATGCTAAAAACGGATTCCGTTTGATCAAACCATCGGGTGAGAGCAACTGGTCCCCCGGTTCCATCGAAAGTGGGAGGGTTGTACTTCATGAAGCTTTTGTAGGAGCACCCCTCGTTTGAATTACCGGCTCCCTGATTATTGTTGTTGGAAAAGTGATCGGCCACGGCCTCACCCACGGCGGTGGCTATCATTTGTTGAAGAGCTTGTTCTAGAGTTTCGGGAGGAGTATTGTGTTGACCTTGGTGAGCCATTGTTCCTTCATGATACAAGAATATCGTTGATTAGTATTTTCAACAATACTAACCGTGATACGGAAAAAGGATAGAGAGAAAAATTTTCCTTGACTCGCCTTAAATTCTTTATGTCATAATGTCGGAACGTTCTTGTGAATCACCGTAATATAATCCCGGAAATTATATTACCCTGATTCACATGTGCATTTAACATTACTTCATAAAGTCAAGGTGGCGCGTCAACAAAATTTATCAACGTAAGATCAAGATCGAATACAAGTTAGATATGATAAAAGAGTTCGAGTATAATGCACAAATAATCAAGTAATTCCTACTTCAGTCTATATGCTGGTTGTAGTCTAGATTTACTAATGTACCCTATGACTCGGGGTTGACACCAATGAACTCTAAATCCCTACAACCAAAGCTCTGATACCACTTGTAGCGACCCCAACAAATCGTCAAGTGACGGCGTCGTCTACGTAGGTCTCATTACATGGTCATAAGTCTTTAAGACAACGTTTGACCAAAATATGTCGCCTTCATTTCAAAAGTAAAGATTTTCCCAAGTTTACAAGAATTGTTCATCCAAAAGTTAAGTTACAAAGTTATTAGTACAAATGAAATCTAGGCGACACGGTTTCAAATAAAGTCAAAAGACGCTTCATGAAATGCATGTATACTTGACATCCAATGCAAGTATCAAATAATGAGCGGAAGCATGTTTCACATATCGTGCATACCTGAGAAAAACATAGAAAATCTGTCAACGAAAATGTTGGTGAAATCATAGGTTTAAATAAGTAAGTGAGTAAAAGTAAGTCGAACCACAAGATTTGCAACATTTATAAAGTAGTAGTACATTCTAAAAGTTAATATTCACGAGCACCCAATTATCAAGGCTTAACGTTCCGTCCGTTGATACCCCATTCATAGTGCTAGAACAACACTGTTTCTTGAAAATATATTTCATCCGTAGACGGTAGCGAACCGTCCTAGATGAGGGTTTGTCAAACCCATATGGCCATACAACATAAGTTCACACCTACACTTACACACTGCAAATGTAACTAATGATAATCGAATTGAGGATTTTTGTTCTAAACTCGTATGTAGAATGTTTGTTTTCCTGTACTTGTGTTCACTTAGTTTAAAAGAATCGTTTATGTTTTCTCATCCCAAATATAAGTTCAAAAAGAGTAAAAGTGGGACTATGATCTCACCTTGAGTGCAAGAGTTAATAAAGTACTTCAACAAGTAAACGCGTGCAAAGACAAAGCTAGTCTTAACCTAAACATATAGGTTGTATCAATAACGGTAAACACGATAGGTCAAAGGTGTTCAATTAGTCCTATGGCTCGTTACGACTCGATTATGTAGCATGTGATTCAAATAGTCAAGTTTCATGCAAGATATAAGTATAGAATCATGTTAGAAAGATTGCATAATCATTTGGTTAATTTTGACAAAAAGTCAAACTTTGGTCGGTCAAAGTCAACGAAAAAGTCAACACGTTCGGGTCGGGTCCCGAACTATTTTTCTGAGGTTTTTATTCATGTATAAGCATGTTAGAACAAGTCTCATGTGAATCGGAGGTGCGTAGCATAGCAAACATTTTCCAAAAATGAACAAAGTTGGACAGCCTACTTTGGCGCGCCGCGCCATTACCTGTGCAGAGAAATCTGGCAGTTTTTAAGTTTTATGCACGAACCTAACTTCAAACAATCATCATTTATGACCCGCAAACAACCAAAACATGTATCTTATATCATCGGAAAGGTATTTTGACAAGGAACACAACTAACTACTTTTCATCAAGTGAAAACATCATTTACAATAACCGATTTGTCGCCAAGTGGTCAATCAAGGTCCATTTTCAAAGTTTCAAGTTCTTGAAATGCGTTACATGATTCGGGAATCCAATCCACAAATATGATATGCCGTTTCGAAGGTAATTACTCATGCAATACAACTAAACACTTACTAACAACATTTCATGGCATCCAAAATATCAAAAGTTCATTTCAAGTTCATCAAACCCTAATCAAAATTCACAAAAATCACAAATCATGTATTTGAAGTTTTCTTAATCAACCTACGCATCATAACGAAGCTAGTGATACTAGTAACACAATTAAAACTTGAACTTTAACAATTTAACAACATTTAATCTTCCAAAATCAAAGATTAAGCAAACCCATTTTCAAGTGTTCTAACTAGTTACTCAAATCAACAAATCGAACAAACAAAACATATATTCATGTTATACACGAGCCATAGACACTAGTTAACACTTTTATAATTCAAAAACATCAAGAACACAAAATCTAGTAATTTTAGAAAGTTACCCAAATGAGATGAAATTGGTATCAAGTCGAAGAGGATGAAGGGTGTAGTGACCCGAACTTTTCCATGTTTATATATATTAATTGAGATTGATATTTACATGATTAAATATTTCCAACATGTTAAGTAATCAAACTTGTTAAGACTTGATTAATTGAAATATGTTTCATATAGACAATTGACCACCCAAGTTGACCGGCGATTCACGAACGTTAAAACTTGTAAAAAACGACATGACGATATATATATGGATATACATATGGTTAACATGAGATTATGATAAGTAAGTATCTCCATAAGTATATTAACAATGAGTTATATACATATAAACAAGACTACTAACTTAAGGATTTCGAAACGAGACATATATGTAACGATTATCGTTGTAACGACATTTAAATGTATATATATCATATTAAGATATATTAATATATCATAATATCATGATAATATAATAATTTAACATCTCATTAGATATAATAAACAATGGGTTAACAACATTAATTGAGATCGTTAACTTAAAGGTTTCAAAACAACACTTACATGTAACGACTAACGATGACTTAACGACTCAGTTAAAATGTATATACATGTAGTGTATTTAGATGTATTAAAATACTTTTGGAAGACTTCAAGACATATATCAAAACACTCATACTTAACGAAAATGGTTACAGTTACTTTCCCATTCTTTTCTTTCATCAAGAATTCTAGTCGTATTCTTACCCGTATTATACACAGCTTCAAAACGTACTTACTATGGGTATATACCAATAGGAACTAGCATGGGATTCCACTCTTGATTATGTCATGTATGACTAATCAATTTTAACTTCTACCATGAGCTAGTCAACTAACTAGAACTCCTTTTAACCCCACTCACTACTCACCAATTACCACTCATCATTCACTCCATTTCACTTCCAATTCTCTTTCTAATTCTCTCTCAACACACCTACACTATTATGAACGTATTTTTCTAGTAGTTAATCATCATCTTCATCAAAAATCACTTCAAGAATCAAGCTATAATCATCATAGGAAGAACACTTCAAGAACACTTCAAAAATCCCTTCAAGTTTACTAATTTACTTCCAAGCTTTCTAATCCATTCCAAGTAATCATCTAAGATCAAGAAACCTTTTTTATATACAGTAGGTTATCTTTCTTATTCAAGGTAATATTCATATTCAAACTTTGATTCAATTTCTATAACTATAAACTATCTTAATTAAAGTAAAAATCTTACTTGAACTTGTTTTTGTGTCATGATCCTACTTCAAGAACTTTCAAGCCATCCAAGATCCTTTGAAGCTAGATCATTTCTTGTCACTTCCATTAGGTTTACCTACTAAACTTGCGGTAGTAATTATATTCATAACATCATTCGATTCATATATATAAAACTATTTTATTCGAAGGTTTAAACTCGTAATCACTAGAACATAGTTTAGTTAATTCTAAACTTGTTCGCAAACAAAAGTTAATCCTTCTAACTTGACTTTTAAAATTAACTAAACACATGTTCTATATCTATATGATATGCTAACTTAATGATTTAAAACCTGGAAACACAAAAAACACCGTAAAACCGGATTTAAGCCGTCGTAGTAACACCGCGGGCTGTTTTGGGTTAGTTAATTAAAAACTATGATAAACTTTGATTTAAAAGTTGTTATTCTGAGAAAATGATTTTTATTATGAACATGAAACTATATCCAAAAATTATGGTTAAACTCAAAGTGGAAGTATGTTTTCTAAAATGGTTATCTAGACGTCGTTCTTTCGACTGAAATGACTACCTTTACAAAAACGACTTGTAACTTATTCTTCTGACTATAAACCTATACTTTTTCTGTTTATATTCACAAAATAGAGTTCAATATGAAACCATAGCAATTTGATTCACTCAAAACGGATTTAAAATGAAGAAGTTATGGGTAAAACAAGATTGGATAATTTTTCTCATTTTAGCTACGTGAAAATTGGTAACAAATCTATTCCAACCATAACTTAATCAACTTGTATTGTATATTATGTAATCTTGAGATACCATAGACACGTATACAATGTTTCGACCTATCATGTCGACACATCTATATATATTTCGGAACAACCATAGACACTCTATATGTGAATGTTGGTGTTAGCTATATAGGGTTGAGGTTGATTCCAAAATATATATAGTTTGAGTTGTGATCAATACTGAGATACGTATACACTGGGTCGTGGATTGATTCAAGATAATATTTATCGATTTATTTCTGTACATCTAACTGTGGACAACTAGTTGTAGGTTACTAACGAGGACAGCTGACTTAATAAACTTAAAATATCAAAATATATTAAAAGTGTTGTAAATATATTTTGAACATACTTTAATATACATGTATATATTGTTATAGGTTCGTGAATCAACAGTGGCCAAGTCTTACTTCTCGACGAAGTAAAAATCTGTGAAAGTGAGTTTCATTTGCTCCATTTTTACTCTTTACGTTTTTGGGCTGAGAATACATGCAAATGCTTTATTAACTGTTTTACAATATTTATATGCGTGAGCTTCATTATTCCCTTTTTAAATGCTTTTGCAATATATATTTTTGGGACTGAGAATGCATGCGCTTTTATAAATGTTTTACGAAATAGACACAAGTAATCGAAACTACATTATATGGTTGAATGATCGAAATCGAATATGCCCCTTTTTATTAAGTCTGGTAATCTAAGAATTAGGGAACAGACACCCTAATTGACGCGAACTCTAAAGATAGATCTATTGGGCCTAACAAACCCCATCCAAAGTACCGGATGCTTTAGTACTTCGAAATTTATATCATATCCGAAGGGTGTCCCGGAATGATGGGGATATTCTAATATATGCATCTTGTTAATGTCGGTTACCAGGTGTTCACCATATGAATCATTTTTATCTCTATGTATGGGATGTGTATTGAAATATGAAATCTTGTGGTCTATTATTATGATTTGATATATATAGGTTAAACCTATAACTCACCAACATTTTTGTTGACGTTTTAAGCATGTTTATTCTCAGGTGATTATTAAGAGCTTCCGCTGTCGCATACTTAAATAAGGACAAGATTTGGAGTCCATGCTTGTATGATATTGTGTAAAAACTGCATTCAAGAAACTTATTTTGTAGTAACATATTTGTATTGTAAACCATTATGTAATGGTCGTGTGTAAACATGATATTTTAGATTATCATTATTTGATAATCTACGTAAAGCTTTTTAAACCTTTATTGATGAAATAAAGGTTATGGTTTGTTTTAAAATGAATGCAGTCTTTGAAAAACGTCTCATATAGAGGTCAAAACCTCGCAACGAAATCAATTAATATGGAACGTTTTTAATCAATAAGAACGGGACATTTCAGTTGGTATCCGAGCGTTGGTCTTAGAGAACCAGAATTTTGCATTAGTGTGTCTTATCGAGTTTGTTAGGATGCATTAGTGAGTCTGGACTTCGACCGTGTTTACTTGAAAAATGATTGCTTAACAAATTTTGTTGGAAACTATATATTTTTAACATGTGAATATTATGTGATATATTAATCTCTTAACGCGTTTGATATTTTGTGATAGATGTCTACCTCTAGAACAAGTCCCATTGACTCACCAAATAATAATGAAGAGTCAAATGTAAATTGGAATGATTCGTGGACTGATTCACAAGTTCCCGAAGAGGAACCGGAAGAAGAGTCGGAACCGGAAGAAGAATCGGAACCGGAAGAAGAATCGGAACCGGATGAAGAAATAGAACCGGTGGGGGAAATAATAAAACGCTTAAGTAAAAGAAAATCCTCAACCAACCGACCAAGGTTAATTATGGTCAATGGTGTTTCCGCCAAGGAAGCAAAATATTGGGAGGATTACCAATTCTCCGATGAATCGGATTCCGACGAGAATTCCGATGATGTTATAGAAATTACCCCAACTGAATTTAAAAAGGCAAAAGAAAATAATAAGGGAAAGGGCATAAAAATAGAGAAATCTAATTCCAACCCCGATGAACTTTATATGTATCGTCAACCCCCGAAGTCCTTAAGTTGTAACAATGACCCGGAAACCTCTAAACCACCAGGTTTTTCTAAACCAATGTGGAAAATTACGGCTCGTATTAGGGGAACATCATATATCCCTAGAAACTTGGCAAAACGAACCAAAACCGAAGAAGAAGAAACAAGCGAGTCGGAATAAGATAGTTGTATTCGTGTGGTGTAATATATGTAATATAGTGTGCTTATGCTTTATGATATATGTAAAAATTGCTTGTATTAATAAGTATTTTTTTTATGAATCTAACTCTTTTCTATTTTACAGTATAAAAACACAAAATGGATAGAAAACCCAATATTTTAAGAGACCTACCCGGAGACATGATTGATGAAATCTTGTCTAGAGTCGGTCAGAATTCTTCGGCACAACTATTTAAGGCGAGATCAGTTTGTAAGACATTCAAAGAACGTTCCAAGAATGCCTTGGTTTATAAAAGGCTTTCGTTCGAAAGATGGGGGATATCACATTGGGAAATCCATAAGTTACGATGTGTTTACTTTGACGCATATATTGCGGGGAACCCAAATGCTATTTTACGCAATGGGTTAAGAAATTATTTTGACTCAATATATCCGAATATTGGACTTCGTGATTTAGAAAAAGCGGCTAACATGCAACATAAAGAAGCATGTTATGCTTAAGGATTAGTAATGTTCGCTTCTCACCAAAGTGAGAACAAGAACATCGGGCTACAACTATTAAACAAAACGTTCCCACAAGTGACGGAGTCGGTAATTGGGGTAAGAAATGAGATTTTTAGATTGTTACGGGACTGTTGGACATTACGTAACCCTCGTCCCTTTGACGACGTTACAACACGCTGTCTTATCAACGGCCATAACGGTTATGTTCCACAAGACCAAGGATGGGAAGTAATCCTAGTAAAACCAGAATGTATGACTTGTTTCTGGACGTATGAATTACGTGTCTTTATTGCCTTTGCTGAACGACTTGTGTACTAGATAGAATTATCTTCACAACCATCTTGTATCAAATTTATTGTGTGCTATATTTCATGCTATATGTAAAATAAGCGGTATTGTAAGTTTGTAAAATATTGTGTAAAAGTTTGAACGCGAAATATTATTATAATCAGTTTTTCATATAGAATTGTAGTAGTTGAATTGTATTTTAGCTACTAAGTATGAACTTAACGGGTAGGTACTACCCGAATTTAAACTTATAAAACGCTAATATGAAGAAAAAGCTTTTATAAATGAGTTCATATTATGCTACGAAATACTATTAACTACTCTTAATATTCTGTATGATTAACTTGTTCCATTTGACTATTTTGAAGGAAATGGCACCGACTACTCGACACACCGTGAATATGAATGAAGAGGAATTCCGTACTTTTCTAGCTTCAAACATAGCCGCAGTACAGGCTGCGCTACATACCAACAATAACCTTGGATCTAGCAGTACAGGAAATCGTGTAGGATGCACCTACAAAGAATTCACTGCCTGCAAACCTTTGGAATTTGATGGAACCGAAGGACCGATCGGATTGAAACGGTGGACCGAGAAGGTCGAATCGGTGTTTGCCATAAGTAAGTGTACTGAAGAGGACAAAGTGAAGTACGCTACGCATACCTTCACAGGTTCTGCGTTAACATGGTGGAATACCTATCTAGAGCAAGTGGGACAAGACGATGCGTACGCACTACCGTGGTCAGCATTCAAGCACTTGATGAACGAGAAGTGCTGTCCCAGAACCGAGGTCAATAAGCTCAAGACAGAACTTAGAGGGTTACGAACCCAAGGATTTGATATTACCACGTACGAAAGACGATTCACAGAATTGTGCCTATTGTGTCCGGGAGCATTCGAAGATGAGGAAGAGAAGATTGACGCGTTTGTGAAAGGATTACCGGAAAGAATCCAAGAAGATATAAGTTCACACGAGCCCGCCTCCATACAACAGGCATGTAGAATGGCTCACAAACTAGTGAACCAGATTGAAGAAAGAATTAAAGAACAGACTGCTGAAGAGGCCAATGTGAAGCAAGTCAAAAGAAAGTGGGAGGAAAACGGTGATAAGAATCACCAATACAACAACAACAGCAATTACAACAATAATCGCAACAATTATCCCAACAATCGCAACATTAATCGCAACTACAACAAACGGCCCAACAACAACAACAACAGCAACTACAACAATCATCCCAACAACAATAATAACCGCAACAACAACAACAACAATCAGAAGCAGCTATGCCAAAGGTGTGAAAAGTATCACTCGGGGTTCTGCACTAAATTTTGCAACAAGTGTAAAAGAAATGGTCATAGCGCGGCGAAGTGTGAGGTCTACGGACCAGGGGTTAATAGAACGAAAGGAACAAATGGTATCGGAACGAGTAATGGCGGAGCAAGTAGTGTCGGAGCAAGTTATGCCAATGTAGTTTGTTATAAATGTGGAAAACCGGGCCACATTATTAGAAATTGCCCGAACCAGGAGAACACGAATGGACAAGGCCGCAGAAGAGTTTTCAATATTAATGCGGCAGAGGCACAAGAAGACCCGGAGCTTGTTATGGGTACGTTTCTTATTGACAATAAATCTGCTTACGTTTTATTTGATTCGGGTGCGGATATAAGTTATATGAGTAGAGATTTTTGTGCTAAATTAAGTTGTCCATTGACGCCTTTGGATAGTAAATTTTTACTCGAATTAGCAAATGGTAAATTAATTTCAGCAGATAATATATGTCGGAATCGAGAAATTAAACTGGTTAGCGAAACATTTAAGATTGATTTAATACCAGTAGAGTTAGGGAGTTTTGATGTGATAATCGGTATGGACTGGTTGAAAGAAGTGAAAGCAGAGCTCGTTTGTTACAAAAATGCAATTCGCATTATACGAGAAAAAGGAAAACCCTTAATGGTGTACGGAGAAAAGGGAAACACGAAGCTACATCTTATTAGTAATTTGAAGGCACAAAAACTAATAAGAAAAGGTTGCTATGATGTTCTAGCACACGTCGAGAAAGTACAAACTGAAGAAAAGAGCATCAATGATGTTCCCATTGCAAAAGAATTTCCCGATGTATTTCCGAAAGAATTACCGGGATTACCCCCACATTGATCCGTTGAATTTCAAATAGATCTTGTACCAGGAGCTGCACCAATAGCTCGTGCTCCTTATAGACTCGCACCCAGCGAGATGAAAGAACTGCAAAGCCAATTACAAGAACTTTTAGAGCGTGGTTTCATTCGACCAAGCACATCACCGTGGGGAGCTCCTGTTTTGTTTGTCAAGAAGAAAGATGGTACATTCAGGTTGTGTATCGACTACCGAGAGTTGAACAAACTTACCATCAAGAACCGCTACCCACTACCGAGAATCGACGACTTATTTGATCAACTACAAGGCTCGTCTGTTTATTCAAAGATTGACTTACGTTCCGGGTATCATCAAATGCGGGTGAAAGAAGATGATATTCCAAAGACTGCTTTCAGAACACGTTACGGTCATTACGAGTTTATGGTCATGCCGTTTGGTTTAACTAATGCACCAGCTGTGTTCATGGACCTTATGAACCGAGTGTGTGGACCATACCTTGACAAGTTTGTCATTGTTTTCATTGATGACATACTTATTTACTCAAAGAATGACCAAGAACACGGTGAACATTTGAGAAAGGTGTTAGAAGTATTGAGAAAGGAAGAATTGTACGCTAAGTTTTCAAAGTGTGCATTTTGGTTGGAAGAAGTTCAATTCCTCGGTCACATAGTGAACAAAGAAGGTATTAAGGTGGATCCGGCAAAGATAGAAACTGTTGAAAAGTGGGAAACCCCGAAAACTCCGAAACACATACGCCAATTTTTAGGACTAGCTGGTTACTACAGAAGGTTCATCCAAGACTTTTCCAGAATAGCAAAACCCTTGACTGCATTAACGCATAAAGGGAAGAAATTTGAATGGAATGATGAACAAGAGAAAGCGTTTCAGTTATTGAAGAAAAAGCTAACTACGGCCCCTATATTGTCATTGCCTGAAGGGAATGATGATTTTGTGATTTATTGTGATGCATCAAAGCAAGGTCTCGGTTGTGTATTAATGCAACGAACGAAGGTGATTGCTTATGCGTCTAGACAATTGAAGATTCACGAACAAAATTATACGACGCATGATTTGGAATTAGGCGCGGTTGTTTTTGCATTAAAGACTTGGAGGCACTACTTATATGGGGTCAAAAGTATTATATATACCGACCACAAAAGTCTTCAACACATATTTAATCAGAAACAACTGAATATGAGGCAGCGTAGGTGGATTGAATTATTGAATGATTACGACTTCGAGATTCGTTACCACCCGGGGAAGGCAAATGTGGTAGCCGATGCCTTGAGCAGGAAGGACAGAGAACCCATTCGAGTAAAATCTATGAATATAATGATTCATAATAACCTTACTACTCAAATAAAGGAGGCGCAACAAGGAGTTTTAAAAGAGGGAAATTTAAAGGATGAAATACCCAAAGGATCGGAGAAGCATCTTAATATTCGGGAAGACGGAACCCGGTATAGGGCTAAAAGGATTTGGGTACCAAAATTTGGAGATATGAAAGAAATGGTACTTAGAGAAGCTCATAAAACCAGATACTCAATACATCCTGGAACGGGGAAGTTGTACAAGGATCTCAAGAAACATTTTTGGTGGCCGGGTATGAAAGCCGATGTTGCTAAATACGTAGGAGAATGTTTGACGTGTTCTAAGGTCAAAGCTGAGCATCAGAAACCATCAGGTCTACTTCAACAACCCGAAATCCCAGAATGGAAATGGGAAAACATTACCATGGATTTCATCACTAAATTGCCAAGGACTGCAAGTGGTTTTGATACTATTTGGGTAATAGTTGATCGTCTCACCAAATTAGCACACTTCCTGCCAATAAGAGAAGATGACAAGATGGAGAAGTTAGCACGACTGTATTTGAAGGAAGTCGTCTCCAGACATGGAATACCAATCTCTATTATCTCTGATAGGGATGGCAGATTTATTTCAAGATTCTGGCAGACATTACAGCAAGCATTAGGAACTCGTCTAGACATGAGTACTGCCTATCATCCACAAACTGATGGGCAGAGCGAAAGGACGATACAAACGCTTGAATACATGCTACGAGCATGTGTTATTGATTTCGGAAACAGTTGGGATCGACATCTACCGTTAGCAGAATTTTCCTATAACAATAGCTACCATTCAAGCATTGAGATGGCGCCGTTTGAAGCACTTTATGGTAGAAAGTGCAGGTCTCCGATTTGTTGGAGTGAAGTGGGGGATAGACAGATTACGGGTCCGGAGATTATACAAGAAACTACCGAGAAGATCATCCAAATTCAACAACGGTTGAAAACCGCCCAAAGTCGACAAAAGAGCTACACTGACATTAAAAGAAAAGATATAGAATTTGAAATTGGAGAGATGGTCATGCTTAAAGTTGCACCTTGGAAAGGCGTTGTTCGATTTGGTAAACGAGGGAAATTAAATCCAAGGTATATTGGACCATTCAAGATTATTGATCGTGTCGGACCAGTAGCTTACCGACTTGAGTTACCTCAACAATTCGCGGCTGTACATAACACTTTCCACGTCTCGAATTTGAAGGAATGTTTTACTAAAGAAGATCTCACTATTTCGTTAGATGAAATCCAAATCAACGAAAAACTCCAATTCATCGAAGAACCCGTCGAAATAATGGATCGTGAGGTTAAAAGACTTAAGCAAAACAAGATACCAATTGTTAAGGTTCGATGGAATGCTCGTAGAGGACCTGAGTTCACCTGGGAGCATGAAGATCAGATGAAGAAGAAATACCCGCATCTATTTCCAGAAGATTCGTCAACACCTTCAACAGCTTAAAATTTCGGGACGAAATTTATTTAACGAGTAGGTACTGTAGTGACCCGAACTTTTCCATGTTTATATATATTAATTGAGATTGATATTTACATGATTAAATATTTCCAACATGTTAAGCAATCAAACTTGTTAAGACTTGATTAATTGAAATATGTTTCATATAGACAATTGACCACCCAAGTTGACCGGCGATTCACGAACGTTAAAACTTGTAAAAAACGACATGACGATATATATATGGATATACATATGGTTAACATGAGATTAAAATAAGTAAGTATCTCCATAAGTATATTAACAATGAGTTATATACATATAAACAAGACTACTAACTTAAGGATTTCGAAACGAGACATATATGTAACGATTATCGTTGTAACGACATTTAAATGTATATATATCATATTAAGATATATTAATATATCATAATATCATGATAATATAATAATTTAACATCTCATTAGATATAATAAACAATGGGTTAACAACATTAATTGAGATCGTTAACTTAAAGGTTTCAAAACAACACTTACATGTAACGACTAACGATGACTTAACGACTCAGTTAAAATGTATATACATGTAGTGTATTTAGATGTATTAAAATACTTTTGGAAGACTTCAAGAAATATATCAAAACACTCATACTTAACGAAAATGGTTACAGTTACTTTCCCATTCTTTTCTTTCATCAAGAATTCTAGTCGTATTCTTACCTGTATTATACACAGCTTCAAAACGTACTTACTATGGGTATATACCAATAGGAACTAGCATGGGATTTTACTCTTGATTATGTCATGTATGACTAATCAATTTTAACTTCTACCATGAGCTAGTCAACTAACTAGAACTCCTTTTAACCCCACTCACTACTCACCAATTACCACTCATCATTCACTCCATTTCACTTCCAATTCTCTTTCTAATTCTCTCTCAACACACCCACACTATTATGAACGTATTTTTCCAGTAGTTAATCATCATCTTCATCAAAAATCACTTCAAGAATCAAGCTATAATCATCATAGGAAGAACACTTCAAGAACACTTCAAAAATCCCTTCAAGTTTACTAATTTACTTCCAAGCTTTCTAATCCATTCCAAGTAATCATCTAAGATCAAGAAACCTTTGTTATATATAGTAGGTTATCTTTCTTATTCAAGTTAATATTCATATTCAAACTTTGATTCAATTTCTATAACTATAAACTATCTTAATTCGAGTAAAAATCTTACTTGAACTTGTTTTTGTGTCATGATCCTACTTCAAGAACTTTCAAGCCATCCAAGATCCTTTGAAGCTAGATCATTTCTTATCACTTCCATTAGGTTTATCTAATAAACTTAAGGTAGTAATGATGTTCATAACATCATTCGATTCATATATATAAAACTATTTTATTCGAAGGTTTAAACTCGTAATCACTAGAACATAGTTTAGTTAATTCTAAACTTGTTCGCAAACAAAAGTTAATCCTTCTAACTTGACTTTTAAAATTAACTAAACACATGTTCTATATCTATATGATATGCTAACTTAATGATTTAAAACCTGGAAACACGAAAAACACCGTAAAACCGGATTTACGCCGTCGTAGTAACACCGCGGGCTGTTTTGGGTTAGTTAATTAAAAACTATGATAAACTTTGATTTAAAAGTTGTTATTCTGAGAAAATAATTTTTATTATGAACATGAAACTATATCCAAAAATTATGGTTAAACTCAAAGTGGAAGTATGTTTTCTAAAATGGTTATCTAGACGTCGTTCTTTCGACTGAAATGACTACCTTTAGAAAAACGACTTGTAACTTATTCTTCTGACTATAAACCTATACTTTTTCTGTTTAGATTCATAAAATAGAGTTCAATATGAAACCATAGCAATTTGATTCACTCAAAACGGATTTAAAATGAAGAAGTTATGGGTAAAACAAGATTGGATAATTTTTCTCATTTTAGCTACGTGAAAATTGGTAACAAATCTATTCCAACCATAACTTAATCAACTTGTATTGTATATTATGTAATCTTGAGATACCATAGACACGTATACAATGTTTCGACCTATCATGTCGACACATCTATATATATTTCGGAACAACCATAGACACTCTATATGTGAATGTTGGAGTTAGCTATACAGGGTTGAGGTTGATTCCAAAATATATATAGTTTGAGTTGTGATCAATACTGAGATACGTATACACTGGGTCGTGGATTGATTCAAGATAATATTTATCGATTTATTTCTGTACATCTAACTGTGGACAACTAGTTGTAGGTTACTAACGAGGACAGCTGACTTAATAAACTTAAAACATCAAAATATATTAAAAGTGTTGTAAATATATTTTGAACATACTTTAATATACATGTATATATTGTTATAGGTTCGTGAATCAACAGTGGCCAAGTCTTACTTCTCGACGAAGTAAAAATCTGTGAAAGTGAGTTTCATTTGCTCCCTTTTTACTCTTTACGTTTATGGGCTGAGAATACATGCAAATGCTTTATTAACTGTTTTACAATATTTATATGCGTGAGCTTCATTATTCCCTTTTTAAATGCTTTTGTAATATATATTTTTGGGACTGAGAATGCATGCGCTTTTATAAATGTTTTACGAAATAGACACAAGTAATCGAAACTACATTATATGGTTGAATGATCGAAATCGAATATGCCCCTTTTTATTAAGTCTGGTAATCTAAGAATTAGGGAACAGACACCCTAATTGACGCGAACTCTAAAGATAGATCTATTGGGCCTAACAAACCCCATCCAAAGTAACGGATGCTTTAGTACTTCGAAATTTATATCATATCCGAAGGGTGTCACGGAATGATGGGGATATTCTAATATATGCATCTTGTTAATGTCGGTTACCAGGTGTTCACCATATGAATCATTTTTATCTCTATGTATGGGATGTGTATTGAAATATGAAATCTTGTGGTCTATTATTATGATTTGATATATATAGGTTAAACCTATAACTCACCAACATTTTTGTTGACGTTTTAAGCATGTTTATTCTCAGGTGATTATTAAGAGCTTCCGCTGTCGCATACTTAAATAAGGACGAGATTTGGAGTCCATGCTTGTATGATATTATGTAAAAACTGCATTCAAGAAACTTATTTTGTTGTAACATATTTGTATTGTAAACCATTATGTAATGGTCGTGTGTAAACAGGATATTTTAGATTATCATTATTTGTTAATCTACGTAAAGCTTTTTAAACCTTTATTGATGAAATAAAGGTTATGGTTTGTTTTAAAATGAATGTAGTCTTTGAAAAACGTCTCATATAGAGGTCAAAACCTCGCAACGAAATCAATTAATATGGAACGTTTTTAATCAATAAGAACGGGACATTTCAAAGGGAGGATTCCAAATATGTAATTTGTTTTGTGAAACACTTGCTAGATCATGAATGGATGATGAATTCTTTGTTTGGAGAATTTAGAGAAAATGTGAAAGTATGAGAAGAAAATGAAAATTAAAATGAAAATAATGAATGGAGGAGGTGGTGTTTGACTCCTTTGACCTAGTCAAATCTTTGACACTTTGGCAAGTTTAGTCCCTCAAGTTTGTAATCGGGTGCGGGAATTAACCGAACGAATATTTTTAAATTACACGAGAGAACGAGAGATGTTATAATCCAAATGACGAAAATATTTTAAGAATGTAAGCTAATGGAGGATACGAATCGAGATACTGAGGATATTATTAAAATAAAAAGACGGGCGTTAAAATAATTTAACAGAAAAATGCGGGATGTTACAATAATCATGCTATTTTGCACACACACACATACAATTTCATTTCCAATTTTCTTTCAAGTTAATTCACTCCCTAATCTCTCTTCATTTACCTACTCAAGAACGTATCAATATAGTCATCCGATTTCAAGGAGATTACTTCCAATCTTTCAATCCCACTCCACCACTCTTTTGATTCCAAGATTTTTCTTACCTTTTCCAGTAGCTTTGTCCAAGTAACTTGAGGTAGTAACCTTATTCATAACCTTATTCGATTCATATTTATATAGCTATCTTATTTTGTGTTGTAAAATTTTAACAACAAGAACATAGTTTGAGTGATTTCAAACTTGTTCGCAAACTAAATAGATCTTTCTAATTTGATTTTTAAAAACACTTCAAGACCTGTAATATATCATATTATGACAAAATCGGATTAATCATATCTTGGCTAATTAACATAATATTTAATATATATTTACTTATGATTTGATTTTATATATTTCAGGACCACCCGTAAACAACACGAGAAGATTAATCATAAGACCTCATGATTGTACGCAACACGCCATTTGACAACACGGTACTTTATGTACGCAACACGTCATTTGACAACATGGGTCCATGGGTCAAGATTAATTCTGATCAATACGAATACGATGGGGTCTTTATTTATTTTATTTAAGCAACTAATTGTGGACCACTAACATCGGACTGCTAACTACGGACTAAGAAAATATTAAAAGTATTAAAAGTATATATATATATATATATATATATATATATATATATATATATATATATATATATATATATATATATATATATATATATATATATATATATATATATATAACGATTACTTGAAAAGAAAATATGTTGATATATTATATATATGGTTAGGTTTGTGATATCAAACGGAGACCAAGTCGTGATAAATACCTTCAAGGAAAAAGTGAGTATATAGTCCCACTTTTAAACTCTAAATATTTCGGGATGAGAATACATGCATTTTATGATTTACGTTATGGACATAAGTGATTAAAAATATATATTCTACGTTGAGTTGTACCACTGGCATACTTCCCTGTAACTTGGTAACTATTATTTACATGAGGTATTGTAAACGCGAATCCTGTTGATAGATCTATCGGGCCTGACAACCCCAACCGGACTGGACGACCAGTATTCAACGGTTGCACAGTACTTCGTTTTGGTGACTACACTTGGTACGGTGTAGTAAGATTTCATAATAAAGGGAATATGCGACGTTGATTAAATGTTAAGTATGGTTATCAAGTGCTCAACAACTTAGAATATTTTTATTAAAACGTTTATATATGAAATCTTGTGGTCTATATTTATAATGCTGCCGGCATTAAACCTATATCTCACCAACTTTATGTTGACGTTTTAAGCATGTTTATTCTCAGGTGATAACTAAAAGCTTCCGCTGCAACATGTTGAATTTAAGCAAGATCGTGAGTATGCATATTTGTGTCAAAAATAAAACTGCATATCGGAGGATTTGTAATGTAAAATATGTTGGAGGTCGTATTGTTATTATCACATGTAAAGTTTGTAAGTCTAAGATTATCGCTAAACGATTATCATTATTAAGTTGTTTAAACCTTGTATTTGTAATAAAAGCTATGGTTTGTATTGTAAAAACGAATGCAGTTTTTGAAAAATGTCGCATATAGAGGTCAATACCTCGCGATGAAATCATATGTTATTGTATTCGTCCTTATGGTTAAGGTCGGGTTATGACAAATTAGTTTATGCTAGGGTTTGGTTCATTGGGAACTTGTAAGACCCATTTGGGGGTAATATGGGTGGATTTGGGTTAGGTGATAAAAGGAAACCCTAGATAGCCATAATCTAGGGTTTGGTCTTATGATTTGGGGTTGTAAGTGTTAAATGGTGTTGTTGATCATTAATACACCTTTAAATTGATGAAAGAAGTGTTAATGGGTAAGTTTGACCCGATTGTGAGTCTAAGTAATTATAATGGGTCAAATGAGTATTAGTTGACCTAATTGGGTGAAGTGGGTATGAAATACCCAAGTTTGTGTTAGTAGACTTTAATTCACTAGCTTTAGTGATTGAAGTTGAGTATTGACCCTTAAGGGCGGTTTTGGTGAAAATGGGGCATTTAATGCATTAAGTCATTAAATGCACATAAGTGAATTGTTGGCATTTAGTCCAACTAGGTATTGTGTTGATGGAAGTACTTATTACATTAGGTACTTGGACTTGAAGCTTGCGGAATTATAAAACCATCACCAAATCGTTAAGGTGAGTGGAATAATTATATGTGTAGGTATATAATGTATCTATTTATTGTAGCGTGAGATGTGAAGTTTCGAGGTGCTAAGACACCACGTTTCACGTGACGAGTGAAGTATCGAGGTGTTAAGATGCCACTCGAGGTGAAGTATCGAGGTGTTAAGATGCCACCTAGGAGTGAAGTGTCGAGGTGTTAAGATGCCACTCCATAATAAAGGGTGAAGTGTCGAGGTGTTAAGACGCCACCCGAGGGTGAAGTATCGAGGTGTTAAGATGCCACCCGGGGGTTAGTGATACGAGGTGCTAAGTACACTAATGGATGTTGTGAACTCCGATGGCCTTTCGCGGGCGCCATTCCCTTGTACGATTGGTTAACCATGGTTATTGTGTTGTAAGCGAAAGCTTATTATGTTGTTCGAGTTACATATATAATTATGCGATTGTTATGCTAGCTTGTGGTATTGGAGGTTGGTAGCCTCGTATGGATGATAAGCTAATAGTGTTGCTAGCATGTATTTCGGTATGTGTATTTGAGTGTTTGCAAGTAGGTATATTATATATGTATGTGTATAATTATTGCATTCACTAAGCTTTAGCTAACCCTCTCGTTGTTTATCTTTTTAGATGCAGGTGCGGATAGGGGAAAAGGGGTTGTTGGGTAATAGGTGTCCTTTGATGATGTTTCGTTGGAGCTTTTGGAAGTTGGCCTAACGTGTTGGATAGTTTAGTCCCAAACTATGCTCGAGGTGTCGTTTGGATTATAAACTATCATTTGTAGTGGGTCGAACTTGTATTAAACTTAATTAATGGCCTTCGTGCCTTGTAAACATTTTAAATTGTGGTACGTTTTAAATGGAACTTGTGGAATGGCTTACACATTTTACTGGAGCGTAAATGTGAATTATTTAAATAAAAAAAATTTATCGTATGGAATACGGGTTGGGTTGTTTCATTTTGACCCCATATAAGTAGTGCCTCCAAGTCTTTAATGCAAAAACATCCGCGCCTAATTCCAAATCATGTGTCGTATAATTCTGCTCGTGAATCTTCAATTGTCTAGACGCATAAGCAATTACTTTCGTTCGTTGCATTAATACACAACCGAGACCTTGCTTTGAGGCGTCACAATATATCACAAAATCATCATTCCCTTCAGGTAATGATAATATAGGTGCCGTAGTTAACTTTTTCTTCAACAATTGAAACGCTTTTTCTTGTTCATCCTTCCATTCAAATTTCCTCCCTTTATGCGTTAATGCAGTCAAGAGTTTTGCTATTTTGGAAAAATCTTTGATGAATCTCCTGTAATAACCAGCTAGCCCTAAAAATTGGCGTATGTGTTTCGGAGTTTTCGGGGTTTCCCACTTTTCAACGGTTTCAATCTTTGCTGGATCCACCTGAATACCTTCTTTGTTCACTATATGACCGAGGAATTGAACTTCTTCCAACCAAAATGCACACTTTGAAAACTTAGCGTATAGTTTTTCTTTTCTCAGTAACTCTAGCACTTTTCTCAAATGTTCTTCGTGCTCTTGATCATTGTTCGAGTAAATAAGTATGTCATCGATGAAAATAATGACAAACTTATCAAGATATGGCCCACACACTCGGTTCATGAGGTCCATGAACACAGCTGGTGCGTTAGCCAATCCAAACGGCATAACCATAAACTCGTAATGACCGTAACGCGTCCTAAAAGCAGTCTTCGGAATGTCATCCTCTTTCACCCGCATTTGGTGATATCCAGAATGTAAATCGATCTTCGAATAAACCGATGAGCCTTGTAGTTGATCAATTAAGTCGTCGATTCTCGGTAATGGGTAACGGTTCTTGATGGTAAGTTTGTTCAACTCTCGGTAGTCGATACACAACCTGAATGTACCATCTTTCTTCTTGACAAACAGAACAGGAGTTCCCCATGGTGATGTACTTGGTCGAATGAAACCACGCTCTAAAAGTTCCTGTAACTGACTTTGTAATTCTTTCATTTTGCTGGGTGCGAGTCTATATGGAGCACGAGCTATTGGTGCAGCTCCTGGTACAAGGTCTATTTGAAATTCAACGGATCGATGTGGGGGTAATCCCGGTAATTCATTCAGAAATACATCGAAAAATTCTTTTGCGACGGGAACATCACTGATGTTCTTTTTTCAGGTTTAACTTCCTCGATGTGTGCTAGAATGACGTAACAACCTTTTCTTATTAGTTTTTGCGACTTCAAACTACTAATAAGATTTAACTTCGCGTTGTTCTTTTCTCCGTACACCATTAAAGGTTTTCCTTTTTCACGCATAATGCGAATCGTATTTTTGTAACAAACGTCCTCTGCTCTCATCTTTTTCAACCAGTCCATGCCAATTATTACATCTAAACTCCCTAACTCGACTGGTATTAAATCAATTTTAAACGTTTCATCCCCCAGTTTAATTTCTCTCTCCCGACATATATTATCTGCTGAAATTAATTTACCGTTTGCTAATTCGAGTAAAAATTTACTATCCAAAGGCGTCAATGGGAAACTTAATTTAGCACAAAATTCTCTACTCATATAGCTTCTATCCGCACCCGAATCAAATAAAACATAAGCAGATTTATCGTCAATAAGAAACGTATCCGTAACAAGCTCCGGGTCTTCCTGTGCTTCTGCCGCATTAATATTGAAAACTCTTCCACGGCCCTGCCCATTAGTATTCCACTGATTCGGGCAATTTCTAATAATGTGGCCTGGTTTTCCACATTTATAACAAACAGCGTTGGTATTACTTGCTCCGACACTATTCGTTTTGGCATTATTGTTCCGACATTATTTGTTCCTTTAGTTCTGTTAAACTTTGGTCCGTAGACTTCACACTTTGTCGCGCTATGACCATTTCTTTTACACCTATTGCAAAATGTCGTGCAAAACCCCTGATGATTTTCTTCACACCTATGACATGGCTGTTTTTGGTTTTTGTTGCCGTTGTTGTTATTGAGGTTGTTGTTGGGGTTATTGTTGTTGTTGAAACGGTTGTTGTAGTTGTTGTTGTTGTTGGAATGTTTGTTATAGTTATTGTTAGGATTGCGGTTATTATTTCGATTGTTGTTGCGGTTGTTGGGATAGTTGTTGCGATTGTGGTTGTAATTGTTGTTGTTGTTGTACTGGTGACTCTTGTCACCGTTTTCCTCCCACTTCCTCTTGAGTTGTTTCGTGTTGGCTTCTTCAGCCGCCTGCTCTTTAATTCTTCCCTCAATCTGATTTATGAGTTTATGAGCCATTCGACTTGCCTTCTGTATAGAAGCAGGCTCGTGTGAACTCACATCTTCTTGAATCCTTACTGGTAACCCTTTTACAAATGCGTCGATCTTCTCTTCTTCATCTTCGAATGCTCCCGGACACAATAGACACAACTCTGTGAATCGTCGTTCATATGTGGTAACGTCGAACCCTTGTGTTCGTAACTCTCTAAGTTCTGCCTTGAGTTTATTGACTTCATTTCTAGGACGATACTGCTCGTTCATCAATTGCTTGAATGCCGACCACGGTAGTGCATAAGCAGCATTTTGTCCTACTTGTTCAAGATAGGTGTTCCACCACTTTAATGCAGTAACTGTGAAGGTATGCGTGGCGTACTTAATTTTGTCCTCTTCAGTACACTTACTTATGGCAAACACCGATTCGACTTTCTCGGTCCACCGTTTCAATCCAATTGGTCCTTTGGTTCCATCAAATTCCAAAGGTTTGCAGGCAGTGAATTCTTTGTAGGAGCATCCTACATGATTTCTTGCGCTGTTAGCTGCATTGCTAGATTCAGAGTTATTGTTGGTATGTAGTGCAGCCTGTACTGCGGCTATGTTTGCAGCAAGAAAGGTACGAAATTCCTCTTCGCTTATATTCATGGTGTGTCGAGTAGTCGGTGCCATTTTCTTCAAAATAGCCAACTGAATCGAGTTAATCATACAGAATATTAATAGTAGTCATTAGAATTTCGTAGCATAATATGAACTCATTTATAAAAGCTTTTTCTTCATATTAGCATTTTATAAGTTTAAATTCGGGTACTACCTACCCGTTAAGTTCATACTTAGTAGCTAATATACAATTCAACTACTACAATTCCATATGAAAAGCTGATTATAATAATATATCACGTATAAATGTTCTTCAAACTTACAACATCGCTATATTACATATAACATGAAATATAGTACACTTTGATACAGGACAGTTTTGAAGATAAATCTAGTTAATACGCAAGTTGTTCAGCAAAGGAAATAAAGACACGTAATTCATAAGTCCATAAACAAGTCATGCATTCTGGTTTTACTAAGATGACTTCCCATCCTTGGTCTTGTGGAAAATAACTTTTATGACCATTGGCTAGGCAGCATGTTGTAATGTCATCAAAAGGACGAGGGTTTCGTAATGTCCAACAGCCTCGTAATAATCTAAAAACCTTGTTTCTCACTCCAACTACTGAATCCGTCACTTGTGGGAAGGTTTTATTTAAAAGTTGCAATCCGTTGTTATTTTTCTCACTTTGGTAAGAAGCGAACATCACTAACCCGTAAGCATAACATGCTTCTTTATGTTGCTTGCTAGAAGCTCTTTCTAATTCACGAAATCCTATGTTGGGATATGTTGAGTCATAATAGGTTCTTAACTCGTAGCGTAAAATTGCATTTGGGTTCTCCGCATTTAACGCTTTAAAGAAAACACGGCGTAACTTACGGTCTCCCCAATGTGATATACCCCACCTATCAAAGGAAAGCCTTTTATAAACTAAGACATTTCTGGAAAATCTTTCAAATGCTTGACAAGTTAATTTTGCCATAATTAATTGTGCTGATGAATTCTGACCAACTCTAGACAAGATTTCCTCAATCATATCCTCTGGTAGATCTTCTATAATATTCGGTTGTCTACCCTTAACGTCCATTTTGTTTTTATACTGTAAAATAGACAACGATTAGATTCGTAAAAGATAATTAACAAACAATACAAGCAATTTTTACATAGAACATAAAAGTACAAGCACACTACAATACATATAATACACAACATGATTACAACCCTCTAATCTGAATCACTGGTTTCTTCATCTTCGGACTTGGTTCGTTTTCCTAATTTTCTAGGAATATATGGTGTTCCTCTAATACGAGCCGTCCTTTTCCACAATGGTTTAGAAAAACCTGGTGGTTTAGAGGTTCCCGGGTCATTGTTACATTTTAGAAAATACGAATGTTGCTGATACATATAAAGTTCATCGGGGTTGGAATCGGGTTTCTCTATTTTTATACCTTTTCCCTTATTATTTTCTTTCGCTTTATTAAATTGGGTCGAGGTAATTTCTATAACATCATCGGAATCCTCATCGGGATCCGATTCATCGGAAAATTGGTAATCTTCCCAATATTTTGCTTCCTCGGCGGAAACTGAAATGTCCCGTTCTTATTGATTAAAAACGTTCCATATTAATTGATTTCGTTGCGAGGTTTTGACCTCTATATGAGACATTTTTCAAAGACTGCATTCATTTTTAAAACAAACCATAACCTTTATTTCATAAATAAATGTTTAAAAAGCTTTACGTAGATTATCAAATAATGATAATCTAAAATATCCTGTTTACACACGACCATTACATAATGGTTTACAATACAAATATGTTACATCGAAATCAGTTTCTTGAATGCAGTTTTTACACAATATCATACAAACATGGACTCCAAATCTTGTCCTTATTTTAGTATGCAATAGCGGAAGCTCTTAGTATTCACCTGAGAATAAACATGCTTTAAACGTCAACAAAAATGTTGGTGAGTTATAGGTTTAACCTATATATATCAAATCGTAACAATAGACCACAAGATTTCATATTTCAATACACATCCCATACATAGAGATATAAATCATTCATATGGTGAACACCTGGTAACCGACATTAACAAGATGCATATATAAGAATATCCCCATCATTCCGAGACACCCTTCGGATATGATATAAATTTCAAAGTACTAAAGCATCTGGTACTTTGGATTGGGTTTGTTAGGCCCAATAGATCTATCTTTAGGATTCGCGTCAATTAGGGTGTCTGTTCCATAATTCTTAGATTACCAGACTTAATAAAAAGGGGCATATTCGATTTCGATAATTCAACCATAGAATGTAGTTTCACGTAGTTGTGTCTATTTTGTAAATCATTTATAAAACCTGCATGTATTCTCATCCCAAAAATATTAGATTTTAAAAGTGGGACTATAACTCACTTTCACAGATTTTTACTTCGTCGGGAAGTAAGACTTGGCCACTGGTTGATTCACGAACCTATAACAATATATACATATATATCAAAGTATGTTCAAAATATATTTACAACACTTTTAATATATTTTGATGTTTTAAGTTTATTAAGTCAGCTGTCCTCGTTAGTAACCTACAACTAGTTGTCCACAGTTAGATGTACAGAAATAAATCGATAAATATTATCTTGAATCAATCCACGACCCAGTGTATACGTATCTCAGTATTGATCACAACTCAAACTATATATATTTTGGAATCAACCTTAACCCTGTATAGCTAACTCCAACATTCACATATAGAGTGTCTATGGTTGTTCCGAAATATATATAGATGTGTCGACATGATAGGTCGAAACATTGTATACGTGTCTATGGTATCTCAAGATTACATAATATACAATACAAGTTGATTAAGTTATGGTTGGAATAGATTTGTTACCAATTTTCACGTAGCTAAAATGAGAAAAATTATCCAATCTTGTTTTACCCATAACTTCTTCATTTTAAATCCGTTTTGAGTGAATCAAATTGATATGGTTTCATATTGAACTATATTTTATGAATCTAAACATAAAAATTATAGGTTTATAGTCGGAAAAATACGTTACAAGTCGTTTTTGTAAAGGTAGTCATTTCAGTCGAAAGAACGACGTCTAGATGACCATTTTAGAAAACATACTTCCACTTTGAGTTTAACCATAATTTTTGGATATAGTTTCATGTTCATAATAAAAATCATTTTCCTAGAATAACAACTTTTAAATCAAAGTTTATCATAGTTTTTAATTAACTAACCCAAAACAGCCCGCGGTGTTACTACGACGGCGTAAATCCGGTTTTACGGTATTTTTCGTGTTTCCAGGTTTTAAATCATTAAGTTAGCATATCATATAGATATAGAACATGTGTTTAGTTGATTTTAAAAGTCAAGTTAGAAGGATTAACTTTTATTTGCGAACAAGTTTAGAATTAACTAAACTATGTTCTAGTGATTACAAGTTTAAACCTTCGAATAAGATAGCTTTATATGTATGAATCGAATGATGTTATGAACATCATTACTACCTCAAGTTCCTTGGATAAACCTACTGGAAATTAAAAAAATAGATCTAGCTTCAAAGGATCCTTGGATGGCTTGAAAGTTCTTGAAGCAGAATCATGACACGAAAACAATTTCAAGTAAGATTTCCACTCGAAATAAGATTGTTATAGTTATAGAAATTGAATCAAAGTTTGAATATGATTATTACCTTGTATTATAAAGATAACCTACTGTAAGTAATAAAGGTTTCTTGATCTTGGATGATTACTTGGAATGGATTTAGAAAACTTGGAAGTAAACTTGCAATCTTGGAAGTATTCTTGATTTTATGAAACTAGAACTTTTGGAATTTATGAAGAACACTTAGAACTTGAAGATAGAACTTGAGAGAGATCAATTAGATGAAGAAAATTGAAGAATAAAAGTGTTTGTATGTGTTTTTGGTCGTTGGTGTATGGATTAGATATAAAGGATATGTAATTTTGTTTTCATGTAAATAAGTCATGAATGATTACTCATATTTTTGAAATTTTATGAGATATTTCATGCTAGTTGCCAAATGATGGTTCCCACATGTGTTAGGTAACTCACATGGGCTTATAAGAGCTGATCATTGGAGTGTATATACCAATAATACATACATCTAAAAGCTGTGTATTGTACGAGTACGAATACGGGTGCATACGAGTAGAATTGTTGATGAAATTTAACGAGGATGTAATTGTAAGCATTTTTGTTAAGTAGAAGTATTTTGATAAGTGTCTTGAAGTCTTTCAAAAGTGTATGAATACATATTAAAACACTACATGTATATACATTTTAACTGAGTCGTTAAGTCATCGTTAGTCGTTACATGTAAATGTTGTTTTGAAACCTTTAGGTTAACGATCTTGTTGAATGTTGTTAACCCATTGTTTATTATAACAAATGAGATGTTAAATTGTTATATTATCATGATATTATGATATATAATATATCTTAGTATGATATATATATAGTTAAATGTCGTTACAACGATAATCGTTACATATATGTCTCGTTTCGAAATCATTAAGTTAGTAGTCTTATTTTTACATATGTATTTCATTGTTAATACACTTAATAATATATTTACTTATCATTTAACATAATTAACCAAGTGTATCAATATCTTAATATGATTCATATGTACCTAGTAAGACGTTGTTATAACGATAATCGTTATATATATCGTTTTCGAGTTTCTTAAATTAATAGTCTCATTTTTATGTATATAACTCATTGTTAAAATACCTAATGAGATACATACTTATAATAAAATCATGTTAACTATATATATAACCATATATATGTCATCGTATAGTTTTTACAAGTTTTAACGTTCGTGAATCACCGGTCAACTTGGGTGGTCAATTGTCTATATGAAAACTATTTCAATTAATCAAGTCTTAACAAGTTTGATTGCTTAACATGTTGAAAACACTTAATCATGTAAATAACAATTTTATTTAATATATATATAAACATGGAAAAGTTCGGGTCACTACAGAAACACCATTGACCATTATTAACTTTGGTCCGTTGGTTGAGGATTTTCTTTTATTTAATCGATTTACTATAGGTATCAATATTTCTTCCTCCAGAACCTCTTCTTCTTTCGGTTCCTCCTCTTCCGGTTTCTCCTCTTCTAGTTCCTCTTCTTCCGGTTCCTCCTCTTCCGGTTCCTCCTCTTCCGGTTCCTCTTCGGGAATTGGTGAATCTTCCCAAAATATATTCGACTCTTCATTATTATTAGGTGAATCGATGGGATTTGTACTAGTGGTAGACATCTATCACACAATATCAAACACATTAAGAGGTTAATATATCACATAATATTTACATGTTAATAATATATAGTTTCCAACAAAAATGTTAAGCAATCGTTTTTAAAGAAAACACGGTCGAAGTCCAGACTCACTAATGTATCCTAACAAACTCGATAAGACACACTAATGCAAATTTCTGGTTCTCTAAGACCAACGCTCAGATACCAGCAGAAATGTCCCGTTCATATTGATTATAAATGTTCCATATTAATTGATTTCGTTGCGAGGTTTTGACCTCTATATGAGACGTTTTTCAAAGACTGCATTCATTTTTAAAACAACCATAACCTTTATTTTATCTATAAAGGTTTAAAAAGCATTACGTAGATTATCAAATAATGATAATCTAAAATATACCGTTTACACACGACCATTACATAATGGTTTACAATAAGAATATATTACATCAAAAATAAGTTTCTTGAATGCAGTTTTTACATAATATCTTACAAGCATGGACTCCAAATCTTGTCCTTATTTTAGTATGCAACAACAGAAGCTCTTAATAATCACCTGAGAATAAACATGCTTAAAACGTCAACAAAAATGTTGGTGAGTTATAGGTTTAACCTATATATTATCAAATCATAAAAAATAGATCACAAGATTTCATATTTCAATATACATCCCATACATAGAGATAAAAATCATTCATATGGTGAACAGATGGTAACCGACATTAACAAGATGCATATAAGAATATCCCCTATCATTCCGGAAAATCCTTCGGACATGATAAAAACGAATTCGAAGTACTAAAGCATCCGGTACTTTGGATGGGTTTCGTTAGGCCCAATAGATCTATCTTTAGGATTCGCGTCAATTAGTAGATTGATTTACTAATTCTTAGGCTACCAAGCAAAAGGGGCATATTCGGCTTCGATCATTCACCCATATAATGTAGTTTCAATTACTTGTGTCTATTTCGTAAAACATTTATAAAACTGCATGTATTCTCATCCTAAAATATTAGATTTGTAAAAGTGGGACTATAACTCACTTTCACAGATTTTTACTTCGTCGGGAAGTAAGACTTGGCCACTGGTCGATTCACGAACCTATAACAAATATCTACATATATATCAAAGTATGTTCAAAATATATTTACAACATTTTTAATATGTTTTAATGTTTTAAGTTTATTAAGCCAGCTGTCCTCGTTAGTAACCTACAACTAGTTGTCCATAGTTAGATGTACAAAAAAATAAATTGATATATATTATCTTGACCCAATCCACGACCCAGTGTATACACGTCTCAGGCTAGATCACAACTCAAAGTATATATATTTTTGAAATCAACCTCAACCCTGTATAGCTAACTCCAACATTACTGCATATAGAGTGTCTATGGTTGTTCCAAATAATATATATAGATGGGTCGATATGTGATGTGGTAGCGGAGTGGTATAAAATAGTTATTAATTTTAGCAGGAAATACTATTAAATACGATACAATTTTACACAAGATATTTATTTATTTATAGAATGGATATACTTAAACCTTGCTACAACACTTATAGGCAGTGTACCTAATCGTACAGTAGTGTAGTTTTTAGTAAGTCCGGTTCGTTCCACAGGGAATCTTTTTAAACAAAGCTTAACGCTATATTAGTTTACTTTTATAAAAATACAAATATATATATATGTAATATTATTATTATAAAGGGGGGTTTTTACCGTTTAATGACCGGTTTGTCGATTTTAAAACTTTAGTCGCAGTTAAAACCAAATAAATACAAGACTTTAAATTAAAGCATAAAGTAAATAACGATAATGAAATTGCGAATAATAAAAGTGCGATAAAATAAACTTGCGATAATTAAAAAGTACGATAAGTAAAAGTGCAATACAATAACAATAAAAATGCGATAATTAGAAGTGCAATTAAATATAAAATAAAGGAAATTAAATATGAAATAAAAGAATTATGCTTATTTAAACTTCCGTAATCATGATGTTTGACGTGTTGATTTTAGTTTTATGCCCATAGGTTAATTGTCCTTTGTCCTGGATTATTTAATATGTCCATACGGATTTGTCCATAATAGTCCATCAGTCATAAATATAAAGAGCGAAAGCCTTCGTCAAATTATTCTTATTCCTGAAGTCAAATATTCCAACTAATTGGGGATTCGAATTGTAACAAAGTTTTAATACTTTGTTTAATGAATACACCAGGTTATCGACTGCGTGTAAACCAAGGTTTTACTACTTTGTTAACAATTACACCAATTACCCTTGAATGTAATTCACCCCTGTTTCAACAAGTCTATTAACTATTAATCCAGTTCCGTATCCGTTAAAATGAATAATTATTGGTATTTATAGATATCCCGCCCACCGTACCCAGTCAAGCGTATGTGGTTATATATAAATACGTCGAATTATAAGTTTGTATATTAAATTAACAAGGTATTGTTTAGTTAATATAAAACCCATTAATAGCCCATAGTCTAATTTCCACAAGTGTCGTTCTTTTGTCCAAACCCCAATTATGGTACAAAGCCCAATTACCCAATTTTAGTAATTAGCCCAACATCATGATTACTTCGGATTAAATAAGCATAATAATAACTTAACTACGAGACATTAATGTAAAAAGGTTGAACATAACTTACAATGATTAACAATAGCGTAGCGTTACACGGACAGAATTTCGACTTACACCCTTACAATATTCGCTAACATACCCTTATTATTAGAATTATAATTAAAATTAAAATATAAATTATAAATATATATATATATTTTACGTATGAATGAGGAGAAGAAGAAAAAGATGATCAAAAAATGCTCAGAATTCGGTTGGCTTTATAGGGAGTTTCAAAACTTGGGGCTCCGCGACTCGCGGAATTTTTGCCCTTCAAACTCCGCGAGTCGCGGAGTTTGCTTTTACAGCTCAGAGGAGTTTGGCTCTTTGTTTACCGACGGTTTTAAATATAAATATAATATATTAAATAATTATAAGAATTATTTAAATATTATATTATATTTATGTGCATAGTTGACTTGTAATTTTTAGTCCGTTGCATCGAGCGTTGAGAGTTGACTCTGGTCCCGGTTCCGGATTTTTGAACGTCCTTGCGTACAATTTAATATCTTGTACTTTGCGTTTTGAATCTTGTACTCTTGTAATTTCGAGACGTTTCTTATCAATAATTGGAACCTCTTTGATAGTCTTTTGTACTTTTGAGCTTTTTGGTCATTTGCGTCTTCAATTCGTCGAATCTGTCTTTTGTCTTCACCTTTTATTATTTAAACGAATATCACTTGTAAATAGAACAATTGCAACTAAAAGCTTGTCTTTCTTGAGGAATAATGCTATGAAATATATGTTCGTTTTTAGCATTATCAAATATTCCCACACTTGAGCGTTGCTTGTCCTCAAGCAATATCGTCTTGAAATACTAGAATCACTTCTTTATTCTTCACACTTTGTACATCAGTGATTTCTATACGGTGGTATAAACAATGGTAGTAACGATATGGTTTACAGTCCCACATGACTATAAAAATTTAGATCCATTAAGGAAATTGGATCTTTATGAAAACATTTGATCTTTTGAAAATTAAATCTAGTTTTTACCCTAGATAAGTTTTCCGGAATAACCCTTTACCGGTGTTTGCAAAATGTTTTTGTGGGTTTGGTGGGTTTTAGATTTGAAAATTTTAGCTCAAAACTTATGATTTTGTGTCACCCACTTGCTAACCTTGTATTTGGAAAGCAACACGTCCAGTTTACTTGTCCCGTATATTACCTTTCGGTAAACTACCGTCCGGTTGTAAAGGAAAGCGTTGAACAAGCAACTGTTAAGGCAATGTCCCCTGACATGCTTTTAATTATGTTCTATAACGTGTCGGATGCAATTACTATCCTTGGTAGGAGCAATAGTAAAGCTCACCCTTATAATTTTTCGGTCTGGCACAAGGTCCTGTTTTTGACCACTATGCAACCACCGTTCTTACGGTTGACACCCGATTTAGTTCAGGTGACCTAATGAATTCCAGGTGAATTCCTAGGATTTTACGTTCAATGGTAATGAACGCATTGAAAATAGGGTTTTCAGAAAACAAATCGGTTTGTAATTTTGATCAAAATATTTTCTCGTTCAAGCTCAAGTTTAGATATCATTGAATTCCATGAGTTTGTAATTCTCAATCTTTAAGGTCAATCTCTAGGATTGAGTAATATCAGTCTTAAAAGCTGATTTTTGATCTTTTAAGGAGATTATCCTTTCTGGGGATCTGATTCATTAGTCTTATCAAGCTAATTTGCATGGTGCCCCCCCATTGTACGAGATAAATCCTTCTCATGGTTAGGATAAATCTGACCACTTGGCGACCCTGTTTGATGCTGAGGTCCGTGGATTTCCTGCTGATTTTAGAGGTGACTTTTCTAGATTTTTCGTCAACCTACAGCTGGTCTGGACGACAACTTCTTGACCTAAATCAAGAAGCGCGTGTCTTTTTCGGAAGACTTTACTTCCTTTTAATGATGGAATTGATTCATCGTGTAGATCCATCTCTTCTTTTCTTTCATCGGGTAAAACAGTTTAGTTTATTCCAAAGAAAAAGTATTTTCAGTTATTTGTTACAGATATATGTGACATATGTTTAAGATAACTTGGTAAATTTTCCCACACTTGGCTTTTATTTTCCTTTTTATCGTCCTCTATTCCATTTTAAATGAATTTTAACATTTTGGTTTGTTTCTCAATTTATGTCCTTTCCGAGGTAACAATAATTTCGGTGTTAAAACCTAGTTTTATCGTTCATAAATATGTATAAACATGATTTTGAGTTCATTTAATTGAAAATTTTGAAAAATTTTACTAGAATTGGGTAGTCAGTATATAAGACTATGGCTGTTCTTTATTATCAGAGAGCACTAGATTCTAATACAACTACTGCTTTACTAGTATTTTTAATGGTAACCAAGTGTTTAAGATAAAAATTTTAAAATTCGAAAGAATTTAACCCCTTCCCACACTTAAGATCTTGCAATGCCCTCATTTGCAAGAAATCAGTAATAATTTAAATTATTGAGGGTGATTTGTGTGAAAATGATTAAATTTTTACCAAAGTTTCCAAATATATTGGCGTTTGTTTGCTGAATGATAAATGGTGCACATCATTTGTTCATTCCGTCTTGTTGTTATTTCACATATATTTTGCATCTTGTCGTCAAAATTAGTTGCTTTTGCTGAACTTAATGCCAGTCTTTGAAAATGCGTTGTTTTACCCTGTTGTGTACATAAGATAAACTGCAAACATATATACATATTTTTGAAGTTTGGTATATTACCCCACATTCAAAAATTATTAAAATCTAAGAATAAAAGTTAGACAATTATAAAAACTATTACAATATTAACAAAAGTATTAAACGTATCAATCATTACAAATTACAAAATAAATAAAACTAAGTATACTAGGGATGATACTGGTACCAATAGGGGTTCCAGGCATAACCATAGGTGCTATAGAATGCTTCGGCAAGGTTATACGTAGGATACGGTGGTTGCATCTCTATAGTCCAGGGAGGGAAGATGGGTTTCGGTGTAGGAATATAGTTTCTACCTATATGTTGGCAATGAGCTATGATTTGGTTCTGATGAACTTGCCAATCTTCAAATGCTCTCTGTCTAGCATTTTCGTATTCCTGAGAAGCTATAAACCTTTGCATTTCTTGCATCTCATTTCCCCCTCCTACATTACCTTGCTGTTGGTTTCTTTCAACCTGTGGATGTCTACCATGGTATGGTACTGCGGCGTTATTTCGCCTTTTCAAAACTTTCGCACCATGGTATACATTTAAACCTATAGTATCGCGGGGTTCTGGTTCTTCTACTAATAATCCCCCCGACTTATATCCACACCGAGATATTCACCAATCAAAGTAATAAAAATACCACCTCCTATTATGCTATGCGGTCTCATCCCCCTAACCATAGCTGATAAATAATAACCCACACAATATGGTATACTTACAGCGCTTTGTGGGTCTCGAATACACATATGGTAAAACAAATCCTGTTCATTTACCTTTTCCTTGTTCTTACCCCTTTGTGTAATCGAATTAGCTAAAAACCTATGAATCACTCTTAATTCGGCTCTATCTATATCCAAACAAGAGTAATTTCCCCCTTTGAAACGGTGATGGCTTGTCATTTGACTCCACACACCGTGTGTATCAAAATTTTCATCTATCTTTCTACCATTTAGTATCAACCCTCTACAATTGGCAGATGCTAACTCCTCAGGCGTATATATACGTAAAGCCTGAGCCATGTCCAGTAAAGACATGTGGCGCATCGAACCGCCTAACAAAAATCTAATAAAAGAACGATCGGTTAAACTAGCTACCCGATCATTCAACTCTATACTACACAACAATTCTTCACACCATACTTTATATACAGGTCTACGCATGGTGAATAAACGTACCCAGTCATTAAAAGTAGAATTACCATACCTCTGTACAAGTAATTCCCAAATTGGCCCGGCCAATTCTACAGCTTCTAAGGGTCCCCATTCTATGACCCTCGGTACCTCAACAGCCTTAGAATGAAGAGTATGCAAACCCCTTTGATATTTTGGATAATCTATCCAAAGTCTGTCAAATCTCAGGTTCGGGTGCAACTCTTCCAAGTGCATATCAGAAAAGGTCATGACTGGATGAGGTATATCCTGCTTGTAGTAGTTATCCACCTCCTGTTGTTCCGCATTCTCAGCAGGAGCATTGCGAGCTTGGGATGAAGATTCACCCCTTTCAGTCTGCAAAACACATCAAACACAATTTTTGTGCATCCAAATATGCATTAGTGTCAGCAAAATCATCAATCAAAATAATTACAATGACATGATCAATTTATATCAAACTTAAGCTTATTTTCATATTTTCATCAAATCTACACTTTTTCAAATAAGCATATACGAAAATGTTCGCCAAGTTCATAAGCATTCAACTCAAATAACATGTCAAAATAATCATTACTAGCAATTAAACAAGTTTCAAATGGCATTATCTTTCAAAAATCAAGTTCATGAATTTTAGACTTGAAAAAGTCCACTTTAATTCTCAAAATCATGTTTAGGCTCAAAGTTTGGATCATTTAACTACCTAGACATGTTACACTACTTAATTTAGCAACAATTCATGGCAAAAATCGGCCATAACCTGTTTATATCAAAAAGCCCCAAATTTGCTCAAGAACCCTAATTTCGGATTAAATGGTGTTTAGGTGTAGAAATTTACCGTTTTTCTTGAGTAATTCCTAGATAGCATCCTTCTCAACATGATTTTAGTAAAAGATTTGGTGATTAACGGTTAAAAATTGTGATTTTGGGGGTGTTTTTGGGTGTTTTTTCGGAGTATTTCGCAGTGTTTTCGGTTTTGGGGGTGTGGACTGATCAGTTTGCAGCTCTTTATTTTTTTTCTGATTTCCGGTCCTCCCACGACTCGCGGGGATTAAACCTCCAAACTCCGCGAGTCGCGGAGTTTGGTATATATATATTTTTTTTATAATCTTTAACTTATTAAAACAATTAAGTAATTAATTTTAAAATTTTGTTTCCCTTGTTATTTAGGACGAGGTCGTTTCGGATCGATGTCCTAGTCCGTCCCTCCACAAAATTTTAAAATTTGTCTTTTTGTAGCGATTGTTTTAAAAGCTAAGATTTTTGGTTTTTTTTTTAATGTTTTTGGCATACTTTAATTCAATAAGATTAAAAATAATGATAATAAAAGTTCTCGTCCCTCCCTCGGGTAAAGCAATTTCGGTTCAAAGACCTAGTCTTCAACTTACGACGAATTTTAAAAATCATATTTTTAACTTAATGAGATAAAGTAAATTTTTGTTTTTAAATTCACACAATTTAAATATAAAATTCAAAATTAATATTAAAAATTCACACCAAACTTAAAATTTAAAATGCATAAAATTAAAAATTCATATTTTAATAATTAAAAATTCACACCAAACTTATATTAATTTTTCAAATATTTACAATTTTAAATATATTGTTTTTACAAAGTTTACAATATTAATTTAAGATTTAAATATTAATTTTAAAAACATGGTAAAAATAAAATTAAAAATCTTTTTGGCTTTTTATCCCACTTTAATCAATCAAATATTATCAAAAATATGCGCCCCTCTTTTCGGTAAAGTAATTTCGGTTCCAAAACCTAATTTAACTCATGACGAATTTTTGAAATATTTTGGGTTGATTGATTAAAGATATTTATACCTTAAGAATAAACGTTAAATTTCGCAGTGATGTAATAAATTTTTGAATGATATCAATAATTTCGATCGCCAAACCTAATTTTATTCAATACCAATTTAATACTTTTTAGCGAACAAATTAGCGTTTATTATCAAAAGGTTAAAAATAAAAATAAAAATAAAAACTATACAAACATACCTGTGAAATAGATTTCTTAGTTATATGATCTATCCCATTCATAAGATAGTCGGTTTAATTAGTTTTCCATAGCTACATAGGCGTAACCTCGAGCATTCAGTGTCTTTTCTTCTAAACATATGAACGGTCCGTCTCTGCATAAAGTAACAAATTCGGTATTTGAATAGGTTTGATTATTTGAACATTTACCTCCATGTGACCATTTTCCGCATTTGTGATATCGTTCTAGGTGTCGTGCTCTTCTTTTTGCTGCGGATTTTGATTTTCCTTTACCAAATTGTAACTTATTATCTTCGCATCTGGATTCTTTTCTAACTCCGTCCATTCTTTCTCTGATTACTGATACTAATTCACTTGGTAGTATGTCATTATTACGTTTAGTGATCAAAGCGTGTAGCATTAGACCATGGTTTAGTTCACAGGCAGTCTTCATTTCGTAAAAACCTAAAAAAATAAAAATTCAGAATGGGGGAAGAAGACTAGTTCTTTAGGGTCTGCTAGGGAAAGACCATTCGGGTTCCATTTTCGAGAACTACACGAAAACAGACAATCTAACTCTAACAGAAATACATATTATCCTTTAAAGACTTGATTCTCCCCACACTTAGTTAGCTGTGGTGTCGAAATTGTGATTTACTTCGTTGTCGACTTCCATCGGACCATGTATGTAATGTTTAACTCTGTGACCATTAACTTTAAATTCAATCCCATTTGAATTTATTAATTCTATCGTTCCGTATGGGAAAACTCTTTTGACTATGAATGGTCCAGACCATCTTGATTTCAATTTTCCAGGAAATAGCTTGAATCGTGAATTGAAAAGAAGAACTCTGTCTCCTTCTTTAAATTCTTTTGAACTTATGATTCTTTTATCATGCCATTTCTTTGTTCTTTCTTTATAGATTAACGAATTATCGTATGCTTCATGTCTTAATTCTTCTAATTCGTTTAGTTGACTTAATCGTAGACGTCCAGCTTCATGTATATCAAGATTACATGTCTTCAAAGCCCAAAATGCTTTGTGTTCAATTTCTACTGGAAGATGACATGCTTTTCCATAAACAAGTCTAAAAGGTGTGGTTCCAATTGGAGTTTTGTAGGCTGTTCTAAAAGCCCAGAGTGCATCCTCCAATTTAATGGACCATTCCTTCGGATTTGTTCCTACGGTTTTCTCTAGAATACGTTTTAAAGCTCGGTTGGTATTTTCAACTTGTCCACTTGTTTGTGGATGATATGCGGTGGAGATTTTATGAGTTACTCCATATCTTTTAAGAACTTTCTCAAGTTGATTATTACAGAAATGAGTACCCCGATCACTTATTAAAGCTTTCGGTGTTCCAAACCTTGCAAAAAGACGTTTTAAAAAGTCGACTACAACTCGTGCATCGTTAGTTGGGAGAGCTTGTGCTTCCGCCCATTTAGATACATAATCAATGGCTACGAGTATATATAGATTATTATGAGATTTTGGAAATGGACCCATAAAGTCAATACCCCAAATGTCAAATACTTCCCATACTTGGATGACATTTTGTGGCATTTCATCACGTTGACTTATTTTTCCGGCCCTTTGACAAGCATCACAGGATTTGCAAAGAAGGTGTGCATCTTTGTAAATTGTAGGCCAATAGAATCCAGCATCATAAACTTTTCTTGCTGTTAATTGAGGCCCATAATGCCCTCCTGTTGGTCCTGTGTGACAATGGTTTAAAATTTTACTAGCTTCATCTCCAAACACACATCGGCGTATTATTCCATCTGGACAACTTTTAAACAGATGTGGATCTTCCCAAAAATAGTGTTTTATATCACTGAAGAATTTCTTTCGTCTTTGGTACGATAATCCTTTTTCAAGGAATCCACATACTAAATAATTTGCATAGTCTGCAAACCATTGGATTTCTTTATAATCTATCTTCAATAGATATTCATCAGGAAAGTTGTCTTGTATGGCTGATTCATTTAGAACTTCTAATTCGGGATTTTCAAGACGAGAAAGATGATCAGCGGCGAGATTTTCTGCTCCTCTTTTATCTCGGATTTCAATATCAAACTCTTGTAAGAGTAAGATCCAACGGATTAATCTTGGTTTAGCATCTTGTTTTGAAAATAGGTATCTAAGAGCAGAATGGTCGGTATAGACCACCGTTTTTGCTAGAACGAGATATGATCGAAATTTGTCAAAAGCAAAGACAATAGCAAGGAGTTCTTTTTCAGTAGTTGTATAGTTTGTTTGTGCTCCTTGTAACGTCTTACTAGCATAATATATAGGTTGAAATCGTTTTTCAATCCTTTGTCCTAAAACGGCTCCCATTGCAAAATCACTTGCATCGCACATTAGTTCAAATGGTAGATTCCAATTTGGTGTTATCATGATCGGCGCATTAGTGAGTTTCTCTTTAAGAATATTAAAAGATTTGATACACTTATCTGAAAAGATGAATGGAGCATCCTTTTCTAGGAGTTTATTCATAGGAGTGGCAATTTTAGAAAAATCTTTTATGAAACGTCGGTAAAAACCGGCATGCCCTAGAAAACTCCTAACTCCTCTAACATTGGTGGGATGTGGAAGTTTAGCAATTACATCTACTTTAGCTCTATCCACTTCAATTCCTTCTTTTGAAATTTTATGACCAAGAACGATGCCTTCTTTAACCATGAAATGGCATTTCTCCCAATTAAGAACTAGATTTGATTGTTCGTATCTAAGAAGCATTCGTTCCAGATTAACTAGACATGATTCAAATGTATCACCGAAGACTGAAAAGTCATCCATGAATACTTCCATGCATTCTTCTATCATGTCGTGAAAAATCGCCATCATACACCTTTGAAAGGTTGCAGGGGCGTTGCAAAGTCCAAATGGCATACGTTTGTAAGCAAAAGTACCATAAGGGCACGTGAATGTGGTTTTCTCTTGATCTTCGGGTGCTATTGGATTTTGAAAATATCCGGAAAATCCGTCTAGAAAACAATAGTAACTATTTCCGGCTAATCTTTCCAACATTTGATCAATGAAAGGTAAGGGAAAGTGATCTTTTCTGGTGGCGTCATTTAATTTTCTATAATCAATACATACACGCCATCCTGTTACAGTCCTAGTAGGAATAAGCTCATTTTTCTCATTTGTAATGACAGTCATGCCACCCTTCTTAGGCACGCATTGAACTGGGCTTACCCATGGACTATCAGAAATTGGATAAATTAGACCTGCATCTAGCAGTTTAATAATCTCTTTCTTAACTACATCTTGCATATTAGGATTTAGTCTTCGTTGGCGTTGCACATACGTTTTATGACCTTCTTCCATAAGGATTTTATGTGTGCAATACGAAGGACTTATTCCTTTAATATCATGAATCTTCCATGCAATGGCTGGTTTATGAGCTTTCAACACAGAAATGAGTTGTGATTTCTCATTTTCAGTAAGAGAAGACGATATTATAACAGGTAATTCAGATTCACCATGTAAATAAGCGTATTCCAAATGGTTTGGAAGTGGCTTTAACTCTAATTTCGGAGGTTCTTCTATCGATGATTTGTATCGATATCTGTCTTCTTCTTTTAGCATTTGAATTTCTTCTGTTGTTGGTTCATATCCATTAGCTATTAGTGTAGCTAACATTTCAGCTTCATCAATTGGTTCATTACCTTCTCCTAAAGAGCATTCTCATGTTCCTTGTAATTCTGGAAATTCTTCTAATAATTCTGCATGTGCATCTATAGTTTGAATATAATAACATGTATCATCTGCAGATTGTGGTTGTTGCATTACTCTATCAACTGAAAAGGTAACACTCTCATCCTCTATACTTAGGGTCAATTTCTTACCGAACACGTCTATAATTGCTTTAGCCGTGTTTAAGAATGGTCTTCCTAATATGAGAGGAACTTGAGAATCTTCTTCCATGTCCAGAACAACAAAATCTACTGGAAATACTAAAGTACCAACTTTAACTAGCATGTTCTCCATTATCCCTCTAGGATATTTTATTGATCTATCGGCTAGTTGTATGCTTATTCTGGTTGGTTTCAATTCTCCAAGGTCTAGTTTAGTGTATAGTGAATACGGCATTAGATTTATACTAGCACCTAAGTCTGCCAATGCTTCTATTGAATTAAGACTACCCAGAAAACATGGAATTGTGAAACTTCCTGGATCAGATAGTTTTTCTGGTATCTTATTCAACAGCACTGCTGAACAATTAGCATTCATAGTAATAGCCGAGAGTTCTTCCATTTTCTTTCTATTTGAAATTAGATCTTTCAAGAATTTAGCATATCTAGGCATTCATGAAATCACATCAATGAAAGAAAGATTTACATTTATCTGTTTAAACATATCCAAGAATTTGGATTGCTCGGCTTCAAGTTTCTCTTTCTTCATTTTACTCGGGTAAGGAAGTGGTGGTTGGTATGGTTTAACATAAGGTTTAGCCTTAACTGTGTTATCTTCATTAACCTTTTCAACTACCGGTTCTTTTTCCTTATCTTGATCAGGTTGTGGTTCTTGTGGAGTAGGAATAGCTTCATCAGAAGTTACAGGTATTTCCGGTGGTTTAAGTGTTGTACCACTTCTTGTGGTAATGGCTTTAGCTGTTTCATTCCGGGGGTTAGCATTTGTATCACTAGGTAGACTTCCCGGTTTTCTTTCACCTATTAACCTTGCTAGGTTACTCACTTCTTGTTCCAGATTTTGAATAGAAGCTTGTTGATTTCTAAATGCTTGAGCATTTTGTTCATTGGTTTGTTTTTGAGATGTGAAAAACTGCGTTTGAGTTTCAACTAGCTTTGTCATCATATCTTCTAAATTCGGCTTTTTATCATCGGTTTGTTGTGGTGGTTTGTTTTGAAAATTAGGTCTTTGCTGATTGTAAGTATTATCGGATACTTGTTGATTGCTAGGACCTTGTTGGTTGTTGTATGGAATATTTCGGTTATAATTCTGGTTTTGATTGTAAATTGGTCTTGGCGGTTGATAATTATTCTGATAATTATTTCCAGGCCTTTGGTTTATGTATGAAATATTCTCTCTTTGTTCCATTGTTAATTCAATACTGAGACAATCTTTTGTCAAATGTGGTCCTCCACACTGCTCACAACTAATTCGTATTGAGTGAATATCTTTAGTCATCTTTTCCATTCGTCTCTCCACAGCATCTATCTTTGCGGAAGTGGAATCTAAGTCATGGCTAGAATCGGCTCTAGCTGCTTTAGATGATCTAACGATATCTTTTTCTTGGTGCCACTCATGTGAGTGGGAAGCAGTGTTATCAATAATTTTGTAAGCATCAGTTTCGGTTTTCTTCATAATAGAGCCACCAGCTGCTATATCTATGTCTTTCCTTGTAGTGATGTCGCATCCTTGGTAGAATATTTGTACTATTTGACAGGTGTCTAAACCATGTTGCGGACATCCTCTTAACAATTTTCCATATCTAGTCCATGCCTCATATAGAGTTTCATTCGGTTTCTGTGTAAACGTAACAATTTCTGCTTGAAGTCTTACGGCTTTAGATGCAGGAAAGAATTGTTTAAGAAATTTGTCAACTAAAACATCCCATGTATCGATCGCTCCTTCAGGTAACGATTCCAACCAATCTTTGGCTTCTCCCTTTAAAGTCCAGGGAAATAACATGAGATATATCTGTTCATCCTCCACTTCTCGGATTTTAAATAGTGTGCAGATCCTATTAAAGGTACGTAGATGTTCATTTGGATCTTCCTTCGGTGCACCACTAAATTGGCATTGATTAGTCACCATGTGTAGAATTTGTCCTTTGATTTCATAATCTGGCGCTTTAATGTCTGGATGAGTAATTGCGTGACCTTGACCAGTGCGTTTAGCTCTCATTCGGTCTTCCATACTTAAAGGTTCCAGATTCTCCATAATTGAATTTGTTGAATCGGAATCACTAGAGGATTCTGATTTAATGGTTCGTTCCTCAACAATCTCTGTTTGAATGATTGGTGGTTCCGGAGGAAAGTTTAATGGTTCAGGATCTACGAACCGTTCCTGAATATTCTCCGGATTCTCAATTGTGAGGTCGGGTTCAAAAAATGGATTATCGGAAATTTGAACTGAAGTACTTGGTCGACTGGATGACGATTCTAAAGAAAAATCAACGGCGGTTATATTTGATAAATGTCTTGATCTAGTTACAGGTGGTGAACGTACAAAAGGTGGTGATCGTCTTGCTCGGTGCATTCACTGAATATCCTATTAGTTTTTAAAAGGAAAGAAAAATTATAATAAGTTATCCAATCAATAGACTTTTCTGATTTTGTCCACGTTTCGAATAGCTAAAAGATGCAGCAGAGGGGCAGGATTCGTTTGGTCTCAATATAATTGAGTACTGTTTGGCTCCAATAACCCGGTCCACGTACAAATCCAACTATTACTACGAACCAGAAAATTTTGATGTCTATTAATTTAACCACTTAAAATAAATTTTCGTAATTTTAAGAAAATTAGATAAGAAGTAGAATAAAAATCTATGTCCTAAAAACTAGAATAGCGAGAAATAAGAAAGAAAAAGAGTTCGTCGGAAAAAGGTTGAAAAAGAAAAATGGTTGAAAAATAAAAGGTGACGGAAAAATAAAAGATACTTATAAAAACTTAAAAGTACTTGACTAACCTAACCTTATTACTACAACTAACTTAAAATTATAATCGCAAATTGAAATTACTAATTGGAATGATAATTGATACATAGGTAAAAGGTGTCTAAAAATATTAAAGCTTACAAGAAAAACTATATCCCAAATGAAAATAACTTAAAAAGAAACTAAAACTTAAAAAGGCGTCGCAAAATTCTAAAGCACCTAAATCTTAGTCTAAATAAAAAGCACTTAAGGGATTTTACGGCAAAGCCTAAAAATCTAGAAGTAAAAATAACTATGGCAAAAACTAAGTTTAAAACTAAATATGAGCTAAAAATACAAATATTACGTTAAAACGATTGAAAAGGGACAAAATATAAAAATATACAAAAAGTTGTAAAAAGTACAATTTTTATAAAAATATTATTTTTATATTATTTATTTATTAAAACTACTAATTTTACAAATTAATTAAACTAATTAAACAAAATAATAATAAATACTAAAATACATATTTAATTAAAACCTAATTAGGGTTTTATATTAATAATTATAATAATAATTCGTAATTAATGCCTGATTAGGGTTCTGTCGGCGTGTCAGGTTATCTCCGCGACTTGCGGTATTCAAAGCATCAAACCCCGCGACTCGCGGGGTTTCAAATTTCAACTGACAGGTTTAAAATTCGACGCGTTTTTCTTTATTTTTTTTTATTTTCTGTTTTCTGTTTTTATATTTTCTGTTTATATTATCTTATTAAAATATTTATATAATTTAAATAAAACTTATCTTTAATAACTAAGATAAAAATAAAATACTTTATAACAATAAAAAAAATAGATTTATATATATTTTTTTATTTTTTTCGGTTTTTTATATTTATAAAATATATTTATAAAATAAATTAAATAAAACTTATATTTTTACAAACTAAAGAAACTTTATAAAACTTAAATATTTATCAAACTCCTAAAAATACATAAATTTTTGTTTTTCTTTTTATATTTTCGAATAATTAAAACGTATTTTTACAAAAACGAATTTTAATAAAAGTTAACTAAAAATTTTTTTTTATATTATATTAGCGTTGCGCTTCCGGCTTTTAAAAGAGTTCCTCGGCAGCGGCGCCAAAAATACTTGATGTGGTAGCGGAGTGGTATAAAATAGTTATTAATTTTAGCAGGAAATGCTATTAAATACGATACAATTTTACACAAGATATTTATTTATTTATAGAATGGATATACTTAAACCTTGCTACAACACTTATAGGCAGTGTACCTAATCGTACAGTAGTGTAGTTTTTAGTAAGTCCGGTTCGTTCCACAGGGAATCTTTTTAAACAAAGCTTAACGCTATATTAGTTTACTTTTATAAAAATACAAATATATATATATAAGTAATATTATTATTATAAAGGGGGGTTTTTACCGTTTAATGACCGGTTTGTCGATTTTAAAACTTTAGTCGCAGTTAAAACCAAATAAATACAAGACTTTAAATTAAAGCATAAAGTAAATAACGATAATGAAATTGCGAATAATAAAAGTGCGATAAAATAAACTTGCGATAATTAAAAAGTACGATAAGTAAAAGTGCAATACAATAACAATAAAAATGCGATAATTAGAAGTGCAATTAAATATAAAATAAAGGAAATTAAATATGAAATAAAAGAATTATGCTTATTTAAACTTCTATAATCATGATGTTTGACGTGTTGATTTTAGTTTTATGCCCATGGGTTAATTGTCCTTTGTCCTGGATTATTTAATATGTCCATACGGATTTGTCCATAATAGTCCATCGGTCATAAATATAAAGAGCGAAAGCCTTCGTCAAATTATTCTTATTCCCGAAGTCAAATATTCCAACTAATTGGGGATTCGAATTGTAACAAGGTTTTAATACTTTGTTTAATGAATACACCAGGTTATCGACTGCGTGTAAACCAAGGTTTTACTACTTTGTTAACAATTACACCAATTACCCTTGAATGTAATTCACCCCTGTTTCAACAAGTCTATTAACTATTAATCCAGTTCCGTATCCGGTAAAATGAATAATTATTGGTATTTATAGATATCCCGCCCACCGTACCCAGTCAAGCGTACGTGGTTATATATAAATACGTCGAATTATAAGTTTGTATATTGAATTAACAAGGTATTGTTTAGTTAATATAAAACCCATTAATAGCCCATAGTCTAATTTCCACAAGTGTCGTTCTTTTATCCAAACCCCAATTATGGTACAAAGCCCAATTACCAAATTTTAGTAATTAGCCCAACATCATGATTACTTCGGATTAAATAAGCATAATAATAACTTAGCTACGAGACATTAATGTAAAAAGGTTGAACATAACTTACAATGATTAAAAATAGCGTAGCGTTACACGGACAGAATTTCGACTTACACCCTTACAATATTCGCTAACATACCCTTATTATTAGAATTATAATTAAAATTAAAATATAAATTATAAATATATATATATATATATATATTTTACGTATGAATGAGGAGAAGAAGAAAAAGATGATCAAAAAATGCTCAGAATTCGGTTGGCTTTATAGGGAGTTTCAAAACTTGGGGCTCCGCGACTCGCGGCATTTTTGCCCTTCAAACTCCGCGAGTCGCGGAGTTTGCTTTTACAGCTCAGAGGAGTTTGGCTCTTTGTTTACCGACGGTTTTAAATATAAATATAATATATTAAATAATTATAAGAATTATTTAAATATTATATTATATTTATGTGCATAGTTGACTTGTAATTTTTAGTCCGTTGCATCGAGCGTTGAGAGTTGACTCTGGTCCCGGTTCCGGATTTTTGAACTTCCTTGCGTACAATTTAATATCTTGTACTTTGCGTTTTGAATCTTGTACTCTTGTAATTTCGAGACGTTTCTTATCAATAATTGGAACCTCTTTGATAGTCTTTTGTACTTTTGAGCTTTTTGGTCGTTTGCGTCTTCAATTCGTCGAATCTGTCTTTTGTCTTCACCTTTTATTATTTAAACGAATATCACTTGTAAATAGAACAATTGCAACTAAAAGCTTGTCTTTCTTGAGGAATAATGCTATGAAATATATGTTCGTTTTTAGCATTATCAATATGATATGTCAAAATATTTGCATACGTGTCTATGATATCCCAAGATTACATAATATATTAGAATAAATGTATAATACAATATAAGTTAGCTAGAATATGATTAATATAAATTTGTTACCAATTTTCACGTAGCTACAACAAGCAAAAATATCCAATCTTGTTTTACCCATAACTTCTTCGTTTTAAATCCGTTTTGAGTGTTTCAAGTTGCTATGGTTTCATATTGAACTTAAGTTTATGAATCTAAACAGAAAAAGTATATGTTTATAGTCAGAAATACAGGTTACAAGTCATTTTTGTAAAGGTAGTCATTTCAGTCGAAAGAACGACGTCTAGATGACCATTTTGGAAAACATACTTCCACTTTGAGTTTAACCATGATTTTTGGATATAGTTTCATGTTCATAAGAAAAATTATTTTCCCAGAAGAACAACTTTTAAATCAAAGTTTATCATAGTTTTTAATTAACTAACCCAAAACAGCCCGCGGTGTTACTACGACGGCGTATATCCGATTTTACGGTGTTTTTCATGTTTTTCGGCTTTAAATCATTAAGTTAGCATATCATATAGATATAGAACATGTGTTTAGTGGATTTTAAAAGTCAAGTTAGAAGGATTAACTTTTGTTTGCGAACAAGTTTAGAATTAACTAAACTATGTTCTAGTGATTTCAAGTTTAAACCTTCAAATAAGGTAGTTATATATATATGAATCGAATGATGTTATGAACATCATTACTACCTCAGGTTTTGTAGATAAACCTACTGGAAATGAGAAAAATAGATCTAGCTTCAAAGAATCTTTGGATGGCTTGAAAGTTCTTGAAGCAGAATCATGACACGAAAACAAGTTCAAGTAAGATTTTCACTCGAAATAAGATTGTTATAGTTATAGAAATTGAATCAAAGTTTGAATATGAGTATTACCTTGTATTATAAAGATATCTTACTGTAAATAAGAAAGATTTCTTGAGGTTTGATGATCACTTTACAAGATTGGAAGTAAGCTAGCAAACTTGGAAGTATTCTTGATTTTATGAAACTAGAATTTATAGAATTTATGAAGAACACTTAGAACTTGAAGATAGAACTTGAGAGAGATCAATTAAATGAATAAAATTGAAGAATTAAAGTGTTTGTAGGTGTTTTTGGTCGTTGGTATATGGATTAGATATAAAGGATGTGTAATTTTGTTTACATGTAAATAAGTCATGAATGATTACTAATATTTTTGTAATTTTATGAGATATTTCATGCTAGTTACCAAATGATGGTTCCTACATGTGTTAGGTGAATCACATGGGCTGGTAAGAGCTAATCATTGGAGTGTATATACTAATTGTACATACATCTAAAAGCTGTGTATTGTACGAGTACGAATACGGGTGCATACGAGTAGAATTGTTGATGAAACTGAACGAGGATGTAATTGTAAGCATTTTTGTTAAGTAGAAGTATTTTGATAAGTGTCTTGAAGTCTTTCAAAAGTGTATGAATACATATTAAAACACTACATGTATATACATTTTAACTGAGTCGTTAAGTCATCGTTAGTCGTTACACATAAATGTTGTTTTGAAACCTTTAGGTTAACGATCTTGTTAAATGTTGTTAACCCATTGTTTATAATATCTAAAGAGATGTTAAATTATTACATTATCATGATATTATGATATATTAATATATATTAGTATGATATATATATACAGTTAAATGTTGTTACAACGATAATCGTTACATATGTCTCGTTTCGAAATCATTAAGTTAGTAGTCTTGTTTTTACATATGTAGTTCATTGTTAATACACTTAATGACATGTTTACTTATCATTTCATGATTAAACATAGTGTATCAATATCTTATTATGATTCATATGTATTTAGTAAGACGTTGTTATAACGATAATTGTTATATATATCGTTTTTGAGTTTTCTTAATTCAATAGTCTCATTTTTATGTATATACACATAGTTAAAATACCTAATGAGATACTTACTTATCATAATATCATGTTAACTATATATGTAACCATATATATGTCATCATATAGTTTTACAAGTTTTAACGTTCGTGAATCACCGGTCAACTTGGGTGGTCAATTGTCTATATGAAACCTATTTCAATTAATCACAAGTTTTAACAAGTTTGATTGCTTAACATGTTGGAAACACTTAATCATGTAATTATCAAATTCAATTAATATAAATAAACATGGAAAAGTTCGGGTCACTACACCGGTGATACTGTTGGTGATGCCGGCGGTACTGTTAGTGCTGGTAATGCTGACGGTATTACTAGTGATGGTGATGCTGACGGTACTGCTGTTAATGCTTGTATAACATGTATCGTTTGTAAATCACGCACTATTCCGGTCGGGGTTTCTACTCATCTGATTTATGGTTAAGGCTAGAATAGATAATCTCTAAGACTTTAGAGATTGCATAATCGCCGTAGAATATTTTTCCAATGAAGTTATGAATCAATACTTCATCGTTTGTTGTCGCCGGTATTCCTTGGTATCTACAGGGCGTATGGTGTTGATGCTCATGGTACAGATTGTGATGTTGAGGTGTGGGATGCGAATGTTGTTGTTGATGATGGTAATGGTACTGTTGATGTTGCTGATGGTGGTACTGTTGATGCCAGTGATGCTGCTGGTGCTTGTGGTGTTGAGGCTTGCGATATGGATGTTGTCGGTGGTACTGGTGTTGTTGATGGTGCTTGTAATCTTTGCACCATATTCTCTAAACCCACTACCCGAGCGCGAAGCTCGTTGACTTCTTCTATTATACCGGGATGATTGTCGGTTCGGACGAGCGGATGAATAAGATTCAGAATTTGAGATAGTATATTATCGTGACGAGATACTCTAGAAATGAGAGAGAAAATGGTGTCTCGAACAGGTTCGCCGGTAAGTGCTTCAGGTTCTTCGCCAAGAGGGAAATGTGGTGGATGGAAGGGATCACCTTCTTCTTGTCTCCAATGATTAAGTAGGCTACGAACCCATCCCTAATTCATCCAGAATAGATGATGGCTAATTGGTTGATCCATTCCTGTCACACTGCTTTCGGAGCTTGATTGGAAATCTATATCCAAATAGCTGTCGGAATCTAAGGAATTTGAAGTAGATACGGGATCCAGCTTGTATAATCAGGGGAATGAATTTTTGAACTGAATTAGATTATAGGATTTAGTTTGGTATTCTTCAATACATATTTTACATATGTATATATAATACCAAGATCCCATAAGTTACGGAGAAATTTTCGAAAGATGTCAGACAGAGTTTACTGTAACAGATATGTAAAGATCTGAATTTGTCTATGCAATGAATGCAGTAAGATGCGTCTAGACTTAAGATGATAAGCAGGTAATTTCCAACAAAAAATGATAAGCAAAACTTTTGATATGCAGACACGGTCGAAGTTCAGACTCACTAATGCATCTTAATAACTATCAGTTAGACACACTAATGCAAGACCTGGTTCGCTAAAACCATCGCTCTGATACCACATGAAACGAGCCGTCCTAATCCATAAGGACGAATACAATAACATATGGTTACATTGAGAGGTATTTGACCTCTATATGATACATTTTACAAACATTGCATTCGTTTTTAAAAGACAAACTTTCATTATAGGCATGCATACCATTTCAAAATATACAAACTATAAGTGACCTAATCTATCATTTACTTAATACTAATCCTGATTGAACTCAATGACTTGAATGCAATGTCTTTTGAAATATGCCATGAATGACTCCAAGTAATATCTTTAAAATGAGCAAATGCACAGCGGAAGATTTCTTTCAAATATGAGAATAAACATGCTTTCAAGTGTCAATCAAAAGGTTGGTGAGTTCATTAGTTTAACATAAAGAATCATTTCCAATAATTTAATAGACCACAGGATTTTTATTTTCATTTCTCATAAACATCATCTCATATCAGGCATTTCGCAAACTGCATAAAGATAAAAATCATTCATATGGTGAACGATTGATAACCAAACTAACAGGATGCATATAGAATATCCCCATCATTCCAAGACTCTCATTGGATAAATAGAAGTACTAAAGCATTCGTACCCCGAATGGGACTTGTCAAGGTCCATAGATCTATCTTTAGGATTCGCGTCAATTAGGGGCCATTTCCCTAATTCTTAGGCTACCAAGCTAAAAAGGGGCATATTCGATTTCGATAATCCAACCATAGAATGTAGTTTCGATTACTTGTGTCTATTTCGTAAAACATTTATAAAAGCAGCACATGTATTCTCAGTCCCAAAAATATATATTGCAAAAGCATTTAAAAAGGGTGCAAATGAAACTCACTATACTGTATTTCGTAGTAAAAATACATATGACGTCATTGAACAAGTGCAGGGCTGGCCTCGGATTCACGAACCTATATTAGTATATTTTGGTCAAATAAATGTCTAACAAGCTAGGTCAGGTCATAGTGTATCACAATCCTAATGCTCGAGATTATCATGCAAAAGTCAACAAAAGTTATTTAATCCGAAAATGACTTCCAAAATTTATATATGTTTATAATTATATTACCAGAGTATAAGTCTTGATAGTTGAAAATCGATAATTTATAAAACTCAAATTATCACATAACTGACTAAATTGTCGTATTTGGAAATTCTTAGATAAATCAATGTAACTAGTTTATATATATTTATTTGAAATCTACATGTTATTTTAATGAATTTTATGTTATTTTAATGATTAAATAACTTATATTTATTCTACATATTTTAAGTAATTGATATTTATATAGTAAATATTTCTTAAATTATTTCATCGTTTATTATAATGTATTAATGATAAAAATTTATGTTAATATATGATAAAAATATATTTTTATATATTAAGTATTATAATTTGTATAACGTTTACATAATATCATTTTAATGATAAAAATATGTATTATTAATATAATTTTATTACATGTAATAAATATATATTTGTATCAAATATTTATTTGATTAAATAATATAATATTATTAATAATAATAATGAATAAAAGTTGTATTATTTTGTAATAATAATAATAATTATTATTATTCTACTAATAATAATAATAACAATATTTATTTACTAATGATGATATTAATTATAATAAAATGATAATTCTAATCATGCTAATTTTAATAATAATGAGACTTTTTAATATAAACTGTAATAATAATAATATTTTTATAAAAATAATAATTATATTCAAAATGTTAATTTTTAATAATAATAAAACTAAAATGATAATAATAATGATATTTTATAATAACAATGATATTTCTATTAAAAATGATAATTTTAATAAAAATGATAGTTTTAATATTAATGATACTTTTAATAATAATAATAATAAAAACGATATTTTTATCTAAATCAATATCTTACAATATTTTAATTTCATCATGATACTTATACTCAGTATTTCCTAATAATGATAATAATAGTAATCATAATAATCTGATGATACTAATATTAGTTTTAATGATAATGATACTAATAATAATAATTATAATAATACTATTGATAATACTAGTAACTATAATAATAATAATAATATTAATAATAATAATAATAATAATAATAATAATAATAATATTAATAATAATAATAATAATAATATTAATAATAATAATAATAATATTAATAATAACCTTAATGATAATAACGATAGTAATAATAATAACAATAACAGCTTTTAATGATAATACTTATATTAATAATGATGATGATGATGATGATGATAATAATAATAATAATAATAATAATAATAATAATAATAATAATAATAATAATAATAATAATAATAATAATAATAATAATAATAATAATTAGATAATAATAATAATGACGATAATAACGACGATAGTAATAATAATAATCATTTTAATAATAATACTAAAATTAATGATAATCCAGTTGACTATATCTTTTAATCCGTTCATCGAAACTATACACTTTCTAAATGAAAAGTTATTAATTTTTCATTAGCTTTCCAACAACATGCATACATATACCTTATCTCAGTAGCATATGTATTAAACTCATGATTTATCATAAACTATTTAACGACGAAATTAAGCATACAAGCATGCATAATCATATATACTCGAGCACTAGTCAGGGATATAGTATTAATATATAAAAGATAAGATATGAATGCTCACGTATCATATTGTGATTCAATATTGCAGGAAAGTACGTAGACGCAACGGAGATGATAAACACTAGTTTGACCTCACGAACAATACCTCCGAACCATACCCATAACCTCCATAGCTATAACCCATAATTTCCTTAGCTCTATCCCGCTCGAAAAACCCGTTTGAAATAATATGTCCATGACCTCGTCGTAATATTTTATGTATAATAATACTAATAATAATACTAATATCAAAAATAATAAGTTTAATATTAGTAAACTTAATATTAATAATAATAATAATAATAATAATAATAATAATAATAATAATAATAATAATAATAATAATAATAATAATAATAATAATAATAATAATAATAATAATAATAATAATAATAATAATAATAATAATAATAATATATTTAATAATAATAATGCGGAGTGTAAGAGGAGAAAGAAATGAGTGAACGAACCAAACTGGACTCGCTCAATTTATACAACATTCTGGTACCTAACCCACATGCGATCGCATGGGGTTTCAACCTTCTGGCCATACGATCGCATGGCTAACACATACAGCTCATATTCGATTTAAAAACGTGGGCTGCTGATTTAATATTATATTTTATATATAATATATTTAATTTATATAATTAATTATATATTATATTATATTTACGTGCATAGTAAATTTGTAATTTTAGTTCCGATAACTTGTACGTTCACACTCGACTCACGTCCTGATTCCGGTTTCTCGAACGCATTTGCGTACGTTTAGAAAACTGGTATTTTACATTTCGCGACGTGTACCTTTATCAATAAAAAGACTTAAATTAACAATAAGCTATATTACCCAAATGTAACTTTAACGTTCGAGTGTTTTGGTCATTTGCTTCTCTAATTCAATTTCTCGTTATTTATATATATGATAATATTAATCAAAACGTTTAGTATCTAGTTAATATCATATTTTATTACTTTGTAAAATATATATATATATATGTATATATATATATATATATATATATATATATATATATATATATATATATATTCATTTAGAAATATAAACTTTTAAGTTTTAGAAATATTTATTTACTAATATAATATTTAGTTTTTCAAAAACTAATTATACTTCAAAGTTTAATATATTAAAATTATTATATCACCTAACGTTTACACTCTAGAACTTAATTTCAATATAATTCATTTATGCGCCAACGTTTATTTTAACTTCTCAAACGTCCTAATTAACATAACTAAATATTAATCGAATCAATAAATAAGTGTTACCATCGTTTGCTTAATTAATTTGATTCATATATATATATATATATATATATATATATATATATATATATATATATATATATATATATATATATATATATATATATATTCAATATTCATAGACACGTTTTAAATATACGTTGCAAGTTATTTATATATCTATTTCTAAAAATTAATATTCCAATTTATTGTATATATATATATTTATACGCATGTCCATTAACAAATGGTTGTTCGTGAATTAAAGGGTAAAGTCCAAAGGTTAAATAAACGTATGAATCATCTTAATGTAAAATGTCAATTTTCTTAACTTGTCGATACCTAACATCTAAGTTATTTATTCTTCACGTTCTTACTTTCATATAAAATGAACGTTTAAACTAATTATCTTATCAAAGTCACGAGGAAAATATTGTAAAGCGTGTATTAGAAATCAACAGGAATCTCCACTAACTTTTGTCTAACTCTTGTTAAGTGACACTTTGTTCTCACTTGAAAATCACTTTACCATTTATTCCGAATACCATTAAAAAGGTATGATTTCTCAAATCAACGTGGACCTCATGACAGAGACCCATAATCATATCATAATGTATCTGATAATTCAATCGTTTGATATTATCTTTTAATTTCATTGATAATTATATTAAACATATATTGAAACAAATATGTTCATGTAAAGTATTATACATCTAATACTTTGTTAATGTTTTCGATTAATATAACTATATATAATATATACATATCTATATACACATAAATGTTCGTGAATCGTCGAGCACAGTCAAAGGGTAATTGATTACATGAATGTAGTTCCAAAATTTTCGAGACTCAACATTACAGACTTTGTTTATCGTGTCAGAAACATATAAAGATTAAGTTTAAATTTGGTCAGAAATTTCTGGGTCGTCACAAATCGATAAAGAGGTGATGCTAGATTTAAAACCAGGCACCTTATATGTACATGTAAAGGAAGAAATATCCAACATCCTGGAAATTGAAATAGGGGATGACAAGTTCAGTGCATGGGGATCGGAGAATGGAAAATTTTTAGATAATTATCAAGAAAGTCATCCATCAATGGAAAATTCCGGTGATGAATTAGACAGACAAGCAGAAGATGAAGAAGGAGATGAAAGGATGGACGTGAATCAAGACATGGAAGACAAAGAGTCGGGTTGCATCGGGCTATGCATTTTTTGCAATAATTGCTTTCAGGATACTTTGGAAAAAGACAATATGGAAAAAGAAAATCCTTTCATGGGGAAAAATATCGATGATGGCTGTGGAATTAATTCCAAGACAAAAGATGGAGTGTATGGGGGACAGGATCAGGTAGGCAAAAATCTCCCAAGAACAAATTCGTGTCCAATGGGCCTCAATAGAAACACAAGCCCAATAGGCCCACAAGTACCAGAAGACATATTGGGGCCAACACAAATATTTCTTGATGGCATCCACCTAAGCCCAAATCAAACTGAAGCCCAATGTCACTCTAATAGAATTTTTGCAAATAGCCCAACAGAAGTCATAAGCCTAATCAGTGATACTTTTGACTACCAAGGTCCAGAATCTGTTGAGATGCAAAACAACATAGAAAAGGCCGATGCTAACGATGTGAGTAGAATCCCGCCAAATTCGAGTAAAGTAGCTGAAGATAAGGGAAATCCATGTCCACCGAAAAGAGGTATTCAATTGAAACGTGGCTTTTTCTAGAAATCATGTTGCAATTGGAGGGCTTCGTCACGTTTAAGGTATGTAAAAAGTGTCGCCAGAAAACAAGATCTGAGTAATTTTGCTAGTTGCAGCACCTGTGGAAATTTGAAGGAAGGTAAAAATGGGAGATCTCAGTTTGGAGATCAACAACAAGTTTCAAAAAAAAAGGGAGGATCCAAAACTTCAAATTCGAGTGTCAGTGTGGGTATACAAGAATTTGGAGAAAGAATTGGTCTGGTATGGCCAGAAGAGGCACGTATGTAAGTCCCACTTTTCTTAAGTTTTCGTGTTAATTGGTTTAATTATGAAGATTATTTCGTTGAATGTTTGTGGATTTGGTCAAGAAGGGAAATTCGGGGGTGTTAAAAAATTGTGTTTAGATGAGAAACCGTGTATCTTATTAGTACAGGAAACTAAAAGCAGTCATCTAAATGAAATCTGGGTAAGAGGTTTGTGGCACTCATAAAATTTTGGTTTTATTCAAAAGGAAGCGGTTGGTTCGTCGGGTGGTTTTCTTATTATTTGGGACATCGAGGTCTTTGAGGTTGATGATATGACTTCAAGTGAGTATTATATTGGTATCAGTGGACGATGGACACAGTCGCAGCAGAGGTCAAACGTGGTGAATGTATACGGGCCACACAACGACGAAGGAAAGATCAAAATGTGGGAAGCACTAGATAAACTCAACTTCGATATTGAGATACCGTGGGTCATTGGTGGAGATTTTAATGAGGTCCGAGAACAATCAGAGAGGAAGAATTGTAGATTTATAGAAAGTAGGGCGAAGCATTTCAACGATTTTATTGAAGGTAATTGTCTAATTGATGTTCCGCTGGGAGGTAGGAGATTTACACGAATAAGTGGGAATGGGAAAAAAACTAAGCAAACTGGACAGATTCTTAGTATCGGATAAGTTTTATCAAGCTTGGGTTAACCTGTCAGCATTGGTTTTAGATCGAGATATTTCAGACCACTGCCCAATTGTTCTTAGAGACAACCATAAGGATTTCGGGCCAAAACCAACAAAAATTTTCGACAAATGGTTCGAACTAGAAGGGGCGATCGAGTTATCAAAGAAGCATGGGAAGCTGAAATTGTAGGTAGAAAGAAGGATTGGATTTTCCTTCAAAAACTGAAGCAAGTAAAGTTAAAATTAAAACAATGGAGTATGGCGAATGTAGGAAATTTGGACGCAGAGATAAAACATCTTAGGAGTGAGGTAGTAAAGTGGGAAAAGGAGGCTGAGTTTAGAGACTTAAATGAAGCTGAATTGAAATATTGGTTGGATTCTAGGGAAAAAAATGTTTGAAAAGGATAGAGTTAAATCGAATATGCTAAAACAGAAGGCGAGAATAAGATGGACGATAAGTGGTGATGAGAACTCTAAATATTTTCATTCGGTGATTCGGAGAAATTATAACAAAAGTAACATTAGAGGTATGATCATCAATGGAATATGGAATGAACATCCAAGTGACATTAAAGAAGTAGCCTTGTCTCACTTCAAAAGGCTTTTTGAGAAAACATCACACAATCGGCCAAGCTTGGCCAACCTGAGTTACAAGCTGCTTTCATCCAAAGAAGCAGTCAGACTTGAGGAGAAGTTTACTGAAGCGGAAATTTGGTCGGCAATCAAAGAGTGTGCGGACAACAAAGCCCCAGGTCCGGACGGTTTCAATTTGTTATTTTACAAAAAATATTAGAACGTGATTAAACATGATTTAGTATCAGCTATCGAAGAATTTTGGTCATCGGGGGAGATTTCCAAGGGGTGTAACGCCTCTTTCGTTACTTTAATCCCAAAGAAATCAAACCCGGTTGGCTTATCCGAGTTCCGTCTTATTAGTATGATAGGTAGTTTTTACAAAATCGTGGCAAAAATCCTATCAATCAGGCTTAGGAAGGTTGTTCCAAAGTTGGTGAGTGGTGAGCAAAGTACTTTTCTAAGAGATAGATTTATTCTTGATGGTGTAATGATAGCAAATGAAACTTTGAACTTCTTAAAAGCCAAACGAAAGAAGAGTTTCATTTTTAAAGTGGATTTTGAAAAGGCATTCGATTGTATAAATTGGGAGTTTTTAGTTGAAGTCATGACAAGCATGGGTTTTAGTGACAAATGGAAAAAATGGATTCTTTCGTGCTTGAAGTCAGCCTCGGTCTCAATCTTAATTAACGGATCACCTTCTAGAGAGTTTTCGTTAGGAAGGGGAGTTAGACAAGGGGACCCCTTATCCCCTTTTTTGTTCATTCTAGTGGCGGAGGGTTTGAGTATCCTAACTAAGTCGGCGTATGAGAGAGGTTATTTCAAAGGTGTGGAAGTAGGTAAAGACAAAGTTAGCATAACTCACTTGCAATATGCGGACGACACTATGTTTTTCGGGGATTGGAGCAAAGGGAATGTAAAGAACTTGATGAAGATCTTGAAGTGCTTTGAACTAGCTTCCGGGCTAAGAGTCAATTATCAAAAAGTACTATTTATGGGGTTGGGGTAGTAAGTGAGGAATTGCAAAACATTGCCGATCGTTTTCAATGTCAAAAAGGAGACCTCCCTTTTATGTATCTTGGGCTCCCAATTGGGTCAAACATGAAAAAATTAATTGATTGGAAACCGGTAATTGAAAAGTTTCACAAAAGACTATCGGATTGGAAAGCAAGGACGATCTCTTTTGGTGGAAGATTGACCCTTGTGAAATCGGTTTTGAATAGTCTTCCGTTGTATTATTTCTCAATCTATCGTGCCCCGTCATGTGTTATTAAAAAACTCGAGTGTGTGAGGAGAAATTTCTATTGGGGTGGGAATATTGACGATAAAAAAATTTCGTGGGTTAATTGGGAAAAATTACTTTTACCTTATGAAGAAGGAGGTCTAAATATCGGATCTCTCAAAGGCAAAAATTTAGCCTTATTAGGGAAATGGAGATGGCGGTTTCACACCGAAATCAACTCATTATGGACCAAGATAATCACCAGCATCTATGGTTCTCATGGTGGGTTTGATAGTGATGACTCCCATCGACATTCCCCTCCTCATGGATCGTGGTTTAATGTCATCAATGCAGGGAAAACCTTGGACAGCTTAGGTATAAGTTTCAGCTCTTCGTTCGTCAAGATGGGCTTCAACAGCTTTTTGGGAAGACTTGTGGATTGGTGACTAAAAATTAAAAACAAAGTTCACGAGATTGTACAGCTTGGAGACTTGCAAAAGTGCAACGGTGCAGGAAAGACTCACGAGAAATGGAGGCTGATGTTCGTTCTCATTGGGGCTGGAGCAGATCGCCTACGGGTCGAGCATTAGGGGAGCTGGAGACTTTATCTAACTTGATTAATTCTTTTGTGTTTGATCACAGCGAGACAGATGCAGATTCGTGGAGGTGGAAAATAGCACCAAACGGAAAATTCACAACAGAGGTCCTGAATGAAACAATCGAAGGAAAATTCAATGAAGGTCGCTCGCTACATATGGAAACTGAACGAAACTACTTGACACCAAAAAAGATCGAAATCTTCATTTGGAGAGCAAGATTGAGAAGATTAGCGGTACGTGTGGAATTGGATAAAAGAGGTGTGGATCTACATTCGGTTCTATGATCTTTATGCAACAACGATGTCAAGACGGTGGAACATTCTTTAATCTTATGCCAACACGTTATGGAAGTATGGGAAAAGGTATACAAATGGTGGGGTTTCTCCCATGTATCGAATCTAAGCATAGGTTGAAGCCTTCCTTGGAAGATCGTCACAACAATTATCCCCTCTTCAATCAAAAGTTTGCCAAGCGGTAGAATGGTCTTGCGGTTACCTCATCTGGAAGAATCGTAACCAAAAGATTTTCAAAAACAAATCGTGGAACGGACCATTGGCTTTAAATGAGATTCAAGTAAAGTCATACTAGTGGATATTAAGTTGCATTAAAGGAGATCCATCGATTGGCTATCGTGGCTCTCGAACCCGAAATCATGTGCTGTGTAGTAATTTTAGTTACCTTTCGTTTGGTTGGTGCTCTCTCATCATCCAATGTCCAAGCATGCAGCATGTTTCGAGTAGCACTAGTCATAGTTTTTGAGTAGCATTAGCCTTCTTGTTGTGAAGACCCGTCCTAATCCATCTGCACGAATACATTACATTTAGTTACATCGCGAGGTACTTGACCTCTATATGATACATTTTACAAACATTGCATTCGTTTTTAAAAGACAAACTTTTATTTCATCGAAAGTTGACAGGCATGCATACCATTTCATAATATATCTAAACTATAAATGACTTGATAATATTCTTGATGAACTCAATGACTCGAATGCAACGTCTTTTGAAATATGTCATGAATGACTCCAAATAATATCTCTAAGATGAGCAAATGCACAGCGAAAGATTTCTTTCGTACCTCAGAATAAACATGCTTTCAAGTGTCAACCAAAAGGTTGGTGAGTTCATTAGTTTAACATAAATAATCATTTCCATCATTTTAATAGACCACAAGATTTTCATTTTCATTTCTCATAAATATACGTCCCATGCATAGAGACAAAAATCATTCATATGGATTGAACACCTGGTAACCGACCTTAACAAGATGTATATAGAATATCCCCATCATTTCGGGACTCCCTTCGGACATGATAAATTCGAAGTACTAAAGCATCCGGTACTTTGGATGGGGATTGTTGGGCCCAATAGATCTATCTTTAGGATTCACGTCAATTAGGGTGTCTGTTCCCTAATTCTTAGATTACCAGACTAAAAATGGGCATATTCGGTTTAATAATCCAGCCATATAATGTAGTTTTAAGTACTTGTGTCTATTCCGTCAAACATTTATAAAGCAGCGCATGTATTCTCAGTCCCAAAAATATATATTGCAAAAACATTTAAAAAGGGAGCAAATGAAACTCACAGTACGATATTTTGTAGTAAAAATATGCATACGACGAAACTAAACAATGGAAGGATGGCCTCGGATTCACGAACCTATATCATTTATATATATATATCAACACACATAATCGAATATTATATATAACAATAACGATAATACTAATTAAAAGTATCATTTTTAATTCTATCACCATTATTATTATTATTATTTTTTATCATTTCTAATATTATTTTAGTATTAATACAATTTTAACAAACAAAAGATATATATACATATATATACCAAAAATGTATTAAATACATTAACATAACAAAATTATATTTTTATTTATTTTAAATATATAAAATAAATATATGAAACATAGAGGATATTAATATAAAAATGATATAACTAAAAAATTCATATATATATATATATATATATATATATATATATATATATATATATATATATATATATATATATATATATATATATATAAATATAAATTTGTTCGATTGTATGTGTTGATATATATATAAATGATATAGGTTCGTGAATCCGAGGCCAACCTTCCATTGTTTAGTTTCATCGTATGCATATTTTTACTACAAAATATCGTACTGTGAGTTTCATTTGCTCCCTTTTTAAATGCTTTTGCAATATATATTTTTGGGACTGAGAATACATGTGCTGCTTTATAAATGTTTGACGGAATAGACACAAGTATTTAAAACTACATTCTATGGCTGGATTATTAAACCGAATATGCCCTTTTTTAGTCTGGTAATCTAAGAATTAGGGAACAGACACCCTAATTGACGCGAATCCTAAAGATAGATCTATTGAGCCCAACAAGCCCCATCCAAAGTACTGGATGCTTTAGTACTTCGAATTTATCATGTCTGAAGGGAGTCCCGGAATGATGAGGATATTCTATATGCATCTTGTTAAGGTCGGTTACCAGGTGTTCAATTCATATGAATGATTTTTGTCTCTATGCATGGGACGTATATTTATGAGAAATGAAAATGAAAATCTTGTGGTCTATTAAAATGATGGAAATGATTATTTATGTTAAACTAATGAACTCACCAACCTTTTGGTTGACACTTGAAAGCATGTTTATTCTCAGGTACGAAAGAAATCTTTCGCTGTGCATTTTCTCATCTTAGAGATATTATTTGGAGTCATTCATGACATATTTCAAAATACGTTGCATTTGAGTCATTGAGTTCATCAAGAATATTATCAAGTCATTTATAGTTTAGATATATTATGAAATGGTATGCATGCCTGTCAACTTTCGATGAAATAAAAGTTTTTCTTTTAAAAACGAATGCAATGTTTGTAAAATGTATCATATAGAGGTCAAGTACCCCGCGATGTAACCAAATGTAATGTATTCGTCCAGATGGATTAGGACGGGTCTTCACACTTGTTGTGCTGTTTATGTATGTACTAGTGTGTATGTAATTTGTAATACACCGTTGTGGGTTTGGTTCTTTGAAATAAAATTTACTTTTCAAAAAAAAAAAATCACCGACTAACGAGATATTTATATATCCTTAGAAGGAAGAATAAAAGTGTTTCGAATGGGTGATGATATATACACAACCAATTTTTACAAATACACAACCAAACATGTTTTACAGTGTTGTACAGTACAACACTGTAAAACATGTTTGGTTGTGTATTTGTAAAAATTGATTGTGTAGATATCACTACTTAGAGGTTTAAAGCTTATATCCAATCATTTATCTTGTAAGGTCTATTTAAACGAAACCGGCTCAAGTTTGTTATGAGATATTATTGAGATATCAATTTTTCTACTTATCATCTTAAAATATAAATAATACTTATAATAAGTTTGTTATGAAATATTATTGAGATATCAATTTTTCTACTTATCATCTTAAAATATAAATAATACTTATGATAAAATTGTGAAAATTAATTCTAGAAACTTTAGAGTACAATATTAGATAATGAACTAGTTGTGGAGCCCTTGCTTCGCGCCGGGGCTCCATTTTGAATCCGAGTTAAAAAAAAATCTTGATCTATTTTGTAAAAAGGAATTTTTTTCGACATCTGATGTTAAAGCGAAGGGGTACAAAATAGTAGTATTTTTACAAGGAAATAATATTAAATACGATACAATTTTACACAAGTTATTTATTCATTTATTGAATGGGATATACCTAAACCTTGCTACAACACTTATAGGCAGTGTACCTAATCGTAGAGTAGTGTAGTTTTTAGTAAGTCCGGTTCGTTCCACAGGGAGCTAGCTGAGTTTAACACTATACTTTTTTACAACTATATTTATATAAAATATATATAATTATATATAGTAATATTATTATAAAAGGGGGTTTTTACCGTTTAATGACCGGTTTGTCGATTTTATATTTTAAGCGTAAAGATAAATGACGATAATATAAATGACAGAATTTAAATTGCGATAAAGTAAATTGCAGTAATTAAAATGACAGTAAATAAAGGTACGATGAAATATGAAATAAAAATATTATGCTTATTTAAACTTCCGTAATCATGATGTTTGACGTGTTGATTTTAGTTTATTACCATGGTTAATTGTCCTTTGTCCTGGATTATTCAATATGTCCATCTGGTTTTTGTCTATAACAGTCCATCAGTCATAAATATAAAGTGCGAGTGTCCTCGTCAAATTATCCTTATATCCGAAGTCAAATATTCCAACTAATTGGGGACTTAAACTATAATTACACCAATTTTCCTTGTATATAATTCACCCCTGTTTTAATAAGTCCATTGACTATTAATCCATTCCCGTGTCCGGTTAAATGAACGATTATTAGTACTTATAAATATCCCGCCCATCGTGTCCAATCGAGTATATATGATTATTTATAGGTACGTCCAATTGTAAATCTTTATATTAAATTAACGAACTATCATTCAATTAAACAAATATAAAGCTCATTAATAACCCATAGTCTAATTTCCACAAGTGTCATTCTTTTGTTCAAACCCCAATTATGGTACAAAGCCCAATTACCCCATCTTTAATATTTAGCCCAACATCATGATTACTTCGATTTAAATAAGCATAATAATAACTTAGTTACAAGACATTAATTTAAAAAGGAGAACATAACTTACATTGAGTATTTATCGCGTAGCTTTACACAGACAGAATTTCGACTTGAAAACCCGTAAAATAAACGTTACGCTACCCAAACTTGTAGAAATGTAACCACTAAATTAACCTACTCCTACTCCTACTCCTAAAACTAAATTATATAAAATAAAAATTAAAAACTGAATTTGAAAATATAAAAAAGTGTCTTTGAAGCTCGAGCACAGGCCTGGTATTTATAGCATTTTGGCCTGCTACAGTAACCCATGCGATCGCATGGGTTTTATGCCTATTTCCCATGCGATCGCATGGCCCCGAGATCCAGCTCACATATTTTTTGTACACTAGCTTGTCGACATATTTAATAAATATATATAATATATATAATTTTATATAATTATATATATATATTATATTATATTCTTGTGCATAGTTGACTCGTAATTTTGGCTCCGATGTTTCGTACATTTACGCCCGGTTTATGTCTCGGTTTCGGTTTCTCGAACGTCTTTTCGTACAATTTAATATCGTGCAATTTGCGTTCCGCGACTTGCGTTCTTGTTAATCTTTAGACGTTTTTCTTCACTAAATTAAACCACTTGGAGTGTAACTTGTACGTTTGAGCATTTTAGACGTTTTCGCCTTTTAAATCTTTGTTTTCGACTTTAAATCTTCGTTTTCGAGCGATCTTCATCTTTCGTCTTCACACTTATTTATTTTAAATAATTACAACTAAAAATAAGGAAATTACAATTAAAAACATTACATTTTGGAATGATATTGCGACTAAATATATGTTCTTTTGGAGCAATATCAACATCTATCATTGAAAGGTTGTTCCTTTTGTGAAAGTTGCTTCTTTTAGCGTTGGGGTTTTTTTTAAAGAAAGTTAGTTGATCTATTTTGTAAAAAGAAAATTTTTTTAACATCTTTTGATAACATTGAACGGTTGTTTCTTTTATGAAAGTTGTTTCTTTTATCGTTGAGGATGGAAAAATGAAAAAAGGGAAAAAAGTTAACTAATTTTTTTGTAAAAAAGAATTTTTTTCGACATCTTTTGGTAACATTGAAGGGTTGATTGACAAAAAAATAAAATACTGTAACACAGTAGTGAGCCCTGTGGGTCCAACTTTTTGAGCGCAACGTACAAGTCGGTAAAGTGTGGTGAGTGTTATTATTCAGTATTTTTGGTTTTAGTCATGAGATAAATAATAGTTTAGAATTTAGAATATAGGTATAAAGTGGAGGTTTGATTTGTATTTTAATGAAAGTTAGGGAGTTAGTTTTGTAAAAATCAAAAATTTAAATAGTATTATTCATCTCTGAATAAGACAAATTTTGTCTAATAGATTAGCTACCATCATTAATTTTAATTTATATTATATTTATACATTAAATAAAATAAAATGGCCTTAACCGAGATTTACAAAACAAATTTTTTTTTTTTTTGTTTTTTTTTAAAAGTAAGAAATTTTTTATAAAATTGAATAAACTTTACAATGCTTGGGCTTGGCCCAGTCTATCAAAGTGTGCAGCCTAATATCAACTAAATGTATACAACTAGAAAAATTCCGGACCGCGCGTTGTGGCGGTGTCTTCTGGATATACGTTCTTCATTACCTGTGTGTAGTATCAGATGATGTTATGTACAAAATAGCTAGGTATGTTTTTGTAGCTAGTATTATCTGAATAAGGTCGCAAAATTGCTAGGCATATAGACATACCATGCTTTGTTGCTACTACAATCGTTAATGTGCAACGACATTGTGTAGAATATTAAACATTGCATGTATACACATTACATGAGACACTATATTAAACATGATATGTTTACGTACTAAATGAGACAACGTTAATGGGAAGTTGTTTAAGCTTTCATTTGAGCTACAATTGACTCTGAACAAACTTCATTGTCACATTGCCTTTCTAAATTCCAATGCCCTCTGTTATAGAAAAAAAAAAAAAAAAAAAAGAGAATAGTGTATAAAACATCCTAATTCGCATTATTTTTTTAACTACTTAGTGTTAAACTTCTAATATTATTGATATTGTAATCTAATTCAATATATCAAATTTTTAACTACTTAGTGTTAAACTTCTAATATTAGGACATGTCACGACAAACCAAAACTCCCTGTTATGACCCGACCCGTTACGAACCTGCCCATTTAGCCCCTTTTGTTTAATTCAATTTTTACCTGAAATGAAAAGCAGTGTTACCACGAAAAAAGGCCATAGTTCTGCTTGTATTTATATTGGAATCAACCTATCATCCTCATGTTGTCATCGCTTTACGAAACGCCTCTAAAACGTTAAGCGCACTATAAACATGGTTGCCTTCTTGATAATAGTCTTTCCTGCAGAATTTCCATCCAAAAGGAAAAAAGTAATTTTCGCAAATAAGAAATTGAGATTAATAAAACAACAGTTTTATGATGAGTCCACCAATGACCCGTGTAAACACAACAATGCCAGTATTTTTGTATTGATCACCCGAGGCACCAACCAAATCAAGCCACAATGTCTCGTTTTTTACACCATTTATGTCTTGCATCTCAGATTTTCGAACTATAAATGGAACCACAAAGAACTCGACTGTACAATCATAATCCTACACGTCCAAAAGCAAAATGCTAACTACATATAAACTATTTATTGATCATAGTCTCTACACATCCTTAATAACAAATACAATTTTCAATCATAAGAGAAGTCATTAAATTTTGACATATTGATTGTTACTAAAAAGTATGATACATCCGGACCATTAAATCATAAAGTCCTCATTGAGGCTCCAAAAAACAAATGGGGACAACCTTTTTAATCACCATTCGCTAAAGCTAATCGCAACAGAAAGGTAACAACTAAATAAACAAATAGCAGAAGTGCGTATAAAATTACATATACGTATATTCTTAAACTGCTTGTTCACACTAAACACCGAAAGGTATTGATACTTTATGAAAATTGTAAATTGAAATGAAGTGTTGGAACCACTAACCAAAGCAAACCGATCAATAACACCACTCCATCAAAATATAAACATAGCTATATGCAGGCAATGTAACCAATTAGCATGAAATGAAACAAACCTGAGCGGCAACATCGTGAGAACGTGTTGGGAACAGATTAGTAATGCAAGTAATATTAAATCCATTTTCAGATAACCCTGCCACAGCTCGAAGAGCAGCACCTCAAGCTGCTACAATGACTGCATTGTAGGTATGGTCAACAATCGTATTTGTTGATCGAGCAAATAACATGCAGATACGGAAACTCATCAAGTCATTATCAACAGCGATAGAACCCGAAGAAGATAGTCTGAAGGTTTTGTGTGAAGTTAATTTAATTGTATTCAAACGATTGTTAATGTTAATAATAAAGACAACGAAAGTAAAAAAATAAAATAGAAATAAGGCTGAATTCCGTGTTTGATATCAAGTAAAAGATGTTTTACTTACAACATTGAACTATCCTGTAGAGCCATTTAGCATCAAACAATATATAAATCTAACATATTTATAAATCTGACATATTTGTAGGGCGTAAAGCTAAAGTAAAGCCTCTGAAATTTACTGAATGTGATGTAAGAAGTTTTTGTTAGATCTTACCTGATGTTATTAATCTTTTCTTCTTTGGGTTTTCACCCTAATTTGGATAATTCTTCACACAGACTAAATATTTTGTACATGTCAGTTTCGATTAGACTAATCTACGCGGATCGTGCATCATAATTCTAAAACAACCTTGTAATCATTTAGATCAAGCCTCCGGTCCAATAACTGAGATAGAGGATAGATCTACAATAACAAATACAGTAGATGAATAACAGTTGTATGTGAGAAAAAACTGAAGTAAAATTCTCTAACACTCATATTTACATATCTACTCTTTTAACAACAGTTGTATGTAATGAAAATTTTGTTAAAATAGGCACACCAGGTATATATAAGATTGTTCTTTGGTCTTTTTTTTAAGTGTGACGAGCTCAAAATGTTCTTTGGTCCTTCTTTACATGTCACTCCTCAGATAACATTACCTCAAATCGTTTGCCATGGGTCATGAACTGTACAACCGCCTCTGTAGACTTATGGGTCGACAATAGTTATTACCATTATGATTATGGTTGGCAAAAATCTAAAAATTTGTCTATAAAAGTAGAAAGTAATCTATATTAGCGGATTTAATGACTTTCGTTTAGTTGAAGGTAGACAATTTTCCATGGCAAACAATTTGTTGTTTCAAACAATACTCGACTTCATTTTACAATAGCAATTTAATATAATCTTCAAAAACTATTGGAGTCAGTAGCAAACTGACTTGCCTTTCAACCTGCAATTTAACACATAAATGATGATACCACTATATTGACACGACTAATAACTAAATAATATGAAGTATTCTTTATATTAAGAAAATGAGCATACCTATAAAAAAAACTACAATCACTTGTGATGCCTCCTGCACTTGATAGATTAGTCAGTTTCAATAGAAATAGTAACAAAAATTTGAAAAGGAAAAAAGAGAAAAGTAAGGCTCAGATTCATGTATTAAATCAAGCAAGAGAACATCAATCGCCATGGCTGCAATTTACAGATTGCCCCGCCATGATACGAATCATTTTTTCTCACTGCTCGACCCAACTCCCCATTTTTATCATCATAGCCTATCTTATAAAACCACCTTATTATCAACCTCATTCATTTTTAATGGGAGTTGAAAGTAGCTTCATAATTTACTTCCATCATCTACAAACAGAGATGCTTCCATGTCCGAGGACTGCAGCCAAGCTACGCATAGCGGCTACCATGTTCCAAGACGGTAGCGAAGCTGCTCGAAACAATTTGAATTCATTCAGCAAAAACAACGATGTCACCCCCACAATCATCGTACACCTGCATTTAGTACAATAATTTAGAGTTTTAGATGTCTAAGTAAACCAAAGATGGAACAATAGATTTGGGACGGAAGGAGTAGTATATAAGGAAATGTAAGGGTTTTCAATTTATAGCTAAGTTTTTTGTTTTGAGTTAGGACCTGTGTATGAAAATACTTTGCAAAACGTCTTTGTAGACTATGTATTTTGTGACATTTGAGCTTTGACCATCCTCTTCTTTATAGGTATTTTCAGTCCATTATCATCACAGACACCAAGTGTATCCAAATTAGGAGAACCCACATGTTCACTTGGATTGCATCTCCAAATAAAGACGGTTTAACAGTCATTTTTTGTCACAGAGACATAGTGTGCTACTTATTATACCATTAGTTACTCTTTTTTCAGAAGAAAAAAAAATGCTCATACGGATAAAGAGCAACAGAGAAGCATATATTAGACACAAATTTGAGATTAATGCTCATACGGATAAAGAGCAACAGAGAAACATATATTAGACATAAATTTGAGATTAATTTAAAGCAACAACTAAACACTAACAGTTAAATACTAACTAACAAAAACATAAATAAACAAAATCGAGTACACAGAAAGAAATCTATAAGAAACAACAATTAAAAAAAACAAAAAAATGCAGAGAAAAAGTAACCTGATATTAGTTGTACAGCTGCAATGTCTCCCACAAAATCCTAAAAATCCAGGGTTATATCACAATCATTGCAACGAAATAAAAACCCTAGATTTTAACAACAATCGCATACAATTAGGGAGAACAATCGGACACTGATAGAGAGGGAGGGTAAGAGATGCCAATTGAAGAACGAAGATGGCGGTGGATGAAGAAGGAAGATGGTTTGAGTTACTTGGTATTTGATTTGGGGAGGTTAGGGAGAAAGTTCTAGAGGAATGAGGAAACAATGGAGATGAGGTATGTTTTGATGTCTGTATTTTAGATTATTTCAGATGAGGGATGTCTTTTTTTTGATGTTTTATAAATGGAATGACCAAGATTTGGGTGGTGGTAAGTATATATGGGTAATAATTATCATCATGCTACCATCATGCTATTTTTTTTTTATATATCTCATTTGTTAATTTAGTCATACGATCTTTATCTACTATATTTTATATTTTATATAGTTTAAAAACACCAGATCTTATTTTAATTTCTTTAAATATTTATTTACTAAATTACCCATTAAAATTACGGGTATTACAATTATGATAACGATGCACATTTATTTGCTCGAGTTCTTTTGTCAACTCTTTGCCTTGTAAAGGGCTTTGTTTTCATCTTGCACATGGTCTAATACACTCGAAATTTATACACACATTAAATAAAGATGGTTGGAAAAAATAATTATGGGTCAACTAGACAACTACGTCACCCAAAATTTAAATACCAGGAACAAAACATAGACCGGTCTTACTTTTGAGGCTAAATAGATTAATCTTCAACTCTAGAATCAATATGACCTTGATATCTCAATGTATAACTTATTATGTTCGTGGGATCCAAACATAATCTTTTCCGAAATCCAAATGCAAAGTTTTAATTGAATTTTCGAGAGATTCAAAAAGGCAATGCTCGATTGGACTCAATGGCTAATCAATCTGGGATTGCTTGTATCATCTACTATTCAACCAACGAGAATCGGTTAATCAAAGTGACTGAAGAAGACATAAACCGGCCAGACTTCATTCGATGTAATATCGTTTTGTATAATAGCTTTGTAATGGGCTAATTTTCGATTTTTTAAATAGGCTCGCCTTAACGTTGTTGGCCCCCAATATACTTTGTAAATATTCATAGTGGAAGTAAAATTTTACTTGCTTTTCTATAAAAAAAAAAATACACGAATGCAAATGAATAATAATCACATATAACTTATTATAATGTTTAAATAATTTTTTGATATAGTACCTAGGGTTATCATTAAAAAAATTCATAACTGTATTTTTTTTTCTCCATCCAATATTAAAATCGAAATAAGTCATTACCTTTCTTTTATAAAATAATACTAGCTTAATGTCCGCGAATTCGCGGAGCTTTTTTATTAGACTAATCAAGAATAAATTATGATTTACAAATGATTAGACTTATACAATTATTATTATTATTATTATTTTTAGATAGTTTTAATTATTACCAAAAATAAACTTTGAACTTTTTTATATTGTTCCAAAAACAAACTATAATGCATAACTGAGATAAATAATTTGATTAATGCATCATCAAATATCAATAAACAAACTTTTTGTATTGCAATGCACGCTCCATAAAGTTTATGTACATTGTAACAAATGTAATTTTGAAACGTAACTCCATAAAAGAAGTAAAGGTTTATTTTAATACTATTAAACCTATACACAGTTGCATAAAATATATGATGCATACAACCATATCATGAAAAATCATTATCAGTTGTGCCAATTTCACCTGATAAAAGTCCACCTAGGCTATATCATTTATGCAATTCCCTAAAAACAGTAAAATATAACCACACAAACAGAAAAAATACTGTAACACCCCAACTAACTAAGGTAATATTTTATATAAATTATTATTGATACATTTTATGTAGGCATTATTTTTGGATTATAAATGGATAATGTTTAAAGCTTGTTAGTTAAAGATAAGAAGGACTAAGTGTGCAAAGTTAGTTTAAGGACCTCCCATATTATGGTTTTGGTGGGGAGGGTAGAAAGTGCAAATAAGGCAAAGATAATTGAATTAAATTGTTAAAATGATGGAAATAATGATCAGATGCAAAAAAATTCAGAAAATTATTGTGTGTGTGTGTGTGTGTGTGTATGTCGACTAGCACCAAGAGGAGAGGAGAAATTCTTAAATTGGAAGATTTAAACACATGCAAGTAGAAATTCATGTAATCTAGTGTGTCTTGATCATTATAGCAAGTTACATTTCTTCAATCTCTTCTCCAATTATGCACAATTAGGGTTCTTAAATCCCAAAAGACAAGGTATGAACTTCTAAACCTTATGTATCACTAAATTGGGTGTTTTAGATGAACCTCAAACTTATAAGTTGTTATATGTTGTGAATGTGCTGCATGATTAAAAACGAAATTTAAATGATGTTTAAATGTAAGTTCATGTATGAACTTGCAATTTGAAAGTGTGGCATGGAAATGGTGAATTTGATGTTGCAAATAGTCAAGAATCAAGTTATGCACACTAGGTGTTTGATGAAATGCCTCAATGAAGGTGATTATGAGATTTAGCTAAATTGTGAAAAGAGAGTTTATGTTTTGAATTGTTGAAATTGTTATAACTATTTGTTGTTAAGAATGATAAGTTCCTAATTGTATGGATTAATTAGAGAACTTGAGTATTGAGGAAAAATGATGCATTATGAATGTTCATGTACTATTAAAATAAGGGGAATTAAGAAAGGTTAAGTTCAAATGTGTAAGTTTATGAAAGTGATGTATGCATTCGAAAGATGTGAATTCGTTTGAATTATGTTAATGACGAGATTAGCTCATGTATAGGTGCTAATCAAGGCAAAGGAACTTCAAGCGACCAAGGAATTTCATTTAACCAAGGTGAGTTTATAGGGGGTAAATTGGGCGGGTTAAGAGTGGCTTAGTGTTCCCGGATTGCATCCGTGCAAGAGGGCGACGACTACTGGTGTATTGAGCAGAGTGGTATAAAATACTATTAATTTTTAATACGAAATACTATTAAATACGATACAATTTTACACAAGATATTTATTTATTTAGAGAATGGATATACTTAAACCTTGCTACAACACTTATAGGCAGTGTACCTAATCGTACAGTAGTGTAGTTTTTAGTAAGTCCGGTTCGTTCCACAGGGAAAATCTTTAAACAAAGCTTAACGCTATATTAGTTTACTTTTATAAAAATACAAATATATATATAAGTAATATTATTGTTATAAAGGGGGTTTTTACCGTTTAATGACCGGTTTGTCGATTTTAAAACTTTAGTCGCAGTTAAAACCAAATGTAAAATAATAAATAAATACAAGACTTAATTTAAAGCGTAAAGTAAATAACGATAATGAAATTGCGAATAATAAAAGTGAGATAAAATAAACTTGCGATAATTAAAAAGTACGATAATTAAAAGTGCAATTAAATACAATAACAATAAAAATGCGATAATTAGAAGTGCAATTAAATATAAAATAAAGGAAATTAAATATGAAATAAAAGAATTATGCTTATTTAAACTTCCGTAATCATGATGTTTGACGTGTTGATTTTAGTTTTATGCCCATTGGTTAATTGTCCTTTGTCCTGGATTATTTAATATGTCCATACGGATTTGTCCATAATAGTCCATCAGTCATAAATATAAAGAGCGAAAGCCTTCGTCAAATTATTCTTATTCCCGAAGTCAAATATTCCAACTAATTGGGGATTCGAATTGTAACAAGGTTTTAATACTTTGTTTAATGAATACACCAGGTTATCGACTGCGTGTAAACCAAGGTTTTACTACTTTGTTAACAATTACACCAATTACCCTTGAATGTAATTCACCTCTGTTTCAACAAGTCTATTAACTATTAATCCAGTTCCGTATCCGGTAAAATGAATAATTATTGGTATTTATAGATATCCCGCCCACCGTACCCAGTCAAGCGTATGTGGTTATATATAAATACGTCGAATTATAAGTTTGTATATTAAATTAACAAGGTATTGTTTAGTTAATATAAAACCCATTAATAACCCATAGTCTAATTTTTACAAGTGTCGTTCTTTTATCCAAACCCCAATTATGGTACAAAGCCCAATTACCCAATTTTAGTAATTAGCCCAACATCATGATTACTTCGGATTTAAATAAGCATAATAATAACTTAGCTACGAGACATTAAATTAAAAAGGTTGAACATAACTTACAATCATTAAAAATAGCGTAGCGTTACACGGACAGAATTTCGACTTACACCCTTACAACTTTCGCTAACATACCCTTATTATTAGGATTAAAATTAAAATTAAAATTAAAATATAAATTATAAATATAAATATTACGTATATAGATAGAGAGATTGATATTTTTTGATGAAAAATTGATCAGAATTCGTTGGGCTTTATAGGGAGTTTCAGTTTTTCGGGCTCCGCGACTCGCGGCCCATTCCTTCTTCAAACTCCGCGAGTCGCGGAGTTTGTAATTACAGCTCACTCCATTTTGGCTCTTTGTTTACCGACGGTTTATTATATAAATATAATATATATATATATAATTTATATAATTAATTATATATTATATTATATTTATATACATAGTTAACTTGTAATTTTTAGTCCGTTGCGTCGAGCGTTGAGAGTTGACTCTGGTCCCGGTTCCGGATTTTCGAACGTCCTTGCGTACAATTTAATATCTTGTACTTTGCGTTTTGAATCTTGTACTCTTGTAATTTCGAGACGTTTCTTATCAATAATTGGAACCTCTTTGATTGTCATTTGTACTTTTGAGCTTTTTGGTCGTTTGCGTCTTTAATTCGTCGAATCTGTCTTTTGTCTTCACCTTTTATTATTTAAACGAATATCACTTGTAAATAGAACAATTGCAACTAAAAGCTTGTCTTTCTTGAGGAATAATGCTATAAAATATATGTTCGTTTTTAGCATTATCAAATATTCCCACACTTGAGCATTGCTTGTCCTCAAGCAATATCGTCTTGAAATACTAGAATCACTTCTTTATTCTTCACACTTTGTACATCAGTGATTTCTATACGGCGGTATAAACAATGGTAGTAACGATATGGTTTACAGTCCCACATGACTATAAAAATTTAGATCCATTAAGGAAATTGGATCTTTATGAAAACATTTGATCTTTTGAAAATTAAATCTAGCTTTTACCCTAGATAAGTTTTCCGGAATAACCCTTCACCGGTGTTTGCAAAATATTTTTGTGGGTTTGGAGGGTTTCAGATTTGAAAATTTTAGCTCAAAACTTATGGTTTTGTGTCACCCACTTGCTAACCTTGTATTTGGAAAGCAACACGTCCAGTTTACTTGTCCCGTATATTACCTTTCGGTAAACTACCGTCCGGTTGTAAAGGAAAGCGTTGAACAAGCAACTGTGAAGGCAATGTCCCCTGACATGCTTTTAATTATGGTCTATAACGTGTCAGACGCAATTACTATCCTTGGTAGGAACAATAGTAAAGCTCACCCTTATAATTTGTAGGTTTGGCACAAGGTCCTGTCTTTGACCACTATGCAACCACCGTTCTTACGGTTGACACCCGATTTGGTTCAGGTGACCTAATGAATTCCAGGTGAATTCCTAGGATTTTACGTTCAATGGTAATGAACGCATTGAAAATGGGTTTTTAGAAAACAAATCGGTTTGTAATTTTGATCAAAATATTCTCTCGTTCAGGCTCGAGTTTAGATATCATTGAATTCCATGAGTTTGTAATTCTCAATCTTTAAGGTCAATCTCAAGGATTGAGTAATATCAGGCTTAAAAGCTGATTTTTGATCTTTTAAGGAGATTATCCTTTCTGGGGATCTGATTCATTAGTCTTATCCAGCTAATTTGCATGGTGCCCCCCCATTGTACGAGATAAATCCTTCTCATGGTTAGGATAAATCTGACCACTTGGCGACCCTGTTTAATGCTGAGGTCCGTGGATTTCCTGTTGATTTTAGTGATGACTTTTCTAGGTTTTTCGTCAACCTACAGTTGGTCTGGACGACAACTTCCTGACCTAAATCAAGAAGCGCGTTTCTTTTTCGGAAGACATTACTTCCTTTTAATGATGGAATTGATTCATCGTGTAGATCCATCTCTTCTTTTCTTTCATCAGGTAAAACAGTTTAGTTTAGTCCAAAGCAAAAGTATTTTCAGTTATTTGTACAAAAATATGTGACATATGTTTTGAATAACTTGGAGAATTTTCCCACACTTGGCTTTTATTTTCCTTTTTATTGTCCTCTATTCCATTTTAAATGAATTTTAACATTTTGGTTTGTTTATCAATTTATGTCCTTTCCGAGGTAATAATAATTTCGGTGTTAAAACCTAGTTTTATCATTCATAAATATGTATAAACATGATTTTGAGTTCATTTAATTGAAAATTTTGAAAAATTTTACTAGAATTGGGTAGTCAGTATATAAGACTAGGGCTGTTCTTTATTATCAGAGAGCACTAGATTCTAATACAACTACTACTTTACTAGTATTTTTTTTTTAATGGTAACCAAGTGTTTAAGATAAAAATTTTAAAAATCCGAAAGAATTTAACCCCTTCCCACACTTAAGATCTTGCAATGCCCTCATTTGCAAGAAATCAGTAACAATTTAAATTATTGAGGGTGATTTGTGTGAAAATGATTAAATTTTACCAAAGTTTCCAAATATATTGGCGTTTGTTTGCTGAATGATAAATGGTGCACATCATTTGTTCATTCCGTCTTGTTGTTATTTCACATATATTTTGTATCTTGTCGTCAAAATTAGTTGCTTTTGCTGAACTTAATGCCAGTCTTTGAAAATGCGTTGTTTTACCCTGTTGTGTACATAAGATAAACTGCATACATATATACATATTTTTGAAGTTTGGTATATTACCCCACATTCAAAAATTATTAAAATCTAAGAATAAAAGTTAGAAAATTATAAAAACTATTACAATATTAAATAAGTATTAAACGTATCAACATTACAAATTACAAAATAAATAAAACTAAGTAGATTAGGGATGATACTGATACCAGTAGGGGTTCCATGCATAACCATAGGTGCTATAAATTGCTTCGGCTGGGTTATACGTAGGATACGGTGGTTGAATCTCTATAGACCAGGGAGGGAATATGAGGAATATAGTTTCTACCTATGTGTTGGCAATAAGCTATGATTTGGTTTTGATGAACTTGCCAATCTTCAAATGCTCTATGTCTAGCATTTTCGTACTCTTGTGAAGCTATAAACCTTTGCATTTCTGCCATTTCATTTCCCCCTCCTACATTACCTTGCTGTTGGTTTCTCTCAACCTGTGGATGTCTACCATGGTATTGTACTGCGGCGCTATTTCGCCTCTTCAAAACCTTCGCACCATGGTATACATTTAAACCTATTGTATCGCGGGGTTCTGGTTCTTCGACTAATAATCCCCCCCCGACTTATATCTACACCGAGATATTCAGCAATCAAAGTAATAAATATACCACCTCCTATTATGCTATGTGGTCTCATCCCCCTAACCATAGCTGATAAATAATAACTCACACAATAAGGTATACTTACAGCGCTTTGTGGGTCTCGAATACACATGTGGTAAAACAAATCCTGTTCATTTACCTTTTCCTTGATCTTACCTCTTTGTGTATTCGAATTAGCTAAAAACCTATGAATTACTCTTAATTCAGCTCTATCTATATCCAAATAAGAGTAATTTCCTCCTTTGAATCGGTGATGGCTAGTCATTTGACTCCATACACCATGCGTATCAAAATTTTCGTCTATCTTTCTACCGTTCAATATCAACCCTCTACAATCGGTAGATGCTAACTCCTCAGGCGTATATATACGTAAAGCCTGAGCCATGTCTAGTAAAGACATGTGGCGCATCGAACCTCCTAACAAAAATCTAATAAAAGATCGATCGGTTAAACTAGCTACCCGATCATTTAATTCTATACTACACAACAATTCTTCACACCATACTTTATATACAGGTCTACGCATGGTGAATAAACGTACCCAGTCGTTAAAAGTAGAATTATCATACCTCTGTGCAAGTAATTCCCTAATTGGCCCGGCCAATTCTACAGCTTCTAATGGTCCACATTCTATGACCTTAGGTACCTCAACAACTTTAGAATAAAGAGTATGCAAACCCCTTTGGTATTTTGGATAATCTATCCAAAGTCTGTCAAATCTCAGGTTCGGGTGCAAATCTTCCAAGTGCATATCAGAAAATGTCATGACTGGATGAGGTATATCTTGTTTGTAGTAGTTATCCACCTCCTTTTGTTCCGCATTCTCAGCAGGAGCATTGCGAGCTTGGGATGAAGATTCACCCCTTTCAGTCTGCAAAACACATCAAACACAATTTTTGTGCATCCAAATATGCATTAGTGTCAGCAAAATCATCAATCAAAATAATTACAATGACATGATCAATTTATATCAAACTTAAGCTCATTTTCATATTTTCATCAAATCTACACTTTTTCAAATAAGCATATACGAAAATGTTTACCAAGTTCATAAGCATTCAACTCAAATAACATGTCAAAATAATCATTACTAGCAATTAAACAAGTTTCAAATGTCATTATCTCTCAAAAATCAAGTTCATGAATTTTAGACTTGAAAAAGTCCACTTTAATTCTCAAAATCATGTTTAGGCTCAAAGTTTGGATCATTTAACTACCTAAACATGTTACACTACTTAATTTAGCAACAATTCATGACAAAAATCGGCCATAACCTGTTTATATCAAAAAGCCCCAAATTGCTCAAGAACACAAACCCTAGATTACTCAAAATTTGAAGTTTAAGGCTTCTAATCATGTTAAATAGCATCAATCTAGGTTATACAAGCATAATACATAAGCAATTTAAGCATAATTACACTAAAAAGCATCAAAATCGAATTGGGTATAAAATTGCTCAAGAACACTAATTTTCGGATTAAATGGTGTTTAGGTGTAGAAATTTACCGTTTTTATTGAGTAATTCCTTGATAGCATCCTTCTCAACATGATTTTAGTAAAAGATTTGATGATTAACGGTCAAAAATTGTGAATTTGGGGGTGTTTTTTCGGGTTTTTGCGGGTTTTATCGCAGTGTTTTCGTGGGTGTGAGTTGTGGACTGATCAGTTCTGCCCCTTTTATTTTTTTTTCGGTATTTTTAGAACTCCGCGAGTCGCGGTGTTTTTCCCTTTCAAACTCCGCGAGTCGCGGAGTTTGTATATTTTTTTTTTTTTACACAAACCTTAACTTGTAAAACAAATATAAAATAAATTTAAAATTTTGTTTTCCTTTGTTTTAGGACGAGGTCGTTTCAGATCGATGTCCTAGTCCGTCCTTAGACAAAATTTTAAAATTTGTCTTTTTCAAGCGATTGTTTTAAAAGCTTAGATTTTTTTTTTAGTTTTTTAATGTTTTTGGCATACTTTAATTCAATAAGATTAAAAATAATGATAATAAAAGTTCTCGTCCCTCCCTCGGGTAAAGCAATTTCGGTTCAACGACCTAGTCTTCAACTTACGACGAATTTTAAAAATCATATTTTTAACTTAATGAGATAAAGTAAATTTTTGTTTTTAAATTCACACAACTTAAATATAAAATTCAAAATTAATATTAAAAATTCACACCAAACTTAAAATTTGAAATGCATAAAATTAAAAATTCATATTTTAAAAATTAAAAATTCACACCAAACTTAATTTAAAAATTCATATTATAAATTCACACCAAATTTATATTAATTTTTCAAATATTTATAATTTTAAATATATTGATTTTACAAAGTTTACAATATTAATTTAAGATTTATATATTAATTTTAAAAACATGGTAAAAATAAAATTAAAAATCTTTTTGGCTTTTTATCCCACTTTAATCAATCAAATATTATCAAAAATATGCGCCCCTCTTTTCGGTAAGGTAATTTCGGTTCCAAGACCTAATTTAACTCATGACGAATTTTTGAAATATTTTGGGTTGATTGATTAAAGATATTTATACCTTAAGAATAAAAGTTAAATTTCGCAGTGATGTAATAAATTTTTGAATGATATCAATAATTTCGGTCGCCAAACCTAATTTTATTCAATACCAATTTAATACTTTATAGCGAACAAATTAGCGTTTATTATCAAAAGGTTAAAAATAAAAATAAAAAAAATAAAAACTGTACAAACATACTTGTGAAATAGATTTCTTAGTTATATGATCTATCCCATTCATAAGATAGTCGGTTTAATTGGTTTTCCATGGCTACATAGGTGTAACCTCGATCATTCAGTGTTTTTTCTTCTAAACATATGAACGGTCCGTCTCTGCATAAAGTAACAAATTCGGTGTTTGAATAGGTTTGATTATTTGAACATTTACCTCCATGTGACCATTTTCCGCATTTGTGACATCTTTCTAGGTGTCGTGCTCTTCTTTTCGCTGTGGATTTTGATTTTCCTTTACCAAATTGTAACTTATTATCTTCGCATCTGGATTCTTTTCTAACTCCGTCCAATCTTTCTCTGATTACTGATACTATTTCACTCGGAAGTGTGTCATTATTACGTTTAGTGATCAAAGCGTGTAGCATTAGACCATGGTTTAGTTCACAGGCAGTCTTCATTTCCTAAAAAAATAAAAATTCAGAATGGGGGGAGAAGACTAGTTCTTTAGGGTCTGCTAGGGAAAGACCGTTCAGGTTCCATTTTCGAGAACTACATGAAAACAGACAATCTAACTCTAACAGAAATACATAAACCCCCTATACTTAGTTAGCTGTGGTATCGAAATTGTGATTAACTTCATTGTCTTCTTCCATCGGACCATGTATGTAATGTTTAACTCTGTGACCATTAACTTTAAATTCAATCCCATTTAAATTTATTAATTCTATCGTTCCGTATGGGAAAACTCTTTTGACTATGAATGGTCCAGACCATCTTGATTTCAATTTTCCAGGAAATAGCTTGAATCGTGAATTGAAAAGAAGAACTCTGTCTCCTTCTTTAAATTCTTTTGAACTTCTGATTCTTTTATCATGCCATTTCTTCGTTCTTTCTTTATAGATTAACGAATTTTCGTATGCTTCATGTCTTAATTCTTCTAATTCGTTTAGTTGACTTAATCGTAGACGTCCGGCTTCATGTAAATCAAGATTACATGTCTTCAAAGCCCAAAATGCTTTGTGTTCAATTTCTACTGGAAGATGACATGCTTTTCCATAAACAAGTCTAAAAGGTGTGGTTCCAATTGGAGTTTTGTAGGCTGTTCTAAAAGCCCAGAGTGCATCCTCCAATTTAATGGACCATTCCTTCGGATTTGATCCTACGGTTTTCTCTAGAATACATTTTAAAGCTCGGTTGGTATTTTCAACTTGTCCACTTGTTTGTGGATGATATGTGGTGGAGATTTTATGAGTTACTCCATATCTTTTAAGAACTTTCTCAAGTTGATTATTACAGAAATGAGTACCCCGATCACTTATTAAAGCTTTCGGTGTTCCAAACCTTGCAAAAAGACGTTTTAAAAAGTTGACTACAACTCGTGCATTGTTAGTTGGGAGAGCTTGTGCTTCCGCCCATTTAGATACATAATCAATGGCTACGAGTATATATAGATTATTATGAGATTTTGGAAATGGACCCATAAAGTCAATACCCCAAATGTCAAATAGTTCACATACTTGGATGACATTTTGTGGCATTTCATCACGTTGACTTATTTTCCCGGCCCTTTGACAAGCATCACAGGATTTGCAAAGAAGGTGTGCGTCTTTGTAAATTGTAGGCCAATAGAATCCAGCATCATAAACTTTTCTTGCTGTTAGTTGAGGCCCATAATGCCCTCCTGTTGGTCCTGTGTGACAATGGTTTAAAATTTTACTAGCTTCATCTCCAAATACACATCGACGTATTATTCCATCGGGACAACTTTTAAACAGATGTGGATCTTCCCAAAAATAGTGTTTTATATCACTGAAGAATTTCTTTCGTTTTTGGTACGATAATCCTTTTTCAAGGAATCTACAAACTAAGTAGTTTGCATAGTCTGCAAACCATGGAATTTCTTTATAATCTATCTTCAATAGATATTCATCAGGAAAGTTGTCTTGTATGGCCGATTCATTTAGAACTTCTAATTCGGGATTTTCAAGACGAGAAAGATGATCAGCGGCGAGATTTTCTGCTCCTCTTTTATCTCGGATTTCAATATCAAACTCTTGTAAGAGTAAGATCCAACGGATTAATCTTGGTTTAGCATCTTGTTTTGAAAATAGGTATCTAAGAGCAGAATGGTCGGTATAGACCACCGTTTTTGCTAGAACGAGATATGATCGAAATTTGTCAAAAGCAAAGACAATAGCAAGGAGTTCTTTTTCAGTAGTTGTATAGTTTGTTTGTGCTCCTTGTAACGTCTTACTAGCATAATATATAGGTTGAAATCGTTTTTCAATCATTTGTCCTAAAACGGCTCCCATTGCAAAATCACTTGCATCGCACATTAGTTCAAATGGTAGATTCTAATTTGGTGTTATCATGATCGGCGCATTAGTGAGTTTCTCTTTAAGAATATTAAAAGATTTGATACACTCATCTGAAAAGATGAATGGAGCATCCTTTTCTAGGAGTTTATTCATAGGAGTGGCAATTTTAGAAAAATCTTTTATGAAACGTCGGTAAAAACCGGCATGCCCTAGAAAACTCCTAACTCCTCTAACATTGGTGGGATGTGGAAGTTTAGCAATTACATCTACTTTAGCTCTATCCACTTCGATTCCTTCTTTTGAAATTTTATGTCCAAGAACGATGCCCTCTTTAACCATGAAATGGCATTTCTCCCAATTAAGTACTAGATTTGATTGTTCGCATCTAATAAGCATTCGTTCAAGATTGCTAGACATGTTTCAAATGTATCACCGAAGACTGAAAAGTCATCCATGAAAACTTCCATGCATTCTTCTATCATGTCGTGAAAAATCGCCATCATACACCTTTGAAAGGTTGCAGGGGCGTTACAAAGTCCAAATGGCATGTGTTTGTAAGCAAAAGTACCATAAGGGCACGTGAATGTGGTTTTCTCTTGATCTTCAGGTGCTATTGGAATTTGAAAATATCCGGAAAATCCATCTAGAAAACAATAGTAACTATTTCCGGCTAATCTTTCCAACATTTGATCAATGAAAGGTAAGGAAAAGTGATCTTTTCTGGTGGCATCATTTAATTTTCTATAATCAATACATACACGCCATCCTGTTACAGTCCTAGTAGGAATAAGCTCATTTTTCTCATTTGTAATGACAGTCATGCCACCCTTCTTAGGCACGCATTGAACTGGGCTTACCCATGGACTATCAGAAATTGGATAAATTAGACCTGCGTCTAGCAGTTTAATAATTTCTTTTTTAACTACATCTTGCATATTAGGATTTAGTCTTCGTTGGCGTTGCACATACGTTTTATGACCTTCTTCCATAAGGATTTTATGTGTGCTATACGAAGGACTTATTCCTTTAATATCATGAATCTTCCATGCAATGGCTGGTTTATGAGCTTTCAACACAGAAATGAGTTGTGATTTCTCATTTTCAGTAAGAGAAGACGATATTATTACAGGTAATTCAGATTCACCATGTAATTAAGCGTATTCCAAATGGTTTGGAAGTGGCTTTAACTCTAATTTCGGAGGTTCTTCTATCGATGATTTGTATCGATATCTGTCTTTTTCTTTTAGCATTTGAATTTCTTCTGTTGTTGGTTCATATCCATTAGCTATAAGTGTAGCTAACATTTCAGCTTCATCAATTTGTTCTGTTCCTTCTCCTAAAGAACATTCTCCTGTTCCTTGTAATTCTGGAAATTCTTCTATTAATTCTGCATGTGCATCTATAGTTTGAATATAATAACATGTATCATCTGCAGATTGTGGTTGTTGCATTGCTCTATCAACTGAAAAGGTAACACTCTCATCCTCTATACTTAGGGTCAATTTCTTACCGAACACGTCTATCATTGCTTTAGCCGTGTTTAAGAATGGTCTTCCTAATATGAGAGGAACTTGAGAATCTTCTTCCATGTCCAGAACAACAAAATCTACTGGAAATACTAAAGTACCAACTTTAACTAGCATGTTCTCCATTATCCCTCTAGGATATTTTATTGATCTATCGGCTAGTTGTATGCTTATTCTGGTTGGTTTCAATTCTCCAAGGTCTAGTTTAGCGTATAGTGAATACGGCATTAGATTTATACTAGCACCTAAGTCTGCCAATGCTTCTATTGAACTAAGACTACCCAGAAAACATGGAATTGTGAAACTTCCTGGATCAGATAATTTTTCTGGTATCTTATTCAACAGCACTGCTGAACAATTAACATTCATGGTAACAGCCGAGAGTTCTTCCATTTTCTTTCTATTTGAGATTAGATCTTTCAAGAATTTAGCATATCTAGGCATTCCTGAAATCACATCAATGAAAGGAAGATTTACATTTATCTGTTTAAACATATCCAAGAATTTGGATTGCTCGGCTTCAAGTTTCTCTTTCTTCATTTTACTCGGGTAAGGAAGTGGTGGTTGGTATGGTTTAACATAAGGTTTAGCCTTAACTGTGTTATCTTCATTAACCTTTTCAACTACCGGTTCTTTTTCCTTATCTTGATTAGGTTGTGGTTCTTGTGGAGTAGGAATAGCTTCATCAGAAGTTACAGGTATTTCAGGTGGTTTAAGTGTTGTACCACTTCTTGTGGTAATGGCTTTAGCTGTTTCATTCCGGGGGTTAGCATTTGTATCACTAGGTAGACTTCCCGATTTTCTTTCACCTATTAACCTTGCTAGGTTACTTACTTCTTGTTCCAGATTTTGAATAGAAGCTTGTTGATTTCTAAATGCTTGAGCATTTTGTTCATTAGTTTGTTTCTGAGATGTGAAAAACTGTAGTTTCAACTAGCTTCGTCATCATATCTTCTAAATTTGGCTTTTTATCATCGGTTTGTTGTGGTGGTTTGTTTTGAAAATTAGGTCTTTGCTGATTGTAATTATTATTGGATACTTGTTGATTGCTAGGACCTTGTTGGTTGTTGTATGGAATATTTCGGTTATAATTCTGGTTTTGATTGTAAATAGGTCTTGGCGGTTGATAATTATTCTGATAATTATTTCCAGGCCTTTGGTTTATGTATGAAATATTCTCTCTTTGTTCCATTGTTAATTCAATACTGAGACAATCTTTTGTCAAATGTGGTCCTCCACACTGCTCACAACTAATTCGTATTGAGTGAATATCTTTAGTCATCTTTTCCATTCGTCTCTCCACAGCATCTATCTTTGCGGAAATGGAATCTAAGTCATGGCTAGAATCGGCTCTAGCTGCTTTAGATGATCTAACGATATCTTTTTCTTGGTGCCACTCATGTGAGTGGGAAACAGTGTTATCAATAATTTTGTAAGCATCAGTTTCAGTTTTCTTCATAATGGAACCACCAGCTGCTATATCTATGTCTTTCCTTGTTGTGATGTCGCATCCTTGGTAGAATATTTGTACTATTTGACAGGTGTCTAAACCATGTTGCGGACATCCTCTTAATAACTTTCCAAATCTTGTCCACGCCTCATATAGAGTTTCATTTGGCTTCTGTGTAAACGTAACAATTTCTCCTTGAAGTCTTACGGCTTTAGATGCAGGAAAGAATTATTTAAGAAATTTTTCAACTAAAACGTCCCATGTATCAATCGCCCCTTCAGGTAACGATTCCAACCAATCTTTGGCTTCTCCCTTTAAAGTCCAGGGAAATAACATGAGATATATCTGTTCATCCTCTACTTCTCGGATTTTAAATAGTGTGCAGATCCTATTAAAGGTACGTAAATGTTCATTTGGATCTTCCTTAAGCGCACCACTAAATTGGCATTGATTAGTCACCATGTGTAGAATTTGTCCTTTGATTTCATAATCTGGCGCATTAATGTCTGGATGAGTAATTGCGTGACCTTGGCCAGTGCGTTTAGCTCTCATTCGGTCTTCCATACTTAAAGGTTCCAGATTCTCCATAATTGAATTTGTTGAATCGGAATCACTAGAGGATTCTGATTTAATGGTTCGTTCCTCAACAATCTCTGTTTGAATGATTGGTGGTTCCGGAGGAAAATTTAGTGGTTCAGGATCTATGAATCGTCCCTGAATATTCTTCGGATTCTCAATTGTGAGGTCGGGTTCAAAAAATGGATTATCGGAAATTTGAACTGGAGTACTTGGTCGACTGGATGACGATTCTAAAGAAAAATCAACGGCGGTAATATTTGCTAAATGTCTTGATCTAGTTACAGGTGGTGAACGTACAAAAGGTGGTGAACGTCTTGCTCGGTGCATTCACTGAATATCCTATTAGTTTTTTTTTAAAAAGGAAAGAAAAATTATAATAAGTTATCCAATCAATAGACTTTTCCGATTTTGCCCACGTTTCGAATAGCCAAAAGATGCAGCAGAGGGGCAGGATTCGTTTGGTCTCAATATAATTGAGGACTGTTTGGCTCCAATAACCCGGTCCACATACAAATCCAACTATTACTACGAACCAGAAAATTTTGATGTCTATCAATTTAACAACTTAAAATAAATTTTCGTAATTTTAAGAAATTTAGATAAGAAGTAGAATAAAAATCTATGTCCTAAAAACTAGAATAGCGAGAAATAAGAAAGAAAAAGAGCGCGTCGAAAAAAGGTCGAAAAAGAGAAATGGTTGAAAAATAAAAGGTGACGGAAAAATAAAAGAAACTTATAACACTTAAAAACACTTGACTAACCTAACCTTATTACTACAACTAACTTAAAATTATAATCGCAAATTGAGATTACTAATTGGAATGATAATTGATACATAGGTAAAAGTCGTCTAAAAATATTAAAGCTTACAGGAAAAACTAAATCCCAAATGGAAATAACTTAAAAAGAAACTAAAACTTAAAAAGGCGTCGCAAAATTCTAAAGTACCTAAATCTTAGTCTAAAGAAAAAGCACTTAAGAAATTCTACGGCAAAGCCTAAAAATCTAGAAGTAAAAATAACTATGGCAAAAACTAAGTTTAAAACTAAATATGAGCTAAAAATACAAATATTACGCTAAAACGATTAAAAAGGGACAAAATATAAAAATAAACTAAAAGTTGTAAAAAGTACAATTTTTATAAAAATATTATTTTTATATTATTTATTTTATAAAACTATTAATTTATACATATAATAAAACTAATTAAAATTTAAAATACAATTTAATTTAAAAACTTAAACTAATTATATTAATAATTAAGTAATTAGGGTTTATTAATAATAATAATTATAAAATCCGTAATTAATGCGAAATTAGGGTTCTGTCACGTGTGTCAGAGTGTCTTCGCGAGTCGCGGTATTCCAAGCAGCAAACCCCGCGAGTCGCGGGGTTTCAATTTTCAACTCAGGTACAGTTTAAAATTTGACGCGTTTTTTTTTAAATCTAAAATATTAATATAATAAAAACTTATATTTTTATAAAATAAAAATAAAGAAACTTTATAAAACTTAAATATTTAATAAAATCTTAAAAATATATAAATTTTTGTTTTTCTTTTTATATTTTCGAATAATTAAAAACGTATTTTTACAAAAGTGAATTTTAATAAAAGTAAACTAAAAAAAATCTTTTTTTTATGTAGCGTTGCGCTTCCGGCTTTTAAGCTAGATTGGTCCCCGGCAGCGGCGCCAAAAATACTTGGTGTATTGAGCAGAGTGGTATAAAATACTATTAATTTTTAATACGAAATACTATTAAATACGATACAATTTTACACAAGATATTTATTTATTTAGAGAATGGATATACTTAAACCTTGCTACAACACTTATAGGTAGTGTACCTAATCGTACAGTAGTGTAGTTTTTAGTAAGTCCGGTTCGTTCCACAGGGAAAATCTTTAAACAAAGCTTAACGCTATATTAGTTTACTTTTATAAAAATACAAATATATATATAAGTAATATTATTGTTATAAAGGGGGGTTTTTACTGTTTAATGACCGGTTTGTCGATTTTAAAACTTTAGTCGCAGTTAAAACCAAATGTAAAATAATAAATAAATACAAGACTGAATTTAAAGCATAAAGTAAATAACGATAATGAAATTGCGAATAATAAAAGTGCGATAAAATAAACTTGCGATAATTAAAAAGTACGATAATTAAAAGTGCAATTAAATACAATAACAATAAAAATGCGATAATTAGAAGTGCAATTAAATATAAAATAAAGGAAATTAAATATGAAATAAAAGAATTATGCTTATTTAAACTTCCGTAATCATGATGTTTGACGTGTTGATTTTAGTTTTATGCCCATGGGTTAATTGTCCTTTGTCCTGGATTATTTAATATGTCCATACGGATTTGTCCATAATAGTCCATCAGTCATAAATATAAAGAGCGAAAGCCTTCGTCAAATTATTCTTATTCCCGAAGTCAAATATTCCAACTAATTGGGGATTCGAATTGTAACAAGGTTTTAATACTTTGTTTAATGAATACACCAGGTTATCGACTGCGTGTAAACCAAGGTTTTACTACTTTGTTAACAATTACACCAATTACCGTTGAATGTAATTCACCCCTGTTTCAACAAGTCTATTAACTATTAATCAAGTTCCGTATCCGGTAAAATGAATAATTATTGGTATTTATAGATATCCCGCCCACCGTACCCAGTCAAGCGTATGTGGTTATATATAAATACGTCGAATTATAAGTTTGTATATTAAATTAACAAGGTATTGTTTAGTTAATATAAAACCCATTAATAACCCATAGTCTAATTTCCACAAGTATCGTTCTTTTATCCAAACCCCAATTATGGTACAAAGTCCAATTACCCAATTTTAGTAATTAGCCCAACATCATGATTACTTCGGATTTAAATAAGCATAATAATAACTTAGCTACGAGACATTAAATTATAAAGGTTGAACATAACTTACAATGATTAAAAATAGCGTAGCGTTACACGGACAGAATTTCGACTTACACCCTTACAACTTTCGCTAACATACCCTTATTATTAGGATTAAAATTAAAATTAAAATTAAAATATAAATTATAAATATAAATATTACGTATATAGATAGAGAGATTGATATTTTTTGATGAAAAATTGATCAGAATTCGTTGGACTTTATAGGGAGTTTCAGTTTTTGGGGCTCCGCGACTCGCGGCCCATTCCTTCTTCAAACTCCGCGAGTCGCGGAGTTTGTAATTACAGCTCACTCCATTTTGGCTCTTTGTTTACCGACGGTTTATTATATAAATATAATATATATATAATTTATATAATTAATTATATATTATATTATATTTATATACATAGTTAACTTGTAATTTTTAGTCCGTTGCGTCGAGCGTTGAGAGTTGACTCTGGTCCCGGTTCCGGATTTTCGAACGTCCTTGCGTACAATTTAATATCTTGTACTTTGCGTTTTGAATCTTGTACTCTTGTAATTTCGAGACGTTTCTTATCAATAATTGGAACCTCTTTGATTGTCTTTTGTAATTTTGAGCTTTTTGGTTGTTTGCGTCTTCAATTCGTCGAATCTGTCTTTTGTCTTCACCTTTTATTATTTAAATGAATATCACTTGTAAATAGAACAATTGCAACTAAAAGCTTGTCTTTCTTGAGGAATAATGCTATGAAATATATGTTCGTTTTTAGCATTATCAACTACGTGCACTAGATGGTTAGCTTAGATAGGATTATTAGGCATTCCTAATAATTGTACCTATGGTTGATGCTTAGCTTAGGCAAGGTCGTTAAGCTTGCTTAATGATCTTGTCTATGGTATGACTTAGCTTAGACACTTTGGGTGTCTATGTATGTATGCTTGTAATTAAGGTTAGCTTAGGCATATGTGTATGCCTATGGTCGTGTTTAGCTTAGGCACAATTACTAGGTTAACCTTAGTAAGTTGTGTCTATGGCAAGAAATGGAATCGGATCCAATAGTAAGTAAGCAACCTTCGGGTTGGAAAGGTTAAGTAATGCATTGTTTATGTTTAATGTTATGCGTTCTTTTATTCACCTATAACTCACTAAGCATGAAAGCTTACCCCTATGTTATGTTCAAGTTTTTAATAGGAACGAAAGGATACCGTGAAGGTAAGGAGCCTATTTGAAGATAGTGGAGCATTGGTCATATAGTAGGTGTTAGTGCAAGTCCCTATTTTGAATCTAGCTATAATGATACCGCTTATCGACGCAAAGACTTTTGTACTCATAAACTATGTTTATCTTGAAATTGGGGACAAAATGTTATATTAAAGTTATGTAAATGTGTTATACATGACTAAATGATTTTCGTAACACTTAATGATGTGTGAAACTGTTTAGCTAAGTTTGTTAATGTATTATGTTGTTAAAATGGTGTTTGTGATGTTATAAATGGTGAAATTATGATTTTAAAGCAAGTTAAGGTTCAGTATCAGCAACAGCACAGGGCCGCGTCGCGGGTCCCTTAGCCGCGCCGCGCCTTTTAGTGTATTTCGGTAACAGGAGATTTGAAAAAAACTGACATGCATTTCCATGGTCTGGCCGCGCCGCGCCTAGTCTAGCCGCGTCGCGGCTTATCCCTGGGCTGGGTGGTCAACTTAAAAAAAAAAATTCGTTTAAGGGCGTTAAAAGTTGGTATCAGAGCTATGGTTTAAGGGACTTGGATAATCCACTATAGGGATTATCTAGGCTTAAACTGAAAGGACCCGTTCATATACATTATAAACGATTCACAATAGTTGATTACATCGCGAGGTATTTGACCTCTATATGATACATTTTACAAACATTGCATTCGTTTTTAAAAGACAAACTTTCTTTACAACGAAAATTGACGGTATGCACACCATTTCATAATATATCCAACTATAATTGACTTAATAATAATCTTGATGAATTCAATGACTCGAATGCAACGTCTTTCAAAATATGCCATGAATGACTCCAAGTAATATCCTTAAAGTGAGCTAATGCACAGCGGAAGATTTCTTTAATACCTGAGAATAAACATGCTTTAAAGTGTCAACCAAAAGGTTGGTGAGTTCATAGGTTTATCATAACAATCATTTCAATATATATTAATAGACCACAAGATTTCCGTTTATAAATATATGTACACTCGTAAGTGTATAAAAGTATTCTATAAGTTGTAGGCACCCGGTAACAAGCCTTAACATTCATGTTTTACCCTCTGAAGTACACCAGATCAGGTGTGTTTAAAATAACCTCGAAGTACTAAAGCATCCCATAGTCAGGATGGGGTTTGTCAGGCCCAATAGATCTATCTTTAGGATTCGTGCCTACCGTACATAGACAAGTAGTTTAATGTTACCAAGCTAAGGGTATATTTCTGGTTTAAACCCACGTAGAATTAGTTTTAGTACTTGTGCCTATTTCGTAAAACATTTATAAAAACAGCGCATGTATTCTCAGTCCCAAAAATATATATAAAAGGGAGCAAATGAAACTCACTTTTGCCTTGAAGGTATTTAATTCGACTTGGTCTCCGATAGATATCACGAACCTAACCATATATATAATATATCAACATATTTTCTTTTTTAAGTAATCGTTACATATATATACACTATTAATACTTTTAATATTTTCTTAGTCCGTAGTTAGCAGTCCGATGTTAGTGGTTCACAATTAGTTGCTTAAATAAAATAAATAAAGACCCCATCATATTCGTATTGATCAGAATTAATCTCGACCCATGGTACCATGTTGTCAAATGACGTGTTGCGTACATAAAGTACCGTGTTGTCAAATGACGTGTTGCGTACAATCATGAGGTCTTATGATTAATCTTCTCGTGTTGTTTACGGGTGGTCCTGAAATATATAAAATCAATTCATAAATAATTATATATAAAATATCATATTAATTAGAAAAGATATGATTAATTTACTTTTTCTCCAAATATTTTCGTAGCTAAACTAGCTTCGGATACCCAATCTTGTTTTAGTCGTAGTTTCTTCATTACAACTCCGTTTTTGTTGGTTCAACTTGCCACTTCCTTGGATCGAGTCAAATTTTAAGAATATGAACTGAAAATACCTTAGTTTGTATTCGAAATCATAGGTTATAGGTCAAACTTTGGTGAAACTTATGAAAGTGATCATTTTCCATCATAAAAACAACATTTAATGATCATTTTTCTAAAAATACTTACACTTTGAGTTAAACCATGAAATTTTTATGTGTTAACATATTCATAAGAAATATCATTTTTCCAGAACATGAACTTCCAATTCAAAGTTCAAGATGGTTTTTAATTATCCAACCCAAAACAGCCCCCGGTTGCACTCCGACGACGTAGATTCAGTTTTTAAGATGTTCTTTGTAAAACCAAGTTATATCTTGTTAGGTTAGCATATCATTATGATATATTACAGGTCTTAAAGTGTTTTAAAAGTTAAGTTAGAAGGATCTATTTAGTTTGCGAACAAGTTTGAAATCATTCAAACTATGTTCTTGTTGTTAAAATTTTATACCACAAACTAAGATAGCTATATGAATATGAATTAAATAAGATTATGAACAAGGTTACTACCTCAAGTTACTTGAACAAAGTTACTGCAAAAGATAAGAAATAATCTTGGAATCAAAGAGTGGTGGAGTTAGATCAAAAGGTTGGAAGTAAACTTCTTCAAATGGGTGGTTATTTTGATATGTTCTTGAAAGAGTTTTCTTATGGTGTTTAAGGCTTGTAATTGAAGCTAAATGATGGGGAAAATGCTTGGAGATGATCAAGTATGAAGTTAGGAGTATTTTGAGAGAGAAATGAGGGTGTAGGTATGAGAAAATGGAGTGAAGAAATGGTGTTCATTTATAAAAACGTTTTTAGTTTATAAAAAAAAAAAAAAAGGATACCTAATTTTGTTTTCTTACTAATAATTCATACTACTTGACAAATCCTAGTTACCTCATATCTAGGGCAGTAATAATGTTTATTAGGATGTTAATTTGATGTGTATATACCAATAGTAAATACGTATAGAAGTTGGGTATGATATGGGTACATATACCCTAGATATACGTATAGAAATCTTGAGGAAACGGAACGAGAATTCAAATATAGCTATCTTTTGTGAATATACTTATATTGTTTTATGTATTTAAGTCCTTAAAAAGTGATTAAATATTTATATATACGATACGTGTATAAGCATTATATATTATAAGTATATATATCAAAGAATGTTACGTATAGTTATCGTTTTAAAAACTTAAGTTAGTAGTTTCAAAATATACTTATAACTCATTGTCATTAGTACACAATGAGATGTTAAACCATCCTTAGATCATGTTAAATATATATAAATACATATATATACACAAACGTATAATTATCGTATGTTATATAGTTCGTGATATCATCGGTCATATTGAACGGTCAAACGTTGTGTAAAACTCTTTTCAAAAACACAAGTCTCAACAATTTGGATTGCTTATAATGTTGGTATGGTTTAATTTATGTAAATATTAATCTCATAAGTATAATTTGGTCGGAAAATTCCGGGTCATTACAGTACCTACCTGTTAAAGAAATTTCGTCCCCGAAATTTGATAGAGGTTGTTATGGATAACAATAAGAAGGTTTTCATGACAAATATAAGGTGATAATGGAGTTTTATCATCATTGAGTAATGTAGATAAAACGATTCGATTATGCAAAGAATATAAATGAGACTATCGTAAAAGAGTGAGATGAGTAAAATATATTCGTCTTAACCGATGACGTAGTTATGATTGATTTCCGGGATTTAAAGAGAATCTTACGTAACAAGATTTGGTTCTTTGGTGATTAAGGAAATCAGGATCTTCTTTGATTATATGCAATAATCTGTTTTGATTGATCTGTCAGATATTTCACTATAAATTCACCCCTTCGTTTCCTTATTTACCACGACTCACACCTTCTATTCTTTCTCCCTTGATTCTTACTTTAAAGCATTCATCAATATGCTCCATCCAGTCCTGATTTTTGATATACTCCTAACTTTTATATCTGTCATTCTTCTTTTTCATCTACCACCAGAAGAATCTATTTACTTCTACTATACTCTTGTGTTTATAGTGTTTCTAATTCTCCCGTGTCTTTATATTGCTATCTGCATCGATATACACGGTTTATAATTTCGGGGTTATTATCGGAGTTTATATTCTTCATTATTTTTCGGAGCTTCATGCTTTCATTTTCTCTTCCCGACTTCGAGTCAAGCGAGTAAGGGTCCGGAATTCGTAGATATGAAATTCAGAATGAACATAGCTAATGCTCTAAGAAGAAAATGGTAATAGAACGATTTTGATTTGTTAAATTACCAGAATACCCTGGAGAAGACCGAGTCATCCAGAAAAATATTCTCTTGATATGTTTAGAGATTAGATAGAATGTAAGAGTCGTGTAAATGGCACATGATGACGGTACTGTGAATCATCATGCTTCATTAGAAACTCAGCATGACTTACTGTAATATAATGACGTTGATCAAGTGTCATTATATTATACTAATCCATGCTTCAGTTCCCAACACTACTTCAAAACATTCATATTTTAAACTCGAAGGTTTCAGAATTTAGAAACTAACACAGTTTCTTTTATGTTGCAGATATTACGGAGAGATAAATGATCTCAGATAAGAATAGTTGTGAAAATATCGCCAGAAATATGGAGGATATCTATAATAGAACATACGAGAATATCTTAGAATTTCTAATATCAATGGATGATGAAGAAGATTTGTCTGTGAAGGTTTAGAATGAGAAATAAGATGTTTGCTAACGATTTCAGCAGGCACAGAATCATTTGGATTCTTTGAAGGCAAACTTATTCTTTGTGATTTGTCCACGGATTTCTTCATAGTTTCGCATAATCCTCTTTTTGGTACTAAATTTTCTATCGAGCGTTCCTAACACCCCTTTCTTTATCATCAAACTTTTGGCAATTAAGATCATCTACAACATGCTGCTTCGTCAGCATTTTCAAAGTTAACTGATCTGGGTCATCGGTTATCAAACCGAGGTAGTTTCAGGAGAATTGTGTTTTTAGAATGATTAATCGCTGATGGTAATATTGTAGAATATAAAAGGTTTCCCAGTAACAATAAAGAGTACGCATATATATCGCGGTTATAATAAAGTTGTTTCGGATGAAAAGTTGGAGTTGACTTGCTGGAGCTGTGACAAAATTAGCTACTTTGGAAAGGGATTGTAAAACGATCTTCGGTAATGTCAAAGGAACTAGAACAGATACGTGTCAAACGTTTACTCAGTTTCTGAGGATTTTTCAGGTGCATAACTATATGCATCAATCTTTTCTTCCGTAGATGAAGTGCGGGTGGTTTATCCTCTCGATTGAGGTGTTTTTATGAATCATGATAGATTTGAACGCTGATTGTAATCGTCGAGATACAATGAGGTTTAAGATGAAATCAAGTGGCAATCTTGAAGAAATGTTTAGTTTCATATGTTATAATCAATATTTTAATTCATTTTAATTATCCAATGTCATTAGTCCACAGTCGATAGTCCACAGTAACAGTCCAATAATTCATATATAGTTTAATATATAATATACGAATTAATTAATACGTGTCGTGACCCGTATACGTCTCAGACTCGATCACAACTCAAACTATATATATTATTGTAGAATCAACCTCAACCCTGTATAGAGAACTCGATCATTACTGCATATAGAGTGTCTATGGTGATTCCAAATAATATATATAGATGCGTCGATATGATATGTCAAAACATTGTATACGTGTCCCGATATTTAAAGTGCGTAAAATAATTACAGAAATTAAATGACGATAAATAAAAGTACGATAATTAAATTGCGATAAATAAACTGCGATAAATAAAATGTAATCAGTTAGCTAGGAACAGTTAGCTGGAACAGTTAGCGTGGATTCTTAACAAAATTTTTCATAGTTAATTTGTTTGTTTCTAACAGATTTTATTTTGTCATATGTTTTCTTCATATGCCACTTGTTGGATTCTGGGAAGTCAAAATCCAAATATGAAATTAAATGAAAATGGTTATTCTGCGGTGAACGGATACATATATCGGTGGTTGTAAGTAGGATAGTAAATGACTGTTGAATCAGCTTCGACGAATGTACAATGTAACTTATTAAGATGAAATCTAATTATTCCTCGGGTATTACCTACCCGTTAAAAAAAAATTTCACCATTAATATTTTGTACAAAAGAACTTTTAATTACAATCTTTATGAAAACATATATACATATATATTTTCTTCAGATGAAATTATGAATTTAATGAGTTAATATGATATTAATCTCATTTACTTTTCGGTTTGAGCTAGAATAAGAAATCTCTAAAACTTTTTGAAACCACATATTCTTCGCAGAACATCAATGAAGTTATGGATCAATACTTCATCGTTCATTATTGTTGGTACTCCTTGGTATCTATGGTGCGTATGATGTTGATGTTTGTGGGACAGATTATGATGTCGAGACGTGTGATGCGGATGTTGTTTGTTAGTGGTGATGATGGTATTGTTGATGTTATTGATGGTGGTGCCAATTATGCTGCTGGTGCTGCTGCTGGTGTTTGCAACCTTCGCACCATGTTCTCCAAAGCCGTCACGCGAGCGCCAAGTTCGTTAACTTCTGCTAGTACACCGGGATGATTGGCGGTTGGAGCGAGCGAATGAACAAGATTTGTAACATGGGATAGTATATAATCGTGACGAGATACTCTAGAAATGAGAGAGAAAATGGTGTTTCGAATAGGTTCGCCGATAAGTGCTTCAGGTTCATCGCCAAGAGGGCAATTTGGTGGATGGAATGGATCACCTTCTTCTTGTCTCCAGTGATTTAGTATATTACGAACCCATCCCCAATTCATCCAGAATAGATGATGGGAAATTGGTTGATCCATTCCGGTGACGCTGCTTTCGGAGCCCGAATGGAAATCCATATCGGCATAACTGTCGGAATCTGAAGAATTCGAACTAGATGCGGAATCCATCTTGTATAATGGGGAAAATGAATTTTTGGTATGGAATAGATTATAGGAGTTAGATTTGGTACTCTTCAATACATAATTTACATATGTATATATAATACCAAAATCCCGTAAATTACGGAGAATCTTTGAAAAGATATCAGTCAAAGTTCGCAATAACAGATATGCTAAGATAAGAATTCGTCTATACACTATCAATGCAGTAAATGCAGTAAAACGTGTCTAGACTTATGAATGATAAGCAGTTAATTTCCTAAGGATGATAAGCAGATGATTTCCGACTAGAAATGATAAGCAAAACTTTTGACATGTAGACACGGTCGAAGTCCAGACTCATTAATGCATCCTAACAACTACTAGTTAGACACACTAATGCAAGACCTGGTTCGCTACAACCACCACTCTGATACCAACTGAAAGGACCCGTTCATATACATTATAAACGATTCACAATAGTTGATTACATCGCGAGGTATTTGACCTCTATATGATACATTTTACAAACATTGCATTCGTTTTTAAAAGACAAACTTTCTTTACAACGAAAATTGACGGTATGCACACCATTTCATAATATATCCAACTATAATTGACTTAATAATAATCTTGATGAACTCAATGACTCAAATGCAACGTCTTTCAAAATATGCCATGAATGACTCCAAGTAATATCCTTAAAGTGAGCTAATGCACAGCGGAAGATTTCTTTAATACCTGAGAATAAACATGCTTTAAAGTGTCAACCAAAAGGTTGGTGAGTTCATAGGTTTATCATAACAATCATTTCAATATATTAATAGACCACAAGATTTCCGTTTATAAATATATGTACACTCGTAAGTGTATAAAAGTATTCTATAAGTTGTAGGCACCCGGTAACAAGCCTTAACATTCATGTTTTACCCTCTGAAGTACACCAGATCAGGTGTGTTTAAAATAACCTCGAAGTACTAAAGCATCCCATAGTCAGGATGGGGTTTGTCAGGCCCAATAGATCTATCTTTAGGATTCGTGCCTACCGTACATAGACAAGTAGTTTAATGTTACCAAGCTAAGGGTATATTTCTGGTTTAAACCCACGTAGAATTAGTTTTAGTACTTGTGCCTATTTCGTAAAACATTTATAAAAACAGCGCATGTATTCTCAGTCCCAAAAATATATATAAAAGGGAGCAAATGAAACTCACTTTTGCCTTGAAGGTATTTAATTCGACTTGGTCTCCGATAGATATCACGAACCTAACCATATATATAATATATCAACATATTTTCTTTTTTAAGTAATCGTTACATATATATACACTATTAATACTTTTAATATTTTCTTAGTCCGTAGTTAGCAGTCCGATGTTAGTGGTTCACAATTAGTTGCTTAAATAAAATAAATAAAGACCTCATCATATTCGTATTGATCAGAATTAATCTCGACCCATGGTACCATGTTGTCAAATGACGTGTTGCGTACATAAAGTACCGTGTTGTCAAATGACGTGTTGCGTACAATCATGAGGTCTTATGATTAATCTTCTCGTGTTGTTTACGGGTGGTCCTGAAATATATAAAATCAAATCATAAATAATTATATATAAAATATCATATTAATTAGAAAAGATATGATTAATTTACTTTTTCTCCAAATATTTTCGTAGCTAAACTAGCTTCGGATACCCAATCTTGTTTTAGTCGTAGTTTCTTCATTACAACTCCGTTTTTGTTGGTTCAACTTGCCACTTCCTTGGATCGAGTCAAATTTTAAGAATATGAACTGAAAATACCTTAGTTTGTATTCGAAATCATAGGTTATAGGTCAAACTTTGGTGAAACTTATGAAAGTGATCATTTTCCATCATAAAAACAACATTTAATGATCATTTTTCTAAAAATACTTACACTTTGAGTTAAACCATGAAATTTTTATGTGTTAACATATTCATAAGAAATATCATTTTTCCAGAACATGAACTTCCAATTCAAAGTTCAAGATGGTTTTTAATTATCCAACCCAAAACAGCCCCCGGTTGCACTCCGACGACGTAGATTCAGTTTTTAAGATGTTCTTTGTAAAACTAAGTTATATCTTGTTAGGTTAGCATATCATTATGATATATTACAGGTCTTAAAGTGTTTTAAAAGTTAAGTTAGAAGGATCTATTTAGTTTGCGAACAAGTTTGAAATCATTCAAACTATGTTCTTGTTGTTAAAATTTTATACCACAAACTAAGATAGCTATATGAATACGAATTAAATAAGATTATGAACAAGGTTACTACCTCAAGTTACTTGAACAAAGTTACTGCAAAAGATAAGAAATAATCTTGGAATCAAAGAGTGGTGGAGTTAGATCAAAAGGTTGGAAGTAAACTTCTTCAAATGGGTGGTTATTTTGATATGTTCTTGAAAGAGTTTTCTTATGGTGTTTAAGGCTTGTAATTGAAGCTAAATGATGGGGAAAATGCTTGGAGATGATCAAGTATGAAGGTAGGAGTATTTTGAGAGAGAAATAAGGGTGTAGGTATGAGAAAATGGAGTGAAAAAATGGTGTTCATTTATAAAAACGTTTTTAGTTTATAAAAAAAAAAAAAAAAAAAAAGGATACCTAATTTTGTTTTCTTACTAATAATTCATACTACTTGACAAATCCTAGTTACTTCATATCTAGGGCAGTAATAATGTTGATTAGGATGTTGATTTGATGTGTATATACCAATAGTAAATACGTATAGAAGTTGGGTATGATATGGGTACATATACCCTAGATATACGTATAGAAATCTTGAGGAAACGGAACGAGAATTCAAATATAGCTATCTTTTGTGAATATACTTATATTGTTTTATGTATTTAAGTCCTTAAAAAGTGATTAAATATTTATATATACGATACGTGTATAAGCATTATATATTATAAGTATATATATCAAAGAATGTTACGTATAGTTATCGTTTTAAAAACTTAAGTTAGTAGTTTCAAAATATACTTATAACTCATTGTCATTAGTACACAATGAGATGTTAAACCATCCTTAGATCATGTTAAATATATATAAATACATATATATACACAAACGTATAATTATCGTATGTTATATAGTTCGTGATATCATCGGTCATATTGAACGGTCAAACGTTGTGTAAAACTCTTTTCAAAAACACAAGTCTCAACAATTTGGATTGCTTATAATGTTGGTATGGTTTAATTTATGTAAATATTAATCTCATAAGTATAATTTGGTCGGAAAATTCCGGGTCATTACATAAACCATCGTAGATAGTAGATAAGCAGTTTAGGACTTGCATGATAGATAAGTTTAAAGGGTTATGCCATGCTCCATAGGAAAGAGTTTATTTACGAAACCAATAGTATTACACTAAGATTGTATATGTTTTGAACAAGGAGTTTGATGCTCAATAACTATGTGTCATGGATGATCAAATGTGTAATATGATGGTGTAATGACGACCGACCATCGCTATTACATCATTATAGTACACATGAATATCTACTATGGTCATGGTGAAATGAGTTGGGATTTCATTCGATCATTTAAGATATGTTCAACTGCTGATATATGTGTTTGGACTAACGGGATTGATGTATTATTTCAGAATGACTATTGTATCTCCTAATAGAAGCAATGAAGAGGACGATGAGTACGTCCACACCCCGTCAAGAGAGTCTGTCGAAGACTCGCAATCTGAATCTGATGAAGCTCCAATGGCAAATGATCTTACGGGGCAAATATGACAAACATTGGCACGATACACCCAACTCTTCTAGAAAAGATAAAGAAGTTGATTAATGAGCAATTAGACGAAAAGTTAAAGACTCTTATGACGAATAATCCCATGTTAAGAGGAGAAGGGGGAAGTGGGGTAAGGCGAGAGGAAGTAGAAGTCCCGAAAAAGAAGGATGAGCATTTTGAATTCAAAAGTTTTGCAAACTGTCATCTACCGAAATTTCATGGTAAAGTTGATCCGATTGTTAGTCAAAGATGGATCGACGAGATAGAAGAAACTTTCATGTTGTGTGAATGTCCTGAACATCTAAAGGTAATTTACGCTGCACACCAAATGAAGGGCAGTGGTTATGAGTGGTGAAATTTTATAGTTAATTCACATGGACGAAATGTGGCGACAAGCTTTCCGTGGGAAAAATTTCGTGAAATGTTTATGGATCAATTTGCTCCACCCGCCGAAGTTAATAGGTTAAAGTCCGAATTCATGAATATTGAACATGGGAATAAATCCATGACCGAGTTCAATGTCGAATTTAATGATAAGTCTCGTTTTTGCCCAGATTTTGTCTCAAGTCCTAAGTTAATGATGGACCACTATCAAGAGAAGTTAAATCCTGAAATAAGTGAGTTTATTGATAAGGGTACATATAAAACCTTAGTCGAAATGATGAACAAGGCTCTTGTGAGGGAACATGAACTTAAGAAGAAAGCCGTGTTTAAACGAAAGTTGGATCAAGATTCAAAGTCGATGCAAAATATGAGCCCGAAGAAAAGTAGGTTTAATTCTGAGTCCCCACAAAAGTCAAAAGGGGGTTTCACGCCGGGGAAAGGTAGTGGTAAAGAATTAAAAGTGTGTAATAGGTGTGGTAAAAACCATACGGGCGATGTAACATAGGACTATTTTCCGTTAAATTTATTTTAACACCGTCAATGGAGAGAGAGACTCTTCATGTCATAACCCGACCTTAACCATAAGGACGAATACAATAACATATGATTTCATCGCGAGGTATTGACCTCTATATGCGACATTCTTCAAAAACTGCATTCGTTTTTACAATACAAACCATAGATTTTATTACAAATACAAGGTTTAAACAACTTAATAATGATTATCGTTTAGCGATAATCTTAGACTTACAAACTTTACATGTGATAATAACAATACGACCTTCAACATATTTTACATTACAAATCCTCCGATATGCAGTTTTATTTTTGACACAAATATGCATACTCAAGATCTTGCTTAAATTCAACATGTTGCAGCGGAAGCTTTTAGTTATCACCTGAGAATAAACATGCTTAAAACGTCAACATAAAGTTGGTGAGATATAGGTTTAATGCCGGCAGCGTTATAAATATAGACCACAAGATTTCATATATAAACGTTTTAATAAAAATATTCTAAGTTGTTGAGCACTTGATAACCATACTTAACATTTAATCAACGTCGCATATTCCCTTTATTATGAAATCTTACTACACCGTACCAAGTGTAGTCACCGAAACGAAGTACTGTGCAACCGTTGAATACTGGTCGTCCAGTCCGGTTGGGGTTGTCAGGCCCAATAGATCTATCAACAGGATTCGCGTTTACAATACCTCATGTAAATAATAGTTACCAAGTTACAGGGAAGTATGCCAGTGGTACAACTCAACGTAGAATATATATTTTTAATCACTTGTGTCCATAACGTAAATCATAAAATGCATGTATTCTCATCCCGAAATATTTAGAGTTTAAAAGTGGGACTCTATACTCACTTTTGCCTTGAAGGTAATAAACACGACTTGGTCTCCGATTGATATCACAAACCTAACCATATATATAATATATCAACATATTTTCTTTTCAAGAAATCGTTACATATATATATATATATATACTTTTAATACTTTTAATATTTTCTTAGTCCGTAGTTAGCAGTCCGATGTTAGTGGTCCACAATTAGTTGCTTAAATAAAATAAATAAAGACCCCATCGTATTCGTATTGATCAGAATTAATCTCAACCCATGGTACCATGTTGTCAAGTGATGTGTTGCGTACATAAAGTACCGTGTTGTCAAATGACGTGTTGTGTACAATCATGAGGTCTTATGATTAATCTTCTCGTGTTGTTTATGGGTGGTCCTGAAATATATAAAATCAAATCATAAGTAAATATATATTAAATATTATGTTAATTAGCCAAAATATGATTAATCCGATTTTGTCATAATATGATATATTACAGGTCTTGAAGTGTTTTTAAAAATCAAATTAGAAGGATCTATTTAGTTTGCGAACAAGTTTGAAATCACTCAAACTATGTTCTTGTTGTTAAAATTTTACAACACAAAATAAGATAGCTATATAAATATGAATCAAATAAGGTTATGAATAAGGTTACTACCTCAAGCTACTTGGACAAAGCTACTGGAAAAGGTAAGAAAAATCTTGGAATCAAAAGAGTGGTAGAGTGGGATTGAAAGATTGGAAGTAATCTCCTTGAAATCGGATGACTATATTGATAGGTTCTTGAGTAGGTAAATGAAGAGAGATTAGGGAGTGAATTAACTTGAAAGAAAATTGGAAATGAAATTGTATGTGTGTGTGTGCAAAATAGCATGATTATGGAATGGATATATAGGAGATTTAGTTTGTTTTCTTGCACAAAAGTCACACATGAGGTTAAATGGCTGGTTCCCACATGTAACATCATGTCTAGTGGCTGATCATTGAAGTTTATTGTTGGTATCTACCAATAGTAAATACGTATAGAAGCTGGGTATGATACGGTTACATATACCCTAGATATGCTTGTAGAAATTGTGAGGAATCGGAACGAGAATTCAAATATGGACGGGTTTATAACTGTAAAAGAGGCTCAAAACTGGGCTTTTATTTTTGGGTCAAACCGGGCCAAAATAAAATTTTAAGACATTTTTAATAAAGCAATGTTAGCCCAAAAAAAAAAATTTCCAAGCTGACCTGGCAGCTCGACCCCAGCCAGGAGCTCTGCCCCTTGGACCCCGCCAGGGGTTGCCACCCCTTGGACCCCGCTTATCGGGGGCGCTGCCCCCGAACTCCCGTCATAATCAAGATAAGTTCAAACAAGTGTGCACTCCACACTTCCCCAAACTTGATCGATATTTATCAAGATTATTTTGGTTACAAATTAATCCCATTACACTTAAATCATATTGGTGACATAGATCACCAACACATTATAGATTGTAAGTATATATGTCAAAGAACGTTACATATAGTTATTGTTTTGAAAACTTAAGTTAGTGGTCTCAAAGTATATTTATAACTTATTGTTGTTAGTTCACAATGAAATGTTCAACCATCCTTAAATCATGTTAAATATGTATAGATATGTACATCTACATAATCGTATAATTATCGTGTGTTATATAGTTCGTGATATCATCGGTCAAATTGGACGGTCAAACGTTGTGTGAAACTCTTTTCAAAAACATAAGTCTCAACAGTTTGGATTGCTTATCATGTTGGTAAGGTTTATTTTATGTAAATATTAATCTCATAAGTATAAAACGATCGGAAAAATCCGGGTCGTTACAGTACCTACCCGTTAAATAAATTTCGTCCCGAAATTTTAAAGTTGTACCTATTTTGCGTTTTCGGGAAACAAATGTGGATACTTTTGTTTCATCTGATTCTCTCGTTCCCAAGTAAACTCGGGACCCCTTCGAGCATTCCAACGAACCTTGACGATTGGTATGTTGCTCTGCTTGAGTTGTTTAACTTCACGGTCCATGATTTCGACTGGTTCTTCTATGAATTGTAGTTTCTCGTCGACTTGGATTTCTTCAAGAGGAATGGTGAGATCTTCCTTTGCAAGACATTTCTTGAGGTTTGAGACGTGAAATGAATTATGTACCTCGGCGAGTTATTGTGGTAACTCGAGCCGATAAGCTACCGGTCCGATGCGTTCGATGATCTTGAACGGGCCTACATACCTTGGGTTCAGTTTACCCCTTTTTCCAAAACGTATTACACCTTTACAAGGTGACACCTTTAGCATAACCATGTCACCGATCTAAAACTCTAATGGTTTCCTTCGAACATCAGCGTAGCTCTTTTGGCGACTACGGGCTGTTTTCAATCTCTCCTTGATTTGCACTATCTTCTCAGTAGTTTCATGGATGATCTCGGGACCAGTTAATTGTCGATCTCCTACTTCATTCCAACAGATAGGGGATCTACACTTCCTTCCATACAGTGCTTCGAATGGTTCAGCTTTAATGCTCGCATGATAACTATTATTATACGAGAATTCTGCTAATGGTAGATATTTATCCCATCCGTTTTCAAAATCGATCACACATGCCCTGAGCATGTCTTCAAGAGTCTGAATTGTTCTTTCACTCTGCCCGTCAGTTTGCGGATGATATGCGGTGCTCATATCCAAACGGGTTCCCAGGGCCTCCTGTAGTGATTGCCAAAACTTTGATGTAAATCTACTATCACGATCGGATATAATGGAAATAGGTATTCCATGCATTGAAACAATTTCCTTTATGTATAATCATAATAGTTTCTCCATTCTATCCGTTTCCTTTATAGGCAAGAAATGTGCAGATTTGGTGAGACGATCAACTATTACCCAAATGGTGTCATAACCCCAGGCAGTCTTAGGTAACTTTGTGATGAAATCCATGGTAATACCATCCCATTTCCATTCTGGGATTTCTGGTTGTTGAAGTAACCCTGACGGCTTCTGGTGTTCTGCTTTGACTTTGGAACAAGTTAAACATTCCCCAACATATGTTGCAACATCTGTCTTTAAATTAGGCCACCAATAATGCGTCTTAAGATCTTGATACATCTTTCTAACTCCAGGATGTATCGAGTATCTTGTCTTATGTGCCTCGTTCAATATCAACTTCCTTAATCCACCCAACTTCGGTACCCAAATACGGTTTGCGAAATATCGAATTCCGTCTTCCCGTATGACGAGTTGCTTCTCATACTTCTTCATTATTTCATTTCCTATGTTTTCTTTAGTAAGAGCTTCTCGTTGAGCCCCTTTGATTTGTGAGTTGAGATTCATGCGAATTTCTATGTTCATTGCTCGTACTCGAATTGGTTCCCGTTCCTTTCTGCTTAGAGCGTCGGCCACTACATTTGCTTTCCCGGGATGATAGCGAATCTCACAATCATAGTCGTTTATCAGCTCGACCCACCTACGTTGCCTCATGTTCAGCTGTTTCTGATCAAAAATATGTTGAAGACTTTTATGATCAGTAAACACAGTGCATTTAACCCCATATAAATAGTGTCTCCATATCTTCAATGCAAACACTACTGCTCCCAATTCTAAATCATGCGTCGTATAACTTCGCTCGTGAATCTTCAATTGTCGGGATGCGTATGCTATAACTTTCTTCCGTTGCATAAGGACGCAACCAAAACCTTGTCGCGAAGCGTCACAATATATCTCAAAATCATCGTTCCCTTCAGGTAACGATAAAATAGGTGCTGTAGTCAACTTCTTCTTCAGTAATTGAAATGCACTCTCTTGCTCAGAAGTCCATTCGTACTTCTTCCCTTTTTGCGTTAACGCTATTAATGGTTTAGCTATTCGGGAAAAATCTTGAATAAACCTTCTATAATAACCAGCTAAACCCAAAAATTGGCGTAACTGAGTTGGTGTCTTAGGAGTCTCCCATTTTTCAATGGCCTCAATTTTAGCTGGATCAACCTGAATTCCTTTGCTACTAACAACGTGGCCAAGAAATTGCACTTCTTTCAACCAAAATGCACACTTAGAAAATTTGGCGTATAACTGTTCTTTTCTTAACAATTCTAATACCAACCTTAAATGCTGCTCATGCTCTTGCTCACTCTTGGAATAGATAAGAATATCGTCAATGAAAACGATAACAAACTTATCTAAATACGGACTACAAACTCGATTCATGAGGTCCATGAATACAGCTGGCGCATTAGTCAACCCAAACGGCATGACCAAAAATTCATAATGACCGTAGCGTGTCCGAAAAGCAGTTTTCGGAATATCTTCTTCTTTGACGCGTAGTTGATGATAGCCCGACCTTAGGTCGATTTTCGAGTAAACACATGATCCTTGCAATTGAACAAATAAGTCATCAATTCTCGGTAGTGGATACCGATTCTTGATAGTTAACTTATTTAATTCACGATAATCTATACACATTCGGAAAGATCCATCTTTCTTCTTGACGAATAAAATCGGAGCTCCCTACGGTGAAGTGCTCGGTCGAATGAAACCACAGTCCAGTAATTCTTGTAACTGGCTTTGTAACTCTTTCATCTCAGATGGTGCAAGTCTATATGGAGCACGAGCCACTGGTGCAGCTCCTGGTACTAGATCTATTTGAAATTCTACAGATCTAAATGGAGGTAATCCCGGCAACTCTTCCGGAAATACTTCAGGAAAATCTCTTGCCACAGGCACGTCGTTGATGCTCTTCACTTTTTCCTTCGTTTCGACTTTATTAACATGTGCTAGTATAGCATAGTACCCTTTCTTCAAGCACTTTTGAGCTTTCAAACAACTAATGAGTTTTAGCTTTGTGTTACCCTTCTCTCCATAAATCATTAATGGCGTTCTATCCTTACGAGGAATGCGAATTGCCTTCTTGGCGCACACAACTTCAGCTCCTATTTTAGACATCCAGTCCATGCCGACTATTACATCAAAACTTCCTAATTCTACGGGTATCAAATCAATCTTAAATGTTTCTCCGGCTAAATTTATTTTACAATCACGGCAAATTTTATCGGCTTTAATTAGTTTACCATTAGCTAACTCAATCATGTACTTAGCATCTAGAGGTAATGATGAACAATTCAATTTAGCGTGAAAGTCTCTACACACGTAACTTCTATCGGCACCAGTATCAAATATAATAGATGCGGATAAGTTATTAATGGTAAACGTACCCGTAACAAGCTCCGGGTCTTCATACGCCTCTCTAGCATTAATAACAAATGCTCTTCCACGTGCAAATCTGTTATTCTTCTCTGGATTCGGGCACTGACTCTTATAATGACCCTGTTTCCCACATCCATAACAAGTAACAGTGGCCAAGGCAGTTCTATTTGCATTGGTGGCAGGAGTCTTGGTACCGTTTGTATTTGTAGCGGGAACCCTACAATCTTCAGCAAGATGACCTTTTCGATTACAATTGTTGAACACCACATTACAATAACCAGAGTGATGTTTGTGGCATCTGTTACATAAAGGATTTCGTCCTTTGTAACCTGAGTTTGAACCGCTACCCGCACCTTGCGTGGTTTCTTGTTTCTTGTTGGATTGTTGATGATTACCTTCCCACTTTCTTTTATTTCCCGATGTCTTGACATCGGTGTTCTTATCCAGAATAATCTGGTCCATCAACTCGTTTGCCATGGTGATAGCTTCATGAATAGTCTTGGGTTTGGATGCTGTAACATTTTCCTTGACCTTTTTAGGCAAACCGTCTTTGTACAGTTCAATCTTCCGTTCTTCGGTTGGTACCAATTCGGGACATAGCAAAGCTAATTCCATGAATTGCTGATTGTAGTTGGTGAGTTCAGTACCAACAACTTTCAGGCTTCGTAATTCAGCTTCCAACTTCCTAACCTCGTTCCTTGGACAATATTCATTGATTAGCATTGTTTTGAATTCTTCCCAAGGAGTATCATAAGCTACATCTCCTCCTACGGCCTTCACATAGTTTTTCCACCACGTGAGTGCACTATCTTGTAGGGTGCACGATGCATACTTGGTCATGTCCTTCTCAATACAACCACTGATTTTAAACACAGACTCAATCTTTTCGATCCACCGGGTTAAACCAACCGGTCCTTCTGTTCCACTGAATGATGAGGGCTTGCAACCTTGAAAAGTTTTGTAAGTGCACCCCACACGAGGATTTGGGTTAACTGCAGCACCTCTTGCAGCCTCGACCCATAACATTCTGTCGTTCACTCGCTGATTGATGAGTTCCTGGATTTCTTGTTCCGTCATTCGGTTCAATCGCGCCATAATCTTCAACAAGAATGAAAAAAATAATTATTCACATGGAATATTATAGATGTAGTATATATTTACAGTACATCGTAGCTTATTAATAATATGAACCAGTTATTATTATAAAAGCCTTTTCTTCTTATTAGCGTTTTATAATTATATCTAGGGTAGTACCTACCTGTTAAAGTTCATACTTAATAGCTTAGTACGAAAATCAATTACTACCACCCAAATAATACTTAACCATGGAAAATTATTGCATTTCACACTTCACTATTTTACATATGCTTATCTTACATCAAACATTAAGCAAACCACACTAGTAATATTATACAAAATATTATATGATCACATGGTTTAAAACAACAGTGCATCATTTAACCCAAAGCGTTTGTGTTCAAAGAAATTGCTTAAAGGTTATCCTGGTTGTCTCCCTGTGTTTTGGCTGAGGAACCGAAGAACTGGATGTCGGGATAGAACTAATAGGAATAGCGGGAATAGGTGTGGAAGTATCTGGTGGAGTTGGTGTGACAACATTCTCTCTAGACTCGGGATTTGGATTTTCCATTTCAGTAGCCTTTCGTTTCTTTCCTCGTTCGAACTTGTCTTTCGTAATTTCCTGTATTTCTTCCTCCTCAGGATCACTTTCTGGTTCCGCTTCAATTGATTCATCCGGAACTTGTGAGTCTTCCCCAAAGGTGTCGTTTTCATCGTCGGATAGATTAATGACTGGAACACCATCTGAAGATTCTGGTTCGGAGTCGCTGAATGTGATAATAAGTTCTAAGCCAGACATCTATCACATAACAACTAGCACGTTAATACCACATAATATTTACATATTAATTTTTAACCAACAAGGATAAGCAATAGTTTTCGAAATCAAACACGGTCAAAGTCCAGACTCACTAATGCATCCTAACAAACTCGATAAGACACACTAATGCAAATTTTCTGGTTCTCTAAGACCAACGCTCTGATACCACATGTCATAACCCGACCTTAACCATAAGTATGAATACAATAACATATGATTTTATCGCGAGGTATTGACCTCTATATGCGACATTCTTCAAAAACTGCATTCATTTTTACAATACAAACCATAGCTTTTATTACAAATACAAGGTTTAAACAACTTAATAATGATTATCGTTTAGCGATAATCTTAGACTTACAAACTTTACATGTGATAATAACAATACGACCTTCAACATATTTTACATTACAAATCCTCCGATATGCAGTTTTATTTTTGACACAAATATGCATACTCAAGATCTTGCTTAAATTCAACATGTTGCAGCGGAAGCTTTTAGTTATCACCTGAGAATAAACATGCTTAAAATGTCAACATAAAGTTGGTGAGATATAGGTTTAATGCCGGCAGCGTTATAAATATAGACCACAAGATTTCATATATAAACGTTTTAATAAAAATATTCTAAGTTGTTGAGCACTTGATAACCATACTTAACATTTAATCAACGTCGTATATTCCCTTTATTATGAAATCTTACTACACCGTACCAAGTGTAGTCACCGAAACGAAGTACTGTGCAACCGTTGAATACTGGTCGTCCAGTCCGGTTGGGGTTGTCAGGCCCGATAGATCTATCAACAGGATTCGCGTTTACAATACCTCATGTAAATAATAGTTACCAAGTTACAGGGAAGTATGCCAGTGGTACAACTCAACGTAGAATATATATTTTTAATCACTTGTGTCCATAACGTAAATCATAAAATGCATGTATTCTCATCCCGAAATATTTAGAGTTTAAAAGTGGGACTATATACTCACTTTTTCCTTGAAGGTAATAAACACGACTTGGTCTCCGATTGATATCACAAACCTAACCATATATATAATATATCAACATATTTTCTTTTCAAGTAATCGTTACATATATATATATATATATATACTTTTAATACTTTTAATATTTTCTTAGTCCGTAGTTAGCAGTCCGATGTTAGTGGTCCACAATTAGTTGCTTAAATAAAATAAATAAAGACCCCATCGTATTCGTATTGATCAGAATTAATCTCGACCCATGGTACCATGTTGTCAAGTGACGTGTTGCGTACATAAAGTACCGTGTTGTCAAATGACGTGTTGCGTACAATCATGAGGTCTTATGATTAATCTTCTCGTGTTGTTTACGGGTGGTCCTGAAATATATAAAATCAAATCATAAGTAAATATATATTAAATATTATGTTAATTAGCCAAAATATGATTAATCCGATTTTGTCATAATATGATATATTACAGGTCTTGAAGTGTTTTTAAAAATCAAATTAGAAGGATCTATTTAGTTTGCGAACAAGTTTGAAATCACTCAAACTATGTTCTTGTTGTTAAAATTTTACAACACAAAATAAGATAGCTATATAAATATGAATCAAATAAGGTTATGAATAAGGTTACTACCTCAAGCTACTTGGACAAAGATACTGGAAAAGGTAAGAAAAATCTTGGAATCAAAAGAGTGGTGGAGTGGGATTGAAAGATTGGAAGTAATCTCCTTGAAATCGGATGACTATATTGATAGGTTCTTGAGTAGGTAAATGAAGAGAGATTAGGGAGTGAATTAACTTGAAAGAAAATTGGAAATGAAATTGTATGTGTGTGTGTGCAAAATAGCATGATTATGGAATGGATATATAGGAGATTTAGTTTGTTTTCTTGCACAAAAGTCACACATGAGGTTAAATGGCTGGTTCCCACATGTAACATCATGTCTAGTGGCTGATCATTGAAGTTTATTGTTGGTATCTACTAATAGTAAATATGTATAGAAGCTGGGTATGATACGGTTACATATACCCTAGATATGCTTGTAGAAATTGTGAGGAATCGGAACTAGAATTCAAATATGGACGGGTTTATAACTGTAAAAGAGGCTCAAAACTGGGCTTTTATTTTTGGGTCAAACCGGGCCAAAATAAAATTTTAAGACATTTTTAATAAAGCAATGTTAGCCCAGCCAGGGGCTCGACCCCAGCCAGGGGCTCTGCCCCTTGGACTCCGCCAGGGGTTGCCACCCCTTGGACCCCGCTTATCGGGGGCGCTGTGTAGTGACCCAAACTTTTCCATGTTTATATATATTAATTGAGATTGATATTTACATGATTAAATATTTCCAACATGTTAAGCAATCAAACTTGTTAAGACTTGATTAATTGAAATATGTTTCATATAAACAATTGACCACCCAAGTTGACCGGTAATTCACGAACGTTAAAACTTGTAAAAACTATATGATGACATATATATGGATATATATATAGTTAACATGATACTATGATAAGTAAACATATCATTAAGTATATTAACAATGAACTACATATGTAAAAACTAGACTACTAACTTAATGATTTTTAAACGAGACATATATGTAACGATTATCGTTGTAAAGACATTTAATGTATATATATCATATTAAGAGATATTCATACATGATAATATAATAATTTAAAATCTCATTTGATATTATAAACATTGGGTTAACAACATTTAACAAGATCGTTAACCTAAAGGTTTCAAAACAACACTTACATGTAACGACTAACGATGACTTAACGACTCTGTTAAAATGTATATACATGTAGTGTTTTAATATGTATTTATACACTTTTGAAAGACTTCAATAGACTTATCAAAATACTTCTACTTAACAAAAATGCTTACAATTACATCCTCGTTCAGTTTCATCAACAATTCTACTCGTATGCACCCGTATTCGTACTCGTACAATACACAGCTTTTAGATGTATGTACTATTGGTATATATACTCCAATGATCAGCTCTTAGTAGCCCATGTGAGTCACCTAACATATGTGGGAACCATCATTTGGCAACTAGCATGAAATATCTCATAAAATTACAAAAATATGAGTAATCATTCATGACTTATTTACATGAAAACAAAATTACATATCCTTTATATCTAATCCATACACCAACGACCAAAAACACCTACAAACACTTTCATTCTTCAATTTTCTTCATCTAATTGATCTCTCTCAAGTTCTATCTTCAAGTTCTAAGTGTTCTTCATATATTCTACAAGTTCTAGTTACATAAAATCAAGAATACTTTCAAGTTTGCTAGCTCACTTCCAATCTTGTAAGGTGATCATCCAACCTCAAGAAATCTTTGTTTCTTACAGTAGGTTATCATTCTAATACAAGGTAATAATCATATTCAAACTTTGGTTCAATTTCTATAACTATAACAATCTTATTTCAAGTGATGATCTTACTTGAACTTGTTTTCGTGTCATGATTCTGCTTCAAGAACTTCGATCCATCCAAGGATCCGTTGAAGCTAGATCCATTTTTCTATTTTCCAGTAGGTTTATCCAAGGAACTTAAGGTAGTAATGATGTTCATAACATCATTCGATTCATACATATAAAGCTATCTTATTCGAAGGTTTAAACTTGTAATCACTAGAACATAGTTTAGTTAATTCTAAACTTGTTCGCAAACAAAAGTTAATCCTTCTAACTTGACTTTTAAAATCAACTAAACACATGTTCTATATCTATATGATATGCTAACTTAATGATTTAAAACCTGGAGACACGAAAAACACCGTAAAACCGGATTTACGCCGTCGTAGTAACACCGCGGGCTGTTTTGGGTTAGTTAATTAAAAACTATGATAAACTTTGATTTAAAAGTTGTTATTCTGAGAAAATGATTTTTATTATGAACATGAAACTATATCCAAAAATTATGGTTAAACTCAAAGTGGAAGTATGTTTTCTAAAATGGTCATCTAGACGTCGTTCTTTCGACTGAAATGACTACCTTTACAAAAATGACTTGTAACTTATTTTTCCGACTATAAACCTATACTTTTTCTGTTTAGATTCATAAAATAGAGTTCAATATGAAACCATAGCAATTTGATTCACTCAAAACGGATTTAAAATGAAGAAGTTATGGGTAAAACAAGATTGGATAATTTTTCTCATTTTAGCTACGTGAAAATTGGTATTAAATCTATTCCAACCATAACTTAATCAACTTGTATTGTATATTATGTAATCTTGAGATACCATAGACACGTATACAATATTTCGACCTATCATGTCGACACATCTATATATATTTCGGAACAACCATAGACACTCTATATGTGAATGTTGGAGTTTGCTATACAGGGTTGAGGTTGATTCCAAAATATATATAGTTTGAGTTGTGATCAATACTGAGATACATATACACTGGGTCATGGATTGATTCAAGATAATATTTATCGATTTATTTCTGTACATCTAACTGTGGACAACTAGTTGTAGGTTACTAACAAGGACAGCTGACTTAATAAACTTAAAACATCAAAATATATTAAAAGTGTTGTAAATATATTTTGAACATACTTTGATATATATGTATATATTGTTATAGGTTCGTGAATCAACCAGTGGCCAAGTCTTACTTCCCGACGAAGTAAAAATCTGTGAAAGTGAGTTTCATTTACTCCCTTTTTAAATGCTTTTGCAATATATATTTTTGGGACTGAGAATACATGCGCTGCTTTATAAATGTTTGATAATCTACGTAAAGCTTTTTAAAACCTTTATCTATGAAATAAAGGTTATGATTTGTTTTAAAAATGAATGCAGTCTTTGAAAAACGTCTCATATAGAGGTCAAAACCTCGCAACGAAATCAATTAATATGGAACGTTTTTAATCAATAAGAACGGGACATTTCAGTTGGTATCCGAGCGTTGGTCTTAGAGAACCAGAATTTTGCATTAGTGTGTCTTATCGAGTTTGTTAGGATGCATTAGTGAGTCTGGACTTCGACCGTGTTTACTTGAAAAATGATTGCTTAACAAATTTTGTTGGAAACTATATATTTTTAACATGTGAATATTATGTGATATATTAATCTCTTAACGCGTTTGATATTATGTGATAGATGTCTACCTCTAGAACAAGTCCCATTGACTAACCTAATAATAATGAAGAGTCAAATGTAAATTGGAATGATTCGTGAACTGATTCACAAGTTCCCGAAGAGGAACCGGAAGAAGAGTCGGAACCGGAAGAAGAATCGGAACCGGAAGAAGAATCGGAACCGGATGAAGAAATAGAACCGGTGGGGGAAATAATAAAACGGTTAAGTAAAAGAAAATCCCCAACCAACCGACCAAGGTTAATTATGGTCAATGGTGTTTCCGCCAAGGAAGCAAAATATTTGGAGGATTACCAATTCTCCGATGAATCGGATTCCGACGAGAATTCCGATGATGTTATAGAAATTACCCCAACTGAATTTAAAAAGGCAAAAGAAAATAAGAAGGGAAAGGGCATAAAAATAGAGAAATCTAATTCCAACCCCGATGAACTTTATATGTATCGTCAACCCCCGAAGTCCTTAAGTTGTAACAATGACCCGGGAACCTCTAAACCACCAGGTTTTTCTAAACCAATGTGGAAAACGACGGCTCGTATTAGGGGAACATCATATATCTCTAGAAACTTGGCAAAATGAACCAAAACCGAAGAAGAAGAAACAAGCGAGTCGGAATAAGATAGTTGTATTCGTGTGGTGTAATATATGTAATATAGTGTGCTTATGCTTTATGATATATGTAAAAATTGCTTGTATTAATAAGTATTTTTTTTTATGAATCTAACTCTTGTCTATTTTACAGTATAAAAACACAAAATGGATAGACAACCCAATATTTTAAGAGACCTACCCGGAGACATGATTGATGAAATCTTGTCTAGAGTCGGTCAGAATTCTTCGGCACAACTATTTAAGGCGAGATCAGTTTGTAAGACATTCGAAGAACGTTCCAAGAATGCCTTGGTTTATAAAAGGCTTTCATTCGAAAGATGGGGGATATCACATTGGGAAATCCATAAGTTACGATGTGTTTACTTTGACGCATATATTGCGGGGAACCCAAATGCTATTTTACGCAATGGGTTAAGAAATTATTTTGACTCAATATATCCGAATATTGGACTTCGTGATTTAGAAAAAGCGGTTAACATGCAACATAAAGAAGCATGTTATGCTTACGGATTAGTAATGTTCGCTTCTCACCAAAGTGAGAACAAGAACATCGGGCTACAACTATTAAACAAAACGTTCCCACAAGTGACGGAGTCGGTAATTAGGGTAAGAAATGAGGTTTTTAGATTGTTACGGGACTGTTGGACATTACGTAACCCTCGTCCCTTTGACGACGTTACAACACGCTGTCTTATCAACAGCCATAACGGTTATGTTCCACAAGACCAAGGATGGGAAGTAGTCCTAGTAAAACCAGAATGCATGACTTGTTTCTGGACGTATGAATTACGTGTCTTTATTGCCTTTGCTGAACGACTTGTGTACTAGCTAGAATTATCTTCACAACTATCTTGTATCAAAGTTATTGTGTGCTATATTTCATGCTTTATGTAAAATAAGCGGTATTGTAAGTTTGTAAAATATTGTATAATAGTTTGAACGCGAAATATTATTATAATCAGTTTTTCATATAGAATTGTAGTAGTTGAATTGTATATTAGCTACTAAGTATGAACTTAACGGGTAGGTACTACCCGAATTTAAACTTATAAAACGCTAATATGAAGAAAAAGCTTTTATAAATGAGTTCATATTATGCTACGAAATACTATTAACTACTCTTAATATTCTGTATGATTAACTTGTTCCATTTGTCTATTTTGAAGGAAATGGCACCGACTACTCGACACACCGTGAATATGAATGAAGAGGAATTCCGTACTTTTCTAGCTTCAAACATAGCCGCAGTACAGGCTGTGCTACATACCAACAATAACATTGGATCTGGCAGTACAGGAAATCGTGTAGGATGCACCTACAAAGAATTCACTGCCTGAAAACCTTTGGAATTTGATGGAACCGAAGGACCGATCGGATTGAAACGGTGGACCGAGAAGGTCGAATCGGTGTTTACCATAAGTAAGTGTACTAAAGAGGACAAAGTGAAGTACGCTACACATACCTTCACAGGTTCTGTGTTAACATGGTGGAATACCTATCTAGAGCAAGTGGGACAAGATGATGCGTACGCACTACCGTGGTCAGCATTCAAGCACTTGATGAACGAGAAGTATCGTCCCAGAACCGAGGTCAATAAGCTCAAGACAGAACTTAGAGGGTTACGAACCCAAGGATTTGATATTACCACATACGAAAGACGATTCACAGAATTGTGCCTATTGTGTCCGGGAGCATTCGAAGATGAGGAAGAGAAGATCGACGCGTTTGTGAAAGGATTACCGGAAAGAATCCAAGAAGATATAAGTTCACACGAGCCCGCCTCCATACAACAGGCATGTAGAATGGCTCACAAACTAGTGAACCAGATTGAAGAAAGAATTAAAGAACAGACTGCTGAAGAGGCCAATGTGAAGCAAGTCAAAAGAAAGTGGGAGGAAAACGGTGATAAGAATCACCAATACAGCAACAACAGCAATTACAACAATAATCGCAACAATTATCCCAACAATTGCAACATCAATCGCAACTACAACAAATGGCCCAACAACAACAACAACAACAATAGCAACTACAACAATCATCCCAACAACAATAATAACCGCAACAGCAACAGCAATCAGAAGCAGCTATGCCAAAGGTGTGAAAAGTATCACTCGGGGTTCTGCACCAAATTTTGCAACAAGTGTAAAAGAAACGGTCATAGCGCGGCGAAGTGTGAGGTCTACGGACAAGGGGTTAATAGAACGAAAGGAACAAATGGTGTCAGAACGAGTAATGGCGGAGCAAGTAGTGTCGGAGCAAGTTATGCCAATGTAGTTTGTTATAAATGTGGAAAACCGGGCCACATTATTAGAAATTGCCCGAACCAGGAGAACACGAATGGACAAGGCCGCGGAAGAGTTTTCAAAATTAATGCGGCAGAGGCACAGGAAGACCCGGAGCTTGTTACGGGTACGTTTCTTATTGACAATAAATCTGCTTACGTTTTATTTGATTCGGGTGCGGATAGAAGCTATATGAGTAGAGATTTTTGTACTAAATTAAGTTGCCCATTGACGCCTTTGGATAGTAAATTTTTACTCGAATTAGCAAATGGTAAATTAATTTCAGCAGATAATATATGTCGGAATCGAGAAATTAAACTGGTTAGCGAAACATTTAAGATTGATTTGATACCAATAGAGTTAGGGAGTTTTGATGTGATAATCGGTATGGACTGGTTGAAAGAAGTGAAAGTAGAGATCGTTTGTTATAAAAATGCAATTCGCATTATACGAGAAAAAGGAAAACCCTTAATGGTGTACGGAGAAAAGGGCAACACGAAGCTACATCTTATTAGTAATTTGAAGGCACAAAAACTAATAAGAAAAGGTTGCTATGCTGTTCTAGCACACGTCGAGAAAGTACAAACTGAAGAAAAGAGCATCAATGATGTTCCGATTGCAAAAAAATTTCCCGATGTATTTCCGAAAGAATTACCGGGATTACCCCCACATCGATCCGTTGAATTTCAAATAGATCTTGTACCAGGAGCTGCACCAATAGCTCGTGCTCCTTACAGACTCGCACCCAGCGAGATGAAAGAACTGCAAAGCAAATTACAAGAACTTTTAGAGCGTGGTTTCATTCGACCAAGCACATCACCGTGGGGAGCTCCTGTTTTGTTTGTCAAGAAGAAAGATGGTACATTCAGGTTGTGTATCGACTACCGAGAGTTGAACAAACTTACCATCAAGAACCGCTACCCACTACCGAGAATCGACGACTTATTTGATCAACTACAAGGCTCGTCTGTTTATTCAAAGATTGACTTACGTTCCGGGTATCATCAAATGCGGGTGAAAGAAGATGATATTCCAAAGACTGCTTTCCGAACATGTTACGGTCATTATGAGTTTATGGTCATGCCGTTTGGTTTAACTAATGTACCAGTTGTGTTCATGGACCTTATGAACCGAGTGTGTGGACCATACCTTGACAAGTTTGTCATTGTTTTCATTGATGACATACTTATTTACTCAAAGAATGACCAAGAACACGGTGAACATTTGAGAAAGGTGTTAGAAGTATTGAGGAAGGAAGAATTGTACGCTAAGTTTTCAAAGTGTACATTTTGGTTGGAAGAAGTTCAATTCCTCGGTCACATAGTGAACAAAGAAGGTATTAAGGTGGATCCGGCAAAGATAGAAACTGTTGAAAAGTGGGAAACCCCAAAAACTCCGAAACACATACGCCAGTTTTTAGGACTAGCTGGTTACTACAGAAGGTTCATCCAAGACTTTTCCAGAATAGCAAAACCCTTGACTGCATTAACGCATAAAGGGAAGAAATTTGAATGGAATGATGAACAAGAGAAAGCGTTTCAGTTATTGAAGAAAAAGCTAACTACGGCACCTATATTGTCATTGCCTGAAGGGAATGATGATTTTGTGATTTATTGTGATGCATCAAAGCAAGGTCTCGGTTGTGTATTAATGCAACGAACGAAGGTGATTGCTTATGCGTCTAGACAATTGAAGATTCACGAACAAAATTATACGACACATGATTTGGAATTAGGCGCGGTTGTTTTTGCATTAAAGACTTGGAGGCACTACTTATATGGGGTCAAAAGTATTATATATACTGACCACAAAAGTCTTCAACACATATTTAATCAGAAACAACTGAATATGAGGCAGCGTAGGTGGATTGAATTGTTGAATGATTACGACTTTGAGATTCGTTACCACCCGGGGAAGGCAAATGTGGTAGCCGATGCCTTGAGCAGGAAGGACAGAGAACCCATTCGAGTAAAATCTATGAATATAATGATTCATAATAACCTTACTACTCAAATAAAGGAGGCACAACAAGGAGTTTTAAAAGAGGGAAATTTAAAGGATGAAATACCCAAAGGATTGGAGAAGCATCTTAATATTCGGGAAGACGGAACCCGGTATAGGGCTGAAAGGATTTGGGTACCAAAATTTGGAGATATGAGAGAAATGGTACTTAGAGAAGCTCATAAAACCAGATACTCAATACATCCTGGAACGGGGAAGATGTACAAGGATCTCAAGAAACATTTTTGGTGGCTGGGTATGAAAGCCGATGTTGCTAAATACGTAGGAGATTGTTTGACGTGTTCTAAGGTCAAAGCTGAGCATCAGAAACCATCAGGTCTACTTTAACAACCCGAAATCCCGGAATGGAAATGGGAAAACATTACCATGGATTTCATCACTAAATTGCCAAGGACTGCAAGTGGTTTTGATACTATTTGGGTAATAGTTGATCGTCTCACCAAATCAGCACACTTCCTGCCAATAAGAGAAGATGACAAGATGGAGAAGTTAGCATGACTGTATTTGAAGGAAGTCGTCTCCAGACATGGAATAACAATCTCTATTATCTCTGATAGGGATGACAGATTTATTTCAAGATTCTGGCAGACATTACAACAAGCATTAGGAACTCGTCTAGACATGAGTACTGCCTATCATCTACAAACTGATGGGCAGATCGAAAGGACGATACGAACGCTTAAAGACATGCTACGAGCATGTGTTATTGATTTCGGAAACAGTTGGGATCGACATCTACCATTAGCAGAATTTTCCTACAACAACAGCTATCATTCAAGCATTGAGATGGCGCCGTTTGAAGCACTTTATGGTAGAAAGTGCAGGTCTCCGATTTGTTGGAGTGAAGTGGGGGATAGACAGATTACGGGTCCGGAGATTATACAAGAAACTACCGAGAAGATCATCCAAATTCAGCAACGGTTGAAAACCGCCCAAAGTCGACAAAAGAGCTACGCTGACATTAAAAGAAAAGATATAGAATTTGAAATTGGAGAGATGGTCATGCTTAAAGTTGCACCTTGGAAAGGCGTTGTTCGATTTGGTAAACGAGGGAAATTAAATCCAAGGTATATTGGACCATTCAAGATTATTGATCGTGTCGGACCAGTAGCTTACCGACTTGAGTTACCTCAACAACTCGCGGCTGTACATAACACTTTCCACGTCTCGAATTTGAAGAAATGTTTTGCTAAAGAAGATCTCACTATTCCGTTAGATGAAATCCAAATCAACGAAAAACTCCAATTCATCGAAGAACCCGTCGAAATAATGGATCGTGAGGTTAAAAGACTTAAGCAAAACAAGATACCAATTGTTAAGGTTCGATGGAATGCTCGTAGAGGACCCAAGTTCACCTGGGAGTGTGAAGATTAGATGAAGAAGAAATACCCGCATCTATTTCCAGAAGATTCGTCAACACCTTCAACAACTTGAAATTTCGGGACGAAATTTATTTAACGGGTAGGTACTGTAGTGACCCGAACTTTTCCATGTTTATATATATTAATTGAGATTGATATTTACATGATTAAATGTTTCCAACATGTTAAGCAATCAAACTTGTTAAGACTTGATTAATTGAAATATGTTTCATATAAACAATTGACCACCCAAGTTGACCGGTAATTCACGAACGTTAAAACTTGTAAAAACTATATGATGACATATATATGGATATATATATATAGTTAACATGATACTATGATAAGTAAACATATCATTAAGTATATTAACAATGAACTACATATGTAAAAACTAGACTACTAACTTAATGATTTTTAAACGAGACATATATGTAACGATTATCGTTGTAAAGACATTTAATGTATATATATCATATTAAGAGATATTCATACATGATAATATCATGATAATATAATAATTTAAAATCTCATTTGATATTATAAACATTGGGTTAACAACATTTAACAAGATCGTTAACCTAAAGGTTTCAAAACAACACTTACATGTAACGACTAACGATGACTTAACGACTCAGTTAAAATGTATATACATGTAGTGTTTTAATATGTATTTATACACTTTTGAAAGACTTCAATACACTTATCAAAATACTTTTACTTAACAAAAATGCTTACAATTACATCCTCGTTCAGTTTCATCAACAATTCTACTCGTATGCACCCGTATTCGTACTCGTACAATACACAGCTTTTAGATGTATGTACTATTGGTATATATACTCCAATGATCAGTTCTTAACAGCCCATGTGAGTCACCTAACACATGTGGGAGCCATCATTTGGCAACTAGCATGAAATATCTCATAAAATTACAAAAATATGAGTAATCATTCATGACTTATTTACATGAAAACAAAATTACATATCCTTTATATCTAATCCATACACCAACGACCAAAAACACCTACAAACACTTTCATTCTTCAATTTTCTTCATCTAATTAATCTCTCTCAAGTTCTATCTTCAAGTTCTAAGTGTTCTTCATATATTCTACAAGTTCTAGTTACATAAAATCAAGAATACTTTCAAGTTTGCTAGCTCACTTCCAATCTTGTAAGGTGATCATCCAACCTCAAGAAATCTTTGTTTCTTACAGTAGGTTATCATTCTAATACAAGGTAATAATCATATTCAAACTTTGGTTCAATTTCTATAACTATAACAATCTTATTTCAAGTGATGATCTTACTTGAACTTGTTTTCGTGTCATGATTCTGCTTCAAGAACTTCGAGCCATCCAAGGATCCGTTGAAGCTAGATCCATTTTTCTCTTTTCCAGTAGGTTTATCCAAGGAACTTAAGGTAGTAATGATGTTCATAACATCATTCGATTCATACATATAAAGCTATCTTATTCGAAGGTTTAAACTTGTAATCACTAGAACATAGTTTAGTTAATTCTAAACTTGTTCGCAAACAAAAGTTAATACTTCTAACTTGACTTTTAAAATCAACTAAACACATGTTCTATATCTATATGATATGCTAACTTAATGATTTAAAACCTGGAGACACGAAAAACACCGTAAAACCGGATTTACGCCGTCGTAGTAACACCGCGGGCTGTTTTGGGTTAGTTAATTAAAAACTATGATAAACTTTGATTTAAAAGTTGTTATTCTGAGAAAATGATTTTTATTATGAACATGAAACTATATCCAAAAATTATGGTTAAACTCAAAGTGGAAGTATGTTTTCTAAAATGGTCATCTAGACGTCGTTCTTTCGACTGAAATGACTACCTTTACAAAAACGACTTGTAACTTATTTTTCTGACTATAAAACTATACCTTTTCTGTTTATATTCATAAAATAGAGTTCAATATGAAACCATAGCAATTTGATTCACTCAAAATGGATTTAAAATGAAGAAGTTATGGGTAAAACAAGATTGGATAATTTTTCTCATTTTAGCTACGTGAAAATTGGTAACAAATCTATTCCAACCATAACTTAATCAACTTGTATTGTATATTATGTAATCTTGAGATACCATAGACACGTATACAATGTTTCGACCTATCATGTCGACACATCTATATATATTTCGGAACAACCATAGACACTCTATATGTGAATGTTGGAGTTAGCTATACAGGGTTGAGGTTGATTCCAAAATATATATAGTTTGAGTTGTGATCAATACTGAGATATGTATACACTGGGTCGTGGATTGATTCAAGATAATATTTATCGATTTATTTCTGTACATCTAACTGTGGACAACTAGTTGTAGGTTACTAACAAGGACAGCTGACTTAATAAACTTAAAACATCAAAATATATTAAAAGTGTTGTAAATATATTTTGAACATACTTTGATATATATGTATATATTGTTATAGGTTCGTGAATCAACCAGTGGCCAAGTCTTACTTCCCGACGAAGTAAAAATCTGTGAAAGTGAGTTTCATTTACTCCCTTTTTAAATGCTTTTGCAATATATATTTTTGGGACTGAGAATACATGCGCTGCTTTATAAATGTTTGACGAAATAGACACAAGTACTTAAAACTACATTCTATGACTGGATTATTAAACCGAATATGCCCCTTTTTATTAAGTCTGGTAATCTAAGAATTAGGGAACAGACACCCTAATTGACGCGAATCCTAAAGATAGATCTATTGGGCCTAACAAACCCCATCCAAAGTACTGGATGCTTTAGTACTTCGAAATTTATATCATATCCGAAGGGAGTCCCGGAATGATGGGGATATTCTTATATATGCATCTTGTTAATGTCGGTTACCAGGTGTTCACCATATGAATGATTTTTATCTCTATGTATGGGATGTGTATTGAAATATGAAATCTTGTGGTCTATTATTATGATTTGATATATATAGGTTAAACCTATAACTCACCAACATTTTTGTTGACGTTTTAAGCATGTTTATTCTCAGGTGATTATTAAGAGCTTCCGCTGTCGCATACTTAAATAAGGACGAGATTTGGAGTCCATGCTTGTATGATATTGTGTAAAAACTGCATTCAAGAAACTTATTTTGTTGTAACATATTTGTATTGTAAACCATTATGTAATGGTCGTGTGTAAACAGGATATTTTAGATTATCATTATTTGATAATCTACGTAAAGCTTTTTAAAACCTTTATCTATGAAATAAAGGTTATGATTTGTTTTAAAAATGAATGCAGTCTTTGAAAAACGTCTCATATAGAGGTCAAAACCTCGCAACGAAATCAATTAATATGGAAAGTTTTTAATCAATAAGAACGGGACATTTCACGCTGCCCCCGAACCCCCGTCATAATAAAGATAAGTTCAAACAAGTGTGCACTCCACATTTCCCCAAACTTGATCGATATTTATCAAGATTATTTTGGTTACAAATTAATCTCATTACACTTAAATCATATTGGTGACATAGATCACCAACACATTATAGATTGTAAGTATATATGTCAAAGAACGTTACATATAGTTATCGTTTTGAAAACTTAAGTTAGTGGTCTCAAAGTATATTTATAACTTATTGTTGTTAGTTCACAATGAAATGTTCAACCATCCTTAAATCATGTTAAATATGTATAGATATGTACATCTACATAATCGTATAATTATCGTGTGTTATATAGTTCGTGATATCATCGGTCAAATTGGACGGTCAAACGTTGTGTGAAACTCTTTTCAAAAACATAAGTCTCAACAGTTTGGATTGCTTATCATGTTGGTAAGGTTTATTTTATGTAAATATTAATCTCATAAGTATAAAACGATCGGAAAAATCTGGGTCGTTACACTTCACATTATACTAGTATTCACCACGAGGGAGAATAGTCCTAACGAACGTTTTCGAAAACTGATAAATCTTCCGCGGCGCGAAATTCTTGAGAAATAGAAACTTGTTCCAACAAACATTTTCAGGTCCTAACAAGCTTGTTCAAATGTATCTTAAAAGAACTGTACCTCGTTTCGGATCGAGATCCTCGTTCACTTCTAAATTTCGGCGTGCTTTACAAAAAGCCTCGGGACCACGTTTAAACATGAGTACAACACATCAACCACATCCCGAAGGACCAAACAAACATACGATTCAAACCTTGGAAACCATAATACGAGTTCGTGTTATCGACTTCAAATTTACTTGAGGAAAAGTACTTGCCTTTAGTTAAATTCTCTTACTACAAAATTTTCTTTCGTGTATTAACGCCGCACCTTTTCGAAACTTTATATGACCGCAATTATCGTTCTATAATTTGTTGGGCCGACGTAGGCAACAATCAAACCACCGGAATCGAACTCATTCATGAAATAACCTTTAAGATCGTTCAAATCCAAGAGAGGCCCAAGACGATCTGTAGTCGCCAAAAGAGCCATGCAAATGTTAGACGTAAACCTCTCGAATTCCAAGTGGGAAACCGCGTAACGTTAAAAGTCGCATCTTGAGGAGGTGTAATCCGTTTCGGGAAACGTAGGAAGCTAAATCCGAGATACATTAATCCTTTTGAAATCTTGGGGCGTATTGGACCCGTTACTTACCGTTTCAAATTCCCAATTCAAACAAATTCCGTTCACCCTACATTCTGTGTATCAAACTTAAAGACGTGTCTTGCGAAACAAGAACTTGTTATACTCTTCGATGAATTTACTATCGATGATAAACTTCACTTCATAGGAGGACCGATTGAAACTATGAATCGTAAAACCAAATTTTGAAACAAAGTAAAACCCCGATTTTCGAAGTTTGTTGAAATACCCAAGGAAGTACCTTCACTTATCCGTAGAATTGACAACGCAAGATCTCGAGGGAGAAACAACGACTACTATTTCCAACTAAATTTCGGGACGAAATTTCTTTTAAGGTGTAGGTAATGTAACATCCCGCGTTTTTCCGTTAAATTTATTTTAACACCATCTTTTTTTTTTAGATAATATCTTCCGTTATCTAAATTCGTACCTTTCGTTGACTAACGTTCTAAATATTTCCGTTATTTGGTTATAACATCTCCCGGTTACTCTAGCGTTTTTAAAATATTCGTTCGGTTAATTCATGCACCCGCTTTGAAACTTGAGGGACCGAAGTTGCCAAGTGGGCAAACTAGTTGACTAGGTCAACTAGTCAGCCCACTCTTTCCACCATTCATTTCATTTTCACCTCCTCATCTCTTTCTCTCTTTTCTCTACTTTCATTTTTGAACTCAAACATCCAAATCATTCATTCATCATCTAAATTCGATCTAGGAGGCTTACAACAAAACAAATTACATATTCGTGATCCTCTCATCATCCTCTACATTTTGGTACCAATTTCATCTCATTTGGGTAACATTTCTAAAACTCTAGATTTTTCTAATTCGTGTTTTTGTCTTGAAATGGTGTTAGTTAGTGTCTATGGCTGGTGTCTAGCATGAATATATGAATTATTTGCTCGATCTTGTTGTTTTGCATAAACTAGCATGAACTTGAAATGGGTGTGCTTAATCTTGAATTTTGGATGGTTAAATGTTGTTTTAATGTTAAAGTTCATGCATTAAATATGTTACTAGCATCATTAGCTTCATTTTGATGTGTAGGTTGATTTAGAAAAGCTTCATTTACAAAATGATTGAATTCATGATTTTGATTAGGGTTTGATGAACATTGAAATGAACTTTTGATGCGTTGAACACTATGAAATTTTGTTAGTAAGTGTTTAATTGTATTGTATGTTTAATTACCGTCGAAACGGCATATCATATGTGTGGATTGGATTCCCGAGTCAAGAAATGCATTTTATGAACTTGAAACTTTGATTTTGAACATTTAACGATCATTCGATGAGGTTTTTGTTTTTGTAAATGATGAACTTGATTGATAAAAAGTGTTTAGTTGTATTCCTCGTCAAAATATTTTTTCAACGAAATAAGATACGTGTTTTGAATGTTTACGGTTCATAAGTTATGGTTGTTTGAAGTTGGATTCGTCTAAGTGTTAAACTGCCCCAGAATTGCTGAACCAGACACAGATTCGGCGCATCTGCCTTGGATGCGGTGCATCTGAGGCAGACTGCCCAAAAATGTCCGTTTTTGTTTAATTCTAGCTATGCCACGCACCCCTGATTGACATGAAACTTGGCCAACATGCTCATATATGATTTCTAAGCTTAGGAAAATAGTTCGGGACCCGACCCGAACGTGTTGACTTTTTCGTTGACTTTGACTTTGACCAAGTTTAACTTTTAGTCAAACTTAATCAAACGCTTATGCAATCGTTCTAACGTACCTTTATACTTGCTTCTTGCATGAAACTTGACATCGTGATTCACATGCTATACTATTCGAGTCATAACGAGCCATAGGACTAATTGAACACATTTCGCCCGACCTTGTGTCGTAACCGGTTAATTGATACAACTTACTTGTTTAGGTCAAGGCAAATAACTTTCATGCACACGTTTACTTTGTGAAGTACCTTTATACTCGTGCACTCGAGGTGAGATCATAGATCCATCTTTCAACAATTTTTATACTTTTAAATCATGGGATGAGAAACATATACAGTTTTATACTACATACTTTTATACTTTGAACACAAGTACGGAAACAAACATTCCACAGCGAGTTAGAACAAAAATCCTCAATTCGATTATCATTAGTTACACTTGCAGGGTGTAAGCGAGAACTTATATTATGTAATCACATGGGCTTGACGAGCCTCATTCGGACGGTTCACTACCGTCGGCGGATGAAATATATTTTCGGGTTTAGTGTATGTTCTAACACTACGCAACAGGGTGCAAAACAGTTAAGTCTTGATAATTGGGTGCTCGCGAACATACTTTTGGAATGCAAACGATTTGGATAATCAACTATACAAAATCTTATGGTTCAAAAACAACGTTTACAAACACCTATGATTTCACCAACGTTTTTCGTTGACAGTTTTCTATATGTTTCTCAGGTTCATGAATGGCATACATGCTTTCGCAAAACCCGCTTGGGGTCAAGCATACATGTATACACTTTGATTACTTGCTTGGAGTCAAGCATACATGCATACGCTAGTGATAGCACCTTTGGATTCAAAAAAATGTTTACATACTTACGCTATTTATAGCAAACCGTAATTTTCAACTTATATTATATCGCAAGTTGTTTCATTTATACTTTACTACTTTTGTAAACTTAACTTTTTGTCGAACCGTTTGATAAACTAAACTTTGTAAGTCTTGTACGTTTCAAATGAATGCGACATAATTTTGGTTAAACGCGTCTCATATAGGGACTATGACCACACAACGGGACCTAAGTTAACGGCGCCGTCAATGACGATTTTTTCGAGTCGCTACAGATGGTATCAGAGCGATGGTTGTAGAGAACTAGGATATGCATTAGTGTGTCTGAAAGAGTCGTTAGGACACATTAGTGAATCTCGACTACAACCGGATAGTGAATCATTGCATTCTGACTTGCATTTGCTATAGATAGCACTTACTTGACTACTTGTGCATTTATACTTGAATCTTCTAAGGTGTACTTTTTAATGGTACCAAATTATTCTCATCATACGAACTCGTACTCTGCCATTTCTGGTAACACACGTAAATTCAAGATTCATACGCGTAAGGACGACGATGACTTCATTATTCATACTTGTTCGGGAACTCTGTCTCCCAGGTTTGAAAGGACCCGTCCTAATCCATCCGGACGAAGTCCATATCGATTATAAACAATTCCCAACAATTGATTACATCGCGAGGTACTTGACCTCTATATGATACATTTTACAAACATTGCATTCGTTTTGAAAAGACAATCTTTCATTACATCTGAAGTTGACAGACATGCATACCATTTCATAATATATCCAACTATAATTGACTTAATAATGATCTTGATAAACTCAACGACTCGAATGCAACGTCTTTTGAAATATGTCATGAATGACTTCAAGCAATATCTTTAAAATGATCAAATGCACAGCGGAAGATTTCTTTCATACCTGAGAGTAAACATGCTTTCAAGTGTCAACCAAAAGGTTGGTGAGTTCATTAGTTTAGCATAAATAACCATTTCATAATTTTAATAGACCACAAGATTTCATATTTCCAATTCTCATAAACATACGTCCCATACATCGAGACAAAAATATCATTCTTATGGATTGAACACCTGGTAACCGACATTAACAATATGCATATAAGAATATCCCCATCATTCCGGGATCCTCCTTCGGACATGATATAAATTTCGAAGTACTAAAGCATCCGGTACTTTGGATGGGGCTTGTTGGGCCCAATAGATCTATCTTTAGAGTTCACGTCAATTAGGGTGTCTGTTCCCTAATTCTTAGATTACCAGACTTAATAAAAAGGGGCATATTCGATTTCGATCATTCAACCATATAATGTAGTTTTGATTACTTGTGTCTATTTCGTAAAATCATTTATAAAAATTGCGCATGTATTCTCAGCCCAAAAATATAAAGGGTAAAAAGGTAAATGAAACTCACCTAATGTATTATGTAGTAAAAATACATATGACTATATTGAACAATGCAGGGTTGGCCTCGGATTCACGAACCTATATCATTTGTATATATATATATATTAAAAAAAATAATCGGAATCAAACAAGTGTATATCCATTATTTTATGTATTTAGATTAATGTTCTTATATATATAATTTTATTAATACTTACTTTACATTATGATACTTATTCGTTATTTAATTAATGTTACTAGTTAAAACGAAAATTTATGTATTATTAATATACTTTATTTAGTAAATAAATTTGTATTTATATATATATATATATATATATATATATATATATATATATATATATATATATATATATATATATATATATATATATATCTTTTGTTTTGTAAAGTTATCAATTGTAGTAATACTAGTTTATGGATAATAATAATACTGATAATAGTAATTTTAATAAAAATGGTGATTTTATTAATAATGATAAAGTAAAAATAATAGTTTTAACCAAAATAGCATTTTTAATAGTAATAGTAAGTTTAATAATAATTAACGTTTTAATAGAAATTCTTAACGTTCGTAATTACTAATACTAAAATCAATGTTAAAGGGTACTCCTAATATACTAATATTAATGATAACGATACTAAATGACATAACTATACACAAGGTATTAATGCTAATATTAATGGTAATAATAACAATTTGTATACTAATAATACATAATGATCATACTTAGTGCTAATTATAATGATAATAATATTATTTGTCTTAATGATAGTAATGATAATAATAATAATACTATAACACTAACTAATAATAATAATAATAATAATAATAATAATAATAATAATAATAATAATAATAATAATAATAATAATAATAATAAATAAAAAAAATAACAATAGACTACCTCACAAGCTTTTCTTAAAAACAAAGTGCAGCAGACAGGGCTCGAACTCGTGACCTCCCGTTCACCCACAAACAACCCCTTCACCATTAAACCATTTGTGTTTTTCTGATATTATTCGAAACTAATTTTTATTTAATCCCGTAATTACCAGTTTCTTCTTCTTTACAAGACCCGTTATCATTAGCGATAATCTGGCCCAACTGAAAAACGCAGCAGACCATCGGCCCAACAAGAAACTGGTTGATGTTCGGCCCAATTACAAATCTAAGCAGGCTCTCGGCCTGATTCAAATAATATAGAATAAGGAACCGAGAAAAAAAAATTCGTTAGGTTTGGATGCCTCTTACACGTCCCTATCCTTTGATCCACCTCACATTCCATTATCAATATTTATACAGAAGAAACCAGCTGGAAAGGCAACTTTTATCAACACCTAATACTCTCTTAATCGTAATCATATACAGGAACAGAAGAAAAGTATATCAGCCTTTCGATGGTTCTTGGGGTTGAATACCAATAAGAAACACAAAAAGAAATTTCGAGTTTGTGGTTTTCAGTTATCAAACTTTATCAATAGCAGGTTATTTGTTCATTATTTAACTATAACTTAGAACATCCATAGGTTATAATCACAATCGCCTGTTACAGCGGTTTTAGCTGTCAAACGAGAATAAGCAATTTATGATGGAGTTTGGGATGGCTTACGGGGTTGTTTGAAACAGAAAGACAGAAACAATGGTGCAGCAGACGGCGGTTTTTGGGGTTTGGAATCGAGTAGAAACAGCAACCAAATCTAATGGGTTTAGTTTATGAGATGGGCTTATGTCATAATGAGTTGGTTTCGATCGGGTAAAAGAAACATAACAGAATAAGTTGTAGGAATAGAGTCCTATACTATCATCAATCATTCTCATAACTGTTGCTATCATTATCAATCATGTACCGTTAATTTTGCATACTTTCATCATCTTTATCGTTATTAGTTAATCAATCATCATCTTTAATGTATCATTGTATAGTAGCATTAAAACAGTATCATTACTTACATCGTCTTCATCAAGTTTTCTTGTTGCAGGTAAAATGTAACAATAGTAAGCCTTCGATGATTTGGGTCGTTTAAAACAGAAGACATGAAGCATAAAGCAGTCGGCTCATTGCAGCAATAAAGATAATCATGATGGGTTTCGTTTGATGAAGCGTTTCATAAAAATAATGGTGGTGTTTGCTTATTAGTTCTCGGTGGTGGTAGTTGTCATGAAAAAAAAAATGATGAGCTCTCATGGTGATTGGTGGTGGAAGTCGATAATGTTTCCTTGGTGGTTTGAAATGGTTGTCTTCAATGATCATCAATGAAAACAGAAGTGTAGCAGTCCTGGCAATGTTCAATGGGTTTTTGATTCATGGTTAATGGTTGTGATCAAAGTGATTAAGCTAAGTGGGTTTAGGGTGGTTGTAAATGATTGTATGGGTCTTAGTTTTTGGTTTGAAACCAAGTGGAAGTAGCAAAAGAAAAACAAGGATTATTGATGGTATATAATTGAATGATTTTTCCAATCACAAGCAAAAAACGTTTACTTTGTACTCTTCTTATATTTCGACAGACTACTCAGACAAATACAAAGAATTTTTGAAAAGTTGAAATGGCCTCATAACCAATTTTGTTATTGTCTGTAAGGATTTCATTTTAATACCAATAATTTTGAATATATGTTACTTTGATATATAAAATACTAATACTGATCTTATTATTATTAATTAATTCTAATAATATTAGTAATATTATTACTAGTACAAATATTAAGGTCCATAAAAGTAACAATATTACAACAACTATATCCTAACTTGTGATTATATAAATTTTGTGTATTAAGTACTATTTACTAGTTATATAATATCTCATATATTAATATTTATTGAATATTTAGTATTTATACTTTTAATATATATTTCAGTATACATATAATTATATATAGAATTCATATATCTATATAAATTTATTTTAATTACAACCTAATTATTTTGTACTTTATTTTTACATATTTAATTCTAGTGTTTAAATTATATTTTATAATTTCAAATTATTTATATACTTATTTTTATATATAGATACATTTTTATTTACAAACAAATGTTCGTGAATCGTCGGGCACAGTCAAAGGGTTAAATGGATATATGAAATAGTTCAAAACTTTCAAGACTCAACATTACAGACTTTGCTTATCGTGTCGAAATCATATTAAGATTAGGTTTAAATTTGATCGAAAATTCCCGGGTCATCACAGTACCTACCCGTTAAAGAAATTTCGTCCCGAAATTTGAGCGAGGTCGTCATGGCTAACAATAAATATGTTTTCCTGACGAATATGAGCTGATAAATAGAGTTTTATAATTATTGATTAATATGAATAAAACGATTCGATTATGTGAAGCGTACGAATGAAGTTATCATAAAATAGTGAAATGAGAAAGATAAGTTTCATCATAACTTTTGACTAGTCATGGTTGAATTTAGAATATAGGGTGCGTCATAGCTTTTGACGTAGAGGGTTGAATTCCGGAATTCAAGGGATTTAAAGAAAATCTTTGAAATCTAAAAGATTTGATTCTTCGGCGAGTAAGGAAATTAAGATCTCTATAATTAAATACGGTGATCTGTCTCGATTACTCTGTATAATATTTCCACTATAAATTAAGCTCTTCAGTTCCATTATTCTCACCATTCCTATACTTTCTTTCTTAGTTCATACATCCAAAAGATCGTGAAAATGCTTAATCCAGTTTTGATCCTTGTCCTTATCATGACTATTGCCACAATCATTCTCCTTTTCCAACTTTCACCGGAGGAATCTGTTTTCTTCTACTTCGCCCTTGGGGTTATAGTGTTTTTGATTCTCCCGTGTCTTTATGTGGCGATAAACATTGATATACAAGGTTTGTAATTCCTATGTTTGTGATCGGCTTTATATTTTTCCTTTATTTTTTGGAGCTCCATGCTCTTGTTTTCTCTTCCCGACTCCAAGTCAAGCGAATAATGGTCCAGAATTTGTAGATATAGATTTCTAAATGATTATAATGTTCTAAGCAGGGTGGAACGTGATAGCACGATTTGATTTTCAAATTTATCAAAAATACAGACGATAGAACTATCCAGAATATATTCTTCTTGATATGTTCGGAGGTTATGTAGAATGAAAGAGTTATGTAACATGACAATGATGATGGTATAATCTACTGTGAACCATCATCAGGTTTCATTAGAAACTCAGCATGACTTACTGTAATATAATCACGTTGATCAAGTGTCATTATATTATACTAACTCATGCATCAGTTCCCAACATTACTTTAAAAACATTCATATTTTAAGCTCGAAAGTTTACAGAATATAGAAACTAACAGTTTCTATATGATGTAACATTGATAGCACGAATAGATTATTGATTTCAGATAAGAATAGTTATGAAAATATCTTCAGAAATATGGAGGATATTTATAATGAAAGATACGATGATATCTTGGAATTTCTAATATCGATGGATGATGAAGAAGGTTTATCCGTAAGGGTTTAGATTCAGAAGCAAGGTATTCGCTAAAGATTTCATCAGAAACGGAATCATTTGGATTCTTTGAAGTCAAACTTATTCTTTGTGATTTGTTCACGGCTTCCTTCATAGTTTCGCATAATCCGCTTTTCGGTACTAAATTTTCCATTGAATGTTTCCAACATAATGATACACAGGAAGCACGAAGAGGTATATAATTTCGGACGAGAATATTTATGAAAATATCCTCAGACATATTGAAGATATTGATGATGATATTTTGGAATTTCTAAGTTCGATGGTTGATGAGGAAGATTTTCTGCAAGATTTTAACATGAGTACAGAGCAAGATATTCGTTGAAGGTTTCATCGGATCCAGAATTACCTGAGTTCTTTGAATATAGGGTATGGTCCTTGTATTTGTCCTTGGTCTCCTTCATGGTTAACTCTATCCGTTTTCCAGTTTCAACGTTTCTGAGTTTTTCCAACATATTATTCTTTATCATCAAACTTCCGATGATTAAGGTCGTTTACAGTTCTCTACGGTTTCTGCTGCTTCATTCAGCTTTTTCAACATTCAGAGTATTGATTTGTAGATTGAGTGCTTTTCAGAATTTTAGAATGGATGATCATAATTCTAAGAGATAAATGTCATACATATAACTGTTGAAATAGATATACTGTGAGTTTTTAAAGTACTGATTGCTGATTCCCGGTAATTGGTATGGCAGTTCTCGTTATAAGATGCGGATGAGTATATGATAGGGTTTCAATGAATAAATATAATGATTTGTCAGAGAGATTTAAGCCAAGAAGCAACGAGGTTGTTGGTACGTCTGCTGGTAATATGGTGGAATATAAAAGAATTCTCCGGTATCAAAAGGGTAATCGTATATATCAGGATTTATAGTACGGCTACTTCAAATGAAAAGTCGAAGTTGACCTGCTGGAGCTGTGACAAAATTGGCTACTTTGAAAAGGGATCGCAAAGTTATTTTTGCTAATAAATGTCAAAGGATTTGACGCGGCTACGTGTTAAACTTTTACTCAATTGCCGAGAGTTTCTTAGGTGCATAACTATATGCATAAATCTTTTCTTCTGTAGATGCAGTGCGGTTGATTCATCTTATCAATTGAGGTGTTTTCAAGAATCAGGAAAGGTTTGAACGCAGATTGTAATCGTCAAGATACTAATGAAGTTTAGAATGAAATCAAGTGGCAAACTTGAAGAATTGTTTAGTTTCATATGTTATAATCAATATTTTAATTCATTTTAATTGTCCAACGTTGATAGTCCCCAGTTGATAGTCCACAGTTAGCAGTGTACAAATAATAATTCATATATAGTTTACTATATACTATTCGAATTAATTAATACGTATCGTGACCCGACATTTAAAGTGCGTAAAATAAATAATAGAATTTAAATGACGATAAATAAAATTGCGATAATTAAATTGCGATAAATAAACTGCGATAAATAAAATGTAATCAGTTAGCTAGGAACAGTTAGCTAAAAATAGTTAGCGTGGATTCTTAACAAAATTTCTCATAGTTAATTTGTTTGTTTCTAACAAATTTTATTTTGTCTAATGTTTTCTTCATTATGCCACTTGTTGGATTATGATAAATCAAAATCCAAATATGAATTTGAATAAAAATAGTTATTCTGCGGTGAACGGATTCGTATATCGATAGATGTAGGTAGGATGGTAATTGACCGTTGAATCAGATTCGAAGAATGTACAGTGTAACTTATTAATGTGAAATCTAAATATTCCTCGGGTATTACCTACCCGTTAAAATATTTTCACCATTAACAGTTTGTACAAAAGAATTTTTATTTTTTTTATATACAATCTTTATGAAGACATATATACATATATATATATATATATATATTTTTTTTTTCAGACGTAATCATGGATTTAATGAGTCAATGTGATATTAAACTCATCAGATTTACGGCTAAAACTAGAGTACATAATCTCTAAAACATTAAAGATTACATAATTGTCATGAAGGACGAAGATAGTTTATGTAGAACGATTCGTAAAACGATGATTATATTCGAGGTACCGAATAAGACGTTGAGGCGTGTGACGTTGAAACTTGGGTTGTTGGTGGTAATGGTATTGATGTTATTGCTGAAGCTGGTAAGTTTTGCACCATATTCTGCAAATTGATTACTCGAGCGCGAAGCTTGTTGGCTTCTTTCATTATTCCGGAATGATTGTCGGTTGGAACGAGCGGCTGAATAAGGTTTAGAATTGTGGATATAATATAATCGTGTTGATATATTCGGGAAATGAAGGTGGAGATGGTGTTTCAGACTGGTTCGCCGGTAAGTGATTCAGGTTCTTCACCAAGAGATGAATTCGGTTGGTGAAAAGGATCGCCTTCTTCGCGTCTCCATTGATTAAGTCATTTACGAACCCATTAGATGAATTGGGGATGGTTGATTTATCAATTCATTTTGATGACACCGCTTTCGGGGCTCAGGTGAATATCCATGTCGGAATAGCTGTCGGAATAACTATCGAAATAGCTATCGAAACCTGAGGGACTCGAACTGGTTGTGGAATTCATCTCGTACGATCAGATGAAGGATTTTCGATAAGAAATAGATTATAGGATGTAGATTAGTACCCTGCAATACATAATTTACATATGCATATATAATACTAAAATCTCATAAGTTACGGAGGAATCTACGGAAGCTGTCAGGCAAAGGTAACAATAATAGATACGCTAAGATATGAATTTATCTATACATTATTCATGCAGTCAATGCAATAAGATGTGTCTAGACTAAGAATAATGAGCAGATGATTTCCGACTAGAAATGATAAGCAAAACTTTTGACATGCAGACACGGTCGAAGTCCAGACTCACCAATGCATCCTAATGACTTATCAGTTAGACACACTAATGCAGACCCGGTTCACTAAGACCACCGCTCTGATACCAACTGAAAGGACCCGTCCTAATCCATCCGGAAGAAGTCCATATCGATTATAAACGATTCCCAACAATTGATTACATCGCGAGGTACTTAACCTCTATATGATACATTTTACAAACATTGCATTCGTTTTGAAAAGACAATCTTTCATTACATCTGAAGTTGACAGACATGCATAACATTTCATAATATATCCAACTATAATTGACTTAATAATGATCTTGATAAACTCAACGACTCGAATGCAACGTCTTTTGAAATATGTCATGAATGACTCCAAGCAATATCTTTAAAATGATCAAATGCAGAGCGGAAGATTTCTTTCGTACCTGAGAGTAAACATGCTTTCAAGTGTCAACCAAAAGGTTGGTGAGTTCATTAGTTTAGCATAAATAACATTTCATAATTTTAATAGACCACAAGATTTCATATTTCCAATTCTCATAAACATACGTCCCATACATCAAGACAAAAATATCATTCTTATGGATTGAACACCTGGTAACCGACATTAACAATATGCATATAAGAATATCCCCATCATTCCGGGATCCTCCTTCGGACATGATATAAATTTCGAAGTACTAAAGCATCCGGTACTTTGGATGGGGCTTGTTGGGCCCAATAGATCTATCTTTAGAGTTCGCGTCAATTAGGGTGTCTGTTCCCTAATTCTTAGATTACCAGACTTAATAAAAAGGGGCATATTCGATTTCGATCATTCAACCATATAATGTAGTTTTGATTACTTGTGTCTATTTCGTAAAATCATTTATAAAAATTGCGCTTGTATTCTCAGCCCAAAAATATAAAGGGTAAAAAGGTAAATGAAACTCCCCTAATGTATTTTGTAGTAAAAATACATATGACTATATTGAATAATGCAGGGTTGGCCTCGGATTCACGAACCTATATCATTTGTATATATATATATATTAAAAAAAATAATCGGAATCAAACAAGTGTATATCCATTATTTTATGTATTTAGATTAATGTTCTTATATATATAATTTTATTAATACTTACTTTAAATTATGATACTTATTCGTTATTTAATTAATGTTACTAGTTAAAACGAAAATTTATGTATTATTAATATACTTTATTTAGTAAATAAATTTGTATTTATATACACTAAATAAATTTGTATTATATATATATATATATATATATATATATATATATATATATATATATATATATAATAAATTTGTATTTATATATATATATATATATATATATATATATATATATATATATATATATATATATATATATATATATCTTTTGTTTTGTAAAGTTATCAATTGTAGTAATACTAGTTTAAGGATAATAATAATAATACTGATAATAGTAATTTTAATAAAAATGGTGATTTTATTAATAATGATAAAGTAAAAATAATAGTTTTAACCAAAATAGCATTTTTAATAGTAATAGTAAGTTTAATAATAATTAATGTTTTAATAGAAATTCTTAACGTTCGTAATTACTAATACTAAAATCAATGTTAAAGGGTACTCCTAATATACTAATATTAATGATAACGATACTAAATGACATAACTATACACAAGGTATTAATGCTAATATTAATGGTAATAATAACAATTTGTATACTAATAATACATAATGATCATTCTTAGTGCTAATTATAATGATAATAATATTATTTGTATTAATGATAGTAATGATAATAATAATAATAATACTATAACACTAACTAATAATAATAATAATAATAATAATAATAATAATAATAATAATAATAATAATAATAATAATAATAATAATAATAATAATAATAATAATAATAATAATAAATAATAAAAAATAACAATAGACTACCTCACAAGCTTTTCTTAAAAACAAAGTGCCGCAGACAGGGCTCGAACTCGTGACCTCCCGCTCACCCACAAACAACCCTTCACCATTAAACCATTTGTGTTTTTCTGATATTATTCGAAACTAATTTTTATTTAATCCCGTAATTACCAGTTTCTTCTTCTTTACAAGACCCGTTATCATTAGCGATAATTTGGCCCAACTGAAAAACGCAGCAGACCATCGGCCCAACAAGAAACTGGTTGATGTTCGGCCCAATTACAAATCTAAGCAGGCTCTCAGCCTGATTCAAATAATATAGAATAAGGAATCGCAAAAAAAAAATTCGTTAGGTTTGGATGCCTCTTACACGTCCCTATCCTTTGATCCACCTCACATTCCATTATCAATATTTATACAGAAGAAACCAGCTGGAAAGGCAACTTTTATCAACACCTAATACTCTCTTAATCGTAATCATATACAGGAACAGAAGAAAAGTATATCAGCCTTTCGATGGTTCTTGGGGTTGAATACCAATAAGAAACACAAAAAGAAATTTCGAGTTTGTGGTTTTCAGTTATCAAACTTTATCAATAGCAGGTTATTTGTTCATTATTTAACTATAACTTAGAACATCCATAGGTTATAATCACAATCGCCTGTTACAGCGGTTTTAGCTGTCAAACGAGAATAAGCAATTTACGATGGAGTTTGGGATGGCTTACGGGGTTGTTTGAAACAGAAAGACAGAAACAATGGTGCAGCAGACGGCAGTTTTTGGGGTTTGGAATCGAGTAGAAATAGCAACCAAATCTAATGGGTTTAGTTTATGAGATGGGCTTATGTCATAATGAGTTGGTTTCGATCGGGTAAAAGAAACATAACAGAATAAGTTGTAGGAATAGAGTCCTATACTATCATCAATCATTCTCATAACTGTTGCTATCATTATCAAT